>NC_141539.1:130500192-130813846 GCF_021556685.1 Rattus norvegicus | reverse complement strand
TGTGGCAGGCGGGCTTCCCACAGGTGGGCTCTGCATCGCTGCCACAACGAGAGTCCTTCAGGACAGAGGCCTGCAGTTCGTGTGTCTGATCCCTGTTCTAGGTTCAGAAATCTGATCCCAGGTTTCTGTTGCTGCGACAAAAACACCAAGCTCCAAGTGCATGTTGGGGAGGAAAGGGTTAATTCAACTTACACTTCCAGATTGTTGGAGGAAGTCAGGACAGGAACTCAAGCAGGGAAGGAACCTGGAGGCAGGAGCTGAAGCAGAGGTCATGGAGGAGTGCTGCTTACTGGCCTGCTCCCTTATAGAACCCAGGACCACCTGTTCAGGGATGGCCCCACCCACAAAGGACTGGGCCCAACCCCCTTGATCACTAATTAAGAAAACACCCTACAGCTGGGTCTCATGAAGGCATTTCCTTACCTGAGGCTCCTTCCTCTCTGATGACCCTAGCTTGTGTCAAGTTGACACACAAAACCAGTCACCTAGGGAACCAAACACATTTGAGGGGAAGGCATTTATAAAGCACCTACTGTGCGAACAGTTGTGCCAGCTGTTTCACATACTTACCATTCTAACCTTGAAAACGTCTGTGGGATGAACGCCACTGCTGAGACTCCAAAAGGTAGATCTGTCCACAGTCACACCAGAGTCGGAACCAGCGGAACTGGAGCCTGCACTTACCAGTGTGTTGGCAATACTGTCTCCTACTGTGTCATCTCAAGTTCTGATTGTCTTAGTTAGGGTTTTACTGCTGTGAAGAGGCACCCTGACCAAGGCAACTCTCATAACGACTTTTAATTGGGGCTGGCCCACAGGTTCAGAGATTTAGTCCTTTATCATCAAGGCGGGAACATGGCAGCATCCAGGCAGACATGGTGCAGGAGGAACTGAGAAGGAATCTTCATCTGAAGGCTGCTAGCAGATACTGGCTTCTAGGCAGCTAGGAGTAGGGTCTTAAAGCCCACGCCCACAGCGACACACCCACTCCAATAAAGCCACGCCCACTCCAACAAGACCACACCCACTCCAAAGAAGTCACGCCTACTTGGACAAAGCCACACCCAGTCCAACAAGGCCACACCCAAAGAGTGCCACTCCCTGCGCCAAGCGTATACACACTATCACGTTGGGAATTGTAGTGGGAGGGAACACAGCACTACTGTTGACCTGACCTACTTGTGACTGGGACTGGTGTGTGAAGACGGAAGGCAGACAGAGGCAGGAGGATCACTTTATCCAAGTGTCCCGCCCCCACATTTGTTACTTAGTCTCACTGCGTTTTGCCACCTCTCAAGTCACTCACATCCTGTGCCAGCGGTGCGCCTCTTCCCACGGCTTTCAGACTGGAGTCCACGCCTACCTGCATTCTAAGCACAGGTCAAGCCCAGAAACCTCTGGGCCCATGCTGCCCGGGTCCTCTGCTGACCGGGTCCTCTGCTGCCCGGGTCCTCTGCTCCCTCTTACTCCCAGTCCTATGCTTCCAACCTTCTTACACAGAGATTATTAAATATAACCCCCATCTGCAGGAAATATGCAAAAACTGTTTATGTTTGGGAACTAAAATACATAAAACTGAGTCATCAGGCAGTTCTCTGCTTCAGCAAGCGATACATGCTCAGGACAGCAGGAATAACAGGAAAGCCTTTCCCGCCTGTCATTCTGCCTACTGGGCACTTCTGGGCAGAGTCCAGGGCTGGCTGCATGAAGCTAGGACCCTCCACGCCTTCCTCAGATAGAGCCAGGCTCTGGGGCAGAAGAGGTCAAGGACCCTTATTTTGGCCCATGGTCAACTTGAGGGGGTGATGGTGGGCACCTCTATGCTCCTGATGTACCTCCAAGACCTGACAGAGCTCAAACCCAGTAACAATTCTTTTTCTCAGCTCGTTATCTGAATGGCTGCTCTCCCTGGCCCAGAGAAAGGGCTAGGCACAGCTTGGGAGCCCAGTGACCTGCCCCCCAAGAGAGAGGGACAACTGCCCCTGGCAGTCATCCCTCAGACAGTCCTTATCGACTCTTCCTCATTCCTTCAACCCTACTATTCAGACATGAGTCCCCTCCCTGTGACGCCTGGCCATGGGAGACACAGGATATAAGGGTCCTGAGTCCTGGGCAAGCAGGACCCTACTGACTCACTGTATACCCTATGCCTTCTCTGGACCTACTGAGAGCATGTCCAGCTTCTAGCTAAGTTTGAACCATGATAGATCATCTAAACAGAAGCTTGAGAAAGCCTGCCAGGAGTACACATGCTCGTTCAGTCACTCAACAAACACCAGTGGAACACTGAGAGCCGGTGTGTACCAGACTCAGGGGTGCTGGACACATTGAAGCAAGACCCTGACAGAAGCTGCTGCCGCTTAGAGCCTGAGGTATCCCCAAGAAAGCACCTGCCTAGCAACTGTCCAGTCAGCGTGCTGCTCCCTGACCCCCTGTGCTGGGCAGAGCTCTGTTCCACAGCCTTTTTAAATTTACTTTCAAAAAGGAGAGAGCATGATTTTTAGTTTGGTGCAATGGTCGAAGTCTGTGAAAATTCTGATGATTTTTCCCGTGCCTCAGTTTCCTCATCTGGAGATACAACAGAAGACTTCCTTCTCAGGGTGCAATGGTGGTGATTTGTACCTGCTTGGTACATAGTAGGCAGCCAACCTTGTCTGTGGTGGTTGTGAATATGATGGTCATTTGTACCCACCAAGCTCTCGGGTCACAGGACACCCACCTGTCACCTTCTCCTGTCCCCACCAAGACTCCCCTGAGGGTGAGCGTCAGCCCAGTCACCAAGCTGCTTTCTGTCTTTAGTGTTCTTGCTCCCACGGGTGTCACAGGACTCTACCTGTCCCTCCCACTCCAGAGCCGTGAGGACTGAGTTGCACAGTGCCTGTCCATGACCTGTGTGCTTTTCTTGTGAGTGGAGTTAGTGTCTCATGAATACATCGAGTATTTCTCCACAGGCAGACTAGGTTGGGGTGCTTCGAGCTGTGAGAAAGGGGATAAGAGTGGAGAGGGTTTGCCCTTAGGTTTTATCCACTGCACCCCAGGAGGCCAGGGGGTGGGTGCCTTAGAGCAACTATGACTGACTCTCTGGAGCCCGGGCAGGGAGGGGATCCGCCCTGTGTGTGTGTACCTGTGTCACACTTGTGTGACATCTTGCAAAGTCACCCTAGCACTTCACAGGGATGCTTTGAACGGGTGGACCACGGAAGCAGAGATCAGCAAAGGTGCCAACCTTAGACCTCCCCGGGCTCCTGCCATACCTGACAGCAGCAGTCACTGTCAGGCTCAAAGTCCATTAACTCTTCGAAACCTTGGGTCTGGCAAAGAAGATGCCAAGGAGGGCCCCTTGGTTCCTCCGTCTCCAAGCCAGGGTTACAACTGCACTGAAAATGTGGGTAGTGGGGGGGGCCCAACTTTGGAGAGAGCAGGCCTCCAAGCTGCTCAGACACCAAGGATACTCCCCACACACACACACACACAAAAACCCTCCTATTCCAAGTGCCCAGGAGGTGATGTGGCTGCTAATTGTGTCCTAGCCAAGATCAGCAGACTAAGAAAACCCAGACTTCCTGGATTCCCTGCCCCGTCTCTGAGAAGCCCACCAATTGTTCCAAATCAATATGCAGGACTCCACCCTTCCACAGGGTGGAGAGGGGGAAAGACATCAAGGTCCTTAGGTACCTCGAACAAATGTGACGAGAGACGGAGGCCTGGACACACGCACATGCACACACATACGTCTTCTCTTGGTGTACCCAGTCTGGGAAGCTCATGTACACCCCATGTCTACACCCTGATACAGATAGACAAGGGAAGCTATCCCTAAACCGTGCGGTGGGTGGGGGAGCGGAGACTGGTCTCTGGTGCTCTCTGCAGCCGGACTGGAGGTGTGTTCTGCGCGCGGCAGTACATAAACTCTTGGCAAAGTTGGCTTTGCATGGTTTGCTGAACTCCGGAACGCAGATGTCCCATTTGTGTTTCATTAGCGCCTCGGCCGCTCTGCGCCTCTCGACCTCTGCACCAGGCAATAATGGTCTGGCGCAGGCCCATCCGCACCAGCTGGCCGGGGACCTGCTCTGCCGACCAGGGCTGTGTCTGCTGTCAGCCCTTTCCAGGCGACTGGATGGCTCCTCAGCACCAGAATGTCTCAGCGGGCTTGTGTGAGCAGGGCGGGGAGGGAGGGTGCACTTTTCGGAGGTTTGTCTGTTTGGGGTCGGGGGCGGAAGGGGGTGCTACATGGTTCTGGCAGATGGGCTGAGTGAGCGTGAGGGGGTCTTTGTTAGCCTGGGTGTGGACCGAAGCTAAGAGATACCCTCAGAGGGAGAAGAGGCATTCAGAGACGGGCTACCCTGGGGGGAGAAAAAAAGGAAGATTGGAGGAGAAAGAAGTCGGTAGAAAGGAGGACAGGAAGCATGCAGGGGGGGGAGGGGAGAGCGGGCCCCCAGGATGCCTGGTGGTTGGAGATTGAGGCAGCCGGGGAACTGGCCTCACCAAGAGCTGGGCATACTCAGCTGGGCCTGGCAAACCACAGCCTGGAGGAAATGACCAGACAGTCCCACAGCAGAGGCCACAGAGAGCTTTTGGGGGACGGACTTTAACTTACCAGGGCCTGGGCACAGGTGCTGTGTTTCTGGAACCCTTCCTCTACCCTCTTCCCTTCCGATCTATGTTCTTGGGGAGGGCTTCAGGAGGAGCGGTCTGTGTTGAGGTGCACAAACACAGAGACCCTGGGCCCAGAGGTGGCACTGACCAAGTTCCCCACCTCGAAGCCAGGGCCTCTTGTGAGGCCCAAAGCGGGACTAGCTGCTAATTGTGTACGGATGCTCCAGGTGGTCTGCGCTCCAGAACCCTGAACCTGGATCTGCATCTGGCACTTGGATTCACGTTCCCCTGTCCTCTTCATCTGCACTGAAGTTCGAGATGGATGTATTGCAATTAGGAGCCTTGCGGTAGTGGTAGTGAGATTCTAGAGGATGTGCTCCAGTCAAAAAGGGACCGTGTTGGGGATGGAGGGCCATAAAGAGGGGAGTGCAGAGAGGAGGCAGGAGGACCTTTTTTATTGCTACTGTTTATACTGTGCTAAGCATGCTCACACAATAGGGAAAGCAGTCTCAACCCACAGCGAGACAGAGACAGAAGTCTCCAGCGCACAAATGAAGTGCGTGCGATTCGCACTCCGGTCCACGGGCTCCTTGGGCATTCTTCTGCCTGCTCAAGATAGACACCAATGGGCCCAGGAGGTGGGATGTGGCACTGACCCGCCATCATGGGTCAGTTTGCAACCATTTCTACTTTGTCATGGTGCAAAGTGATTCTGGCACCTGCAGGAGAAACTTTGCTTGTAACTTTGAGTTTGGATGTTGCCTGATGCTCTGTCCACAGACGACCACTCACTGCCAGCCCCACGGTCAGCAGGGAGAGTGACCCACACACACCCTTCCTGTCCTGTCTTCAGTACTCCCTGGCTGGCTGTGGTCCACGCGTCTCCAGGCTACCATGCTTACCGTGGACACACCACCCTAGGCTAAACGGAGGAGCAGCTGTCCAAGGGTCTGGCTGAATTGTGTTGGGATGTTCCCAAGTGTCGAGGACAGGGTATGGACATGCTTCTCACTGCTTGTGCGCAATGTGTGAAGAGTTTACAGATGTCCCCTTAGCTCATTTTCAGCTGTTGGGGTGGCTTCGGAAAAGTGTATTGATATCAACAAACCATTTACATGTGTAATCTTGTAGGCTTTCTGGAATAGTTAGTATTAATTTGTCAACTCAACAGAATTTAGGATCACCTGGGAGATGGGCCTATGTGGGGGTGATTACCTTGATGGTACTAATTGAGGTATGAAACCGGCCCACTGTGGGCGGTACCATTCCCTGGTTAGGATACTGGGCTGGGTAAGTGCAAAGGGGAAGCAGAGCAGCAGGCATTCATTCATCGCTCTCTTATCCTCACTGTGGCTCTTTCAAGTTCCTGCTCACTGACTTCCTGGCTGTGGTGGGCAGCACCCTTGAACTGTGAGCCAAGATAAACCCTCCTCCCTTAGGTCGTTCTTGTCAGGAGATTTTATTGCAGAAGCAGGGAAAGAAACTAAAACACCTTCACCTCGCAGTTTCTTCAGCCACCAACTTTTTAAAAGATCTTTTTTTTTTACTTGTGTGTCTGTTTGAGTGTGCCCGTGTGTGTGCAAATGGGTGAGTGCACATGAGTGCAGAGATCAGAAGAGGCCACCAGAGCTGGAACTGGAGTTCCAGGCAGTTGGGAGAAGCCCAATATGGGCCTGGGAACTGAACTGATGCTCTCTACAAGAGGAGTGTGCACTCTTAGCCACGGAACCCTCTCCAGTCCGCAGCAGTTCTCTCTTTATGGACTTCTAGAACCAACCACCACAACCACAGAGAGAGAATGGCAGCCCAGGAGTCACTTCCTCAAGTCCTTAGTGAGGGGGACTCTGGCTAGCTCAGAGCAGCTGTGGCCAGAGGAAGGGTTGGATCATTCCTGGCAAATAAAAGAGCTAGGCTGGGGTTAGACCAAGACCCACAAGCCCTCAGATGCAAAACAGTATAGTTTCTCTCACCCCAGAGCTTTAGAGTATCCTCCTGGCTAGGGCCAGCAAGGCTATGGATGGACCCAGGGAGCATGGGACAAGATTCTACCCTCCTAAGGAGCTGGTGTCAGCACCGAGCCCCAGTTACAGTGGGCTCAGTCCAGGCCCTGCCCAGGTTTTCTGCTTGGAGATGAGTAATAGCCCCAGGTTCATCAAACAATCCTGTCTCCTTTCAGTAAATGGTTAAACTTTCCACAATAACCATCGTATATCATGTGTCCTTAAGATGTCCCACTCTTACACTTGGGAAAATACAATCAGAAGAAATGGCTTTCTGGAGAGTGTAGGGAGTGAGCCCCTGGCAGCCCAGGGGGATGAAGGCAGGTGGAAAGGCCCACCCCCAACCTTCTGGCTGGGGAGGAAGAGGGGTCAGATGCCACTCTTCCAAAAAAAAAGCTGAGGTGGGGATCATGGTGCAGGTAGTTGCCACCAAACCCACGTGGTGGAAGGACAGAGCTGACACGAGCTGTCCTCTGGCGTCCCTGTGAATGGCCACACATACCCACGTCTGGTCTGCATGCCTGCACATGCTCGCAAAGTAAATAAAACATAAAAATTGTCTAAGGAAGAAGAAAGGCTGAGGTGAAGCTTCTCAAGCAGCGAGTCCTGGGTTTTCACACCTGGCCACGAACTCTGACGGAACTGTGGCCCAGCTACCTGGACATGGCCGATCGGAGCCCTAGCTCTCCTGTCCCCTCTCTCTTACCCACTGGGGATGGGCAGACGGAGTCCAGAGTGTAAGAGGAAAACTCCAAGGTCTCACATCGTGTCAGACTAACTCTTATCACCGAGCCGGTGCCTTCCCCCTCCTGGCTTTGGCCTTTATCGGCAAAGGCCCACTCCTGAGAAGCTGGAGAGATGACCCAGGAGTTCCCAGCACCCACATCAAGTGGCTTACAAACTATAACTCCAACTCCAGGGGAAGAGGTGCCCTCCTCTGGTCTCCACAGGCACCTCCTTAAATGTGGCACAGTTCACACAGACATACATACAGAAATAAAAAATAAAAATAGACACTCTTGAAGAAGAGGCATAGGGAGGGGGTCTCCAGTTCCCAGACCTATGATTCTTTTTTTTTTAAAGATTTATTTATTTATTATATATAAGTACACGGTGGCTGTCTTCAGACACACCAGAAGAGGGCATCAGATTTCATTACAGATGGTTGTGAGCCACCATGTGGTTGCTGGGATTTGAACTCAGGACCTCTGGAGGAGCAGTCGGTGCTCTTAACCACTGAGCCATCCCTCCAGCCCCAGACCTACGATTCTTAACCAGTGACCCTGGAAACGGGACTGTTCAGAAGCCACCAGTTGCCCACCTTCCAGTCAGGCTCCAGAGCCACTCACAGTAAAGGAAGGCACAGAAGCACAGCCCTGGGAACAGGCCCAGTGCCTCAGAGGGCTTGGCTGTGGAGTGCGGGGCCAGTGTTGGTGACCACAGGATCCTGGTTTGGAAAAGCAGGCTCTGACGGGAAACTTCTAGTCAGGATCTGCAGTCCCAACAAAAACTGGGTGTGTCAAAGGAACTAGGTTTGCAGATGTGATGGTTGTGGTGACTGTCAGAATCTAGAACCACCTGGGAAATGGGCCTCTGAGCATACCTGAGGGAGTACTGCATTGACTGCCTTGAGGTGGGAAGATCTGCCCACAGTGGGTGGCACCACTCCCTAGTTGAGATCCTGGACTATTCAAATGAAGCAGCAGTAGCCATTCTGCTCTGCTTCCTGGAGCCTCAACTACCCACCATGATGGAGTGTATCCTTGAACCCTTTCTCCACCGAGTTGCTTTTGTCAGGTTATTTTTTATGACAACAACAGGAAAAAACACCGTTCATAAATGATTGTGTTCAGCGTAGATTGCTTCAGGCATGGCTGGATCCAGGAGTCAGGGCCCATCTCTCTATTTCATCATTCTGCTTTCATTTGTGTTAGCGTCACTCTCAGACAGGTTCTCCCTTGTGACAGCGAGAGGCCGACCACTGCAATAGTTCCCGGAGCCCCCACCAAGATCAGCTCCAATTGGACCAGCTCTGGACGGCTTGCCCGTCTCCATAGTGACTGCTCAGTGGCCGAAACTCTGAGTGCTGGTGCATGGCAGCCCATCGTTGCACACCATTGGGTCCAAATGACCCTTCAGGAAGGGTCTCAATTAGAAAGTCTGTGTCCTGTTCACACAAAGCGGAGGTACTGAAGTTGTGAGAGCAGAGCAGGGGGGATGGGGAGGGGCAAGGGCAGCAAGGCGGAGCCACGTGAGATCCAGCCAATCAGAGTCATCCCCATGCTCTGAGTGCTCTCCAAGAACTCTAGGAGACCCAGGTGCCTCCAGGAATTGATGGCTCTAGGTCAGATGGTGTCCTGCTCACCTCACCTTGGTCTGCTCCAAGCTGCAATTCAGAGCGGCCATTGCCCACAGCCCAAGGGGGCCTTAGGGTGGAGGGGGCAAGGGCTCAGAGTTTTAGGGCAGAAGGGCAAGAAGGCCCCTCCCATACACTTGCTATTTCTCTGGATCTCAGCCTTGGGAGGGAAAGGGAGCTGTTTCCCTGGTCAGTGACTGAGTTAGAGAGGACATGTAGCCGGGCTCTAACTAACAAAAAGGCTGGAAGCCAAAGGAGAAGTCCAGAGTGTTGGGAAAGCCTGCTTTGCTGATATGGGGGTTGGAGACCAGAGGAGGAGGAGGGGAGGAAGAGGAAGAGGAAGAAACAAAAAGGAATCATCCCTTTCTACCTTAGCAGCCTGTGGTATCTGAGTGGTGTGGACTGGGGCAGCCACTCTGCCACCACAGAGAGAGGCCTCCTATAGATTCATGTGCTGAGGGTGGCCAGAGAGCATCAAGACGCCACAGGGCTCTGAGATGTTTGCAGAGGCGCTGAGCCAGCCAGCAGCCCTGGGCAGCTTGTGTCAGGCAGCATATGGACCTCTGAGGTCTCCCTTCTCTACGGCCGGAAGCCGCCCACCGGATATCTCAGGGGAGGTCAATGGGGTAGCAAAGACCCGTTGCGGCACGTGGTTTTCAGAGCCATGACTTTCCCCGATGCGCAAGTCAAGTTCATTACCCCCGGGACACACAAAGGAAACCTTTTCCCTAAATAACTCTCAGGTCTGGTTTAGATGAGCCTAACGTTTACGTGGCCAGAAACCGATGTTCCTTTTTACACAGTCAGACAGGAGCACCTAGCTTCGGTAGAGGAGGGGAAAGTTCACAGTGGCGATGCTGAACGGATGCTGATGAACAGTGCCTAGGGGTGAGAGAGAGCTTATTTGTGTGTTGAGACCTGATGGATTACAAACTAGAGGGACACACACACACACACACACACACACACACACACGTGCGCACGCGCATGCGCATATGAAATACAATAATGTAAACGGCATAAGAATAAACAATATAAGCTTAATATTTTTTTCAACTTTATACTTACTACATTCTTTGAAATTTCTACAGACAGAAAAATATCATCACCCCCAAACTAGAATGATGACCCCAAAGAAATCCTTAGGAAACAGGGCAGGGAAGATGGCAGTCGGGTGCCCAGCACCAAGGATGCGGCCTAGCCATCAATGCCCGCCTGCTGGAGCGTCTCTGGCCTGTACAGAAGGAGAAGACAGAGAGGGGCCAGGCCCCGGGCTCAGGGCCAGTAGAAGCCTCTGCTCCCTCCTTTGATTTTGCTCCATGGTCAAGTCCACTTCCTTTCAGATCTCCGGGATTTTGTCACTGAGCCCAGGACACAGCAGAGCCCCCTGAAGCAGCCGGGTGTCACAGTCAACCCTCACAGGCCAGTTCCTGGGGAGACCATGAAGCTTGGGGAGTTTGGCACGTGGGAGGTTAATTCTCTTATCAAAACTGTACAAAATCCTAATTTTGCAGAGTGGCAATTTGGGGGGAAGAAAAGCTCAGCAATGGGAAAATGTTGGTTATGCAGCACAGGCATTCAGTTCTCAGGGGATCAATTATAAAAACACTCATTCAGCTATTTCTATTCAAATGAACACCTGAAGAGGAGGCCTCGATGGTTTTAAAAGTGTGTGGATATTACTGGATAAACGTTAGTCCAATAAAAGAGATCATCATCCGTTGCTTGTGTACATTTGAGTTGACACTAAAAAGATCTTGGTGGAGGAGCGAGCGCCTGCTGTGCCTTCACATCTCTTTATCTCCTCGGCCTTTAACGCTTTAGCGACTGAAGGAAACAAACCAAGCCCAGCCCGTCCTCTCAGCCCCGGGAGGAATCCGACATGGGTGCCGGGAAGACCACAGCTAGCTGGGCAGCCATGGTCCTGCCCTTGTGACTATGGAGCACCCTGTCCTGAGGCCCCTCCACCAGTTCCTCAAAAAAACAGGAAGCCCCTGCTTGAACATAGACAGGGACCTGCATTCGTCCTGTGGACGCAGCTCATAAACCATTCTCACTCAGAAATTGGTTTTCTTTCTTCTTAAAGTTTGAAAATATTTCCTGCCTCTGCTCATAACCATTCACATGCACATGTGGGTAGACGTGCACACATACCCCGTGGCTATGTCCATATGCTCACACATATAGACATGCTCACACATATAACACATGGATATGCACCAGTCCAGTATTCACACATGAACACACATGGATATACACAGGCATGCTCATACATACATACACAAGGACATGCACCACACACATGGATATGTACACACATGCTCACATATGCACATACGGGCAGACGCAGGAATATGCACACGTGTTCTCACATACATAAATATGCATACCCATGCTCATGTGTGCACATACATATGCACACATTTGTGTACATAGGCATATACACATTACACACACACACACACACACACACACACACACACACACACACACTTACCTTTCTACCTCTCCTTAAATCGAAATTAAGGGAAGCCATGATCCAGGCAGCCTCTCCTTCCATCTGCAGCTTTGGGACATGGAACAGGTTTCTAGACAGAGAGCCCACCAACCTCTACCCTCAGTACATTTTCTTCTCACATCCAAGAGGCCTTGGTCCAGAATGAAATGTAGAATTGAAAGGAGGGACTGGGGCTGGGACTGGGGCTCAGTTGGTACAGTGCTTGCCTAGCATGCACGAGCGAGCGCTGGCTTCCGTCTCTAGCACTGTGATCAGCCTGACGAGGTTGCACATCTGTAATCCCAGCACCCAGGAGGCAGAGGCAGGAGGATCAGAAGTTCATTGTCATCCTCAGCTACAAGTTTTGAGGTTAACCTAGCAAAGTGAGACCCTATCTCAAATATTAAATATAGAGGATGCTGCCCAAGGCCCTTGGCTTGTCTCTGTCTGCGGGCAGGATGAGGAGCTCCGAAGCTGTAGTTTTGGGGGACTAGAAACAGACATCCCACCCTGTAACCCCAGTGCTGGAGAGACTGAGACAGGAAGCTCCCAAGCTGGAAGCCATCCTGGGCTACCCAGGGAGTCCCAGTATCAAAGGACATTGCTTTGGCCAGTTGGTTTTAAAAATAGACTTTTATAAAAGACACCTATTTCACCCTCAGCTCTGAGCCTCTGGTTGGCGCACAGGCTCCTGGGTACCCTGGCTTCTCATTAGTACGTTTATCTGTCCTTTCCCTCTCCTACCATGGGGGCATGGCTGTGGGGCCTCCCTCCAGACTGGGTCAGTATCCTCCTTCCCCGAGTCGAGTCGGCAAGGAGAGACAAGAGGAGAAACTCCAGGCATGCCCTGGTGAGCGCAGCTCTTTCTTCAGGACAAGCTAGGTGGCTTGGGCCATACCTGCCTGTCCCTGGGCTGAGGAGGGGACAGTGGGAGAGGAGAGGCCAGTTGCAGCCACCTGGTGAGCAGGGCAGATCCCTTTGTGTGCTGTTCATGAGTGGAGCCCAAGTCCCCATTCCAGGACTAACAGTGACACCTGCAGTTTAACCAGACACATATCACACTGCCGGACAGTAGCCCAGGAGGTGATGGAGAAGTCTCAGGCGGTCAGGAAGTTCCATTTTCCTGGAGCCAGATGGGACCTTCTTGCCATTGGCCCCAGGGATGTGCAAAGAAGACTGACCCAGGCTTGCTGCGGGAGCCAGACAGGCCGTCACTCGGACCCTGGCTGTATCCAGAGTCCTCAGAAGCACCGACCTGAACCTGGTGCTGTCCCCAGGCAGCCACCAAGCTGGGGTTGACTTCATTCGAAGAGCAAAAGTGAGACTGCCAGTTACCATGGCAGCTGCTTGGGACAATCATTCACTGGCAGTCTCTCCTTCACCGTCCTCTCTCACTCAGACCACTGGTTTTCCTGCCCCGGAGACTGAGGACCACAGTGGAGAAACAGTGTGGCCAAGGTTGTTCAGGGCCATGGTTCCTTGTCCTAGCCTCTGACCATAGAATGGTGTACAAGACTAGTTTACCAGTGTACAAGACTAGTTTACCAGTGTACAAGACTAGTTTACTAGTGTACAAGACTAGTATACTAGTGTACAATGGTGTACTAGTGGGTCACTCGGCTCTTGCCAGGTGCCTTCCTTCCCTGCAAGGCCACCATAGGGGACTGACTGCACATGGAGGACTGTACATGGCTTCTCTACAGATGGTCTCCTTGACACATCCCTTTGCTTTGCCTGTATACACGTATACACGCACACGAGTGCACAAACACACACGTGCACACACCCCACACCCTGGGAGGCAGCAGGTCGGAGGTGGATTACTTCCGCCTCTCTGAACCCCCACAGTTCCTAAGGTGTGGTCTAGCAGCCCTTGCTCCATTCCCCCCTCCCTGGACGCTGCCTGCAAGTCTGAGAGGCAGAACATACAGGAAAATGAAGTGAGTCAAAGATTTCTTTATAACTTTTCTCAATGTTCTGCTGATTGCCAGCTCGGTAGCAGATTGCTATGCTTAATGGTGCATAGACAAGCAGCAGCCCCTAATCCCTAAATGAACTTCTCACCACTAAATATATAAAGGGGAAGCTCTGTAAACTCAATTTAGCTCTCTGCTCCTCTAGTTTTCCCCATCGAGGAATGGAAGGGGAGAATGGGTGTCTAGGAGATCCAGGGGCAACGGAGAGAAATGGAGGCCATAGGCTAGCCCACCACAGTGCCTAACGCCCACATACTAAGAAGCCGTCTACCCCACATCTCTACCATAGCACCGAAGGGGACGGTTTCTGTGCCTCCACTGGCCACAGAAGCTCGTTCACACCAGCTCTTCCCTGGTCTCCCCTCAAGGGCCCCAGTGACCCCCAACACTGCCTTTTCCTCCTAATCTCGGCTTCTTCACACCTGGACAGGGGTCAACAAGGCTTGAAAACCGTGACTTATAACACCAAAGGGCTTCCCATTGGTGCTAGTCATGCCCAGTGGGCTGTGTGTTGGGCCACAAACACAGAGGCGCTTGGGTCCAAGGGGACTTCTCTCCATCACCTGTCGAAGAGGATAACAGAGAAGGCAGAAAGAACAGCTGAGAAAGTCCAACAGCTCAGGTCAGGGTCCAGTGAGGAGCTGGAAGGCAAGCTGACGGTGGCCTGCAGAGGAGCCGACCTTCACCTCCCAGCAGGTGAAGACCATCATTGTCTGAGAGCTCCTGTCGCCGTGCTGAGATGGTGACTGGGAGAGTTGTGTTTGGGTTCAGTATTCAGAGACACCCCCACCCCCACCCCCAGGCCAATGCAGGGCCTGACCAACTCGTTTAAATAGCTGTGTAGCCCAGGTGGCCTGCTAATCTCATCGGAAACTCAAGGAAGCAGTAAGAGGCATGATGGGAGAGCACATGCACATCCTCTACCCACTGGAGCCAAGGGCCAGCTTATGCATATGCAATGTGGGCCCACTCAGAAGGCTTTTCCATTAGCGGAGTGGAGAAGCCGTGGCCAGGCTGGGAGAATCTGCATTTCACCTTACGCTGCACACAGCTGGGTTCAGATTGGCACCAGTGCTAATATGCAAATGAGGCTGTATCTGTATTCATCAGGACTCCCTGAGAGGCCAGCAGGGACCAGGGTCCTTCTCTAACCAGCAATGGGTCATACCAGGGGGGAAGTTAGCTGGTAAGCCATAGATGGTGGGACAGGGGTCATTGCCGTGGGGGTGGGGGGACACTAGTCTTCCTTAGAATGGTCTCCTAGGGGGAAGAATTACCAATAGGACCCAGTGGCTGAGTCAGACTTCCTCCAAGAACCCCCCACCTAAGGGCCTCATGGATGGGGAAACTGAGGCTCAGAAAAGTGACCGGCTGGAAGCCACTCACTCGAGCTCTAACTTGTTCCTATGTGAATACAGGTTTTTCTAGCTTTACTGACAGGTTTGTCAAGGCCTGGAAAGATAGAGGCCAGTCATGTTAACTAAATGAGCGTAAGGCCTGGCCTGCCTACAGCGTGATACAACCAAGGGAACCTGGAGACTCGTGCTCACCCATGGAGGGCGCCTGGCCAGCGCTCACTATGCTCCCCCAGTTGTGTTGGAAGAAAAGGCCAGTGTGGCATATTGTGTGCCCACTTGGGCCTAGGAACCAGGTCAGCTCTATCCCATGCCTATTCAACTTGTGGCTCCTGCTTTTTAGCTCTGAGCACTGCTCTTGGATCTCTCCTCCGGCTTTTCCCAGAGAATCTGGAGCATCTGCTGCTTGCTCTATAGAGCTGGACAGTCCCCAGGGGGGTTAAGGGTTTGGTTCCCAGCACCCGCACTGCTCTACAAACACCCACTGTAACTTCTGCTCTGGGGAGGCGATCCAACGTGACTGTTCTCCGAGGGCATCTACACTCGTACACTCATAATTAAAAATAAATCTTAAAAAGAAGTCAACAAGGGAGATCCCTAGATGGCTCAGTGTGTAGACACTTGCTACGGTTGGATGACCCAAGTTTAGTCCCCAGAACCCAGAACCCAGTGTGAAGAGAGAACTGATCGCTGAAATTGTCCTCTGACCTCTAAATGTAGTACAGCCCACTCACCCACCCCCAGTTATAACTAATTAAATTAAGCCAGTTCCTGCTTCGGGCATGGTGGTGCACAACTTTAGTCCTAGTATTGACAGGCAGGGGAATCTCTGGGAGTTTAAGGCCATCCTGGTCTACACAACAAATACTAGGACAGCCAAGGCTTCAATAGTGAGACCTTGTTGAAAGAAAAAGAACGAAAAAAGGGAGGGAGGGAGGGGAGGAGGGAGGCAGGCAAGGAAGCAAAGACCTGGGGTGACAGAGTTTGGGACACGTGTGCAGGACAGTGGCTGTGAGCTATCACAGTAGGAGCCCAAAGAGCTCTCATCATCCTGTGGTGCTGAGTAGAGCTCGGCAGTCCCAGAACACCCAGAGAGGGCAAGCTTGACCTCGGTGGACAGGTTATGGGATCACCCACACCCAGCCTAGACTCATTCCATTCCTGCTTGGTTCTGAAATTCAGGGCTGCGTTCCAGAGGGGACAGACTCCTTGATAGCCAAGCTCCTGACAGATTAGCCTTAGACTGCAGCCTGCCTGCCTGTCATCATTCCTGAATCTTCCCTTTGCTCTCTAAAGCAGGAGGAACTTTTTGTTTTAGGATCATGGGCATTACTCTGAATTGAGTCTGCTCCTCAGACGGATAAACTGTTAACACCAAATGTAAATTTGGTATTGATCTCCCTTGATGATCTTAGCAACCCAGAGCTAAGGAGGTATTGGGGCAGTGATAACAAATTCAGGATTTTTTTTTTTTTTATCATATGAGTTATAGGCCAACAACAGTGTGTTGAAACCCAGAAGCCACTTTCTAGGGCCAGCTTACGCTATGCTTCCTTTGGCCCTGATTGCTTTTCTCAGTCAGAACCTGCCCTAGCCAGGGGGTGAAGACATGAGAGAAAGTGAGGAAGTGATTACTACTGTAAGGGGTTCTCCCTTCAACTCTGTAAGAACCTTTCAGTTACCAGGCTCCCCCAGCTGGGTTTCCTGTCATGGTGCTCAGTAAACAGAAACAAGAACCTTCAGGTCAGAACCTTTTCCCACAAGCTTGGACTGGGACACAGCAGGTGGTTTCTGCTTTGAGGACTCATCGGTACTCAAACTTCAAGACCCAGGAACTGTTTCTTTGAGGTCTGTTTAAGAAGAGTCAGAGGTTTGAATCCTAGCTCTCACAGTTCCCGGCTGATGTTCTTAAGCAAACTGTCGGCTTTCTCTGAATCCTTAGAGCGACCCAATCCCCATCAGGTTGTTTGAGAAGTGGAACGGAATGTTGCAGAGAGCTGGGACTGTGCCTGAAGAGCCAGGAGCCCTGCTCTGTCCCGTCACTGGCAACTGGCTCAGACGCCCAGAAGGTACAGACCTTGGAAAGTATTCTCTCCATATCCCTTTCTTCCTATCTACAATGGGGAGTGTATGTTTCAAAGGTTTACTGGGAGAATACCCAGAGATCATCCATGTGATACACCAGCATGTCTAGGATATAAAGTCCTAGACACTGGCACATTCTCCGGTACACAGGAAGCTCTTCATGACAGAGCTTGGTCCAGTCACCATGTGGTTCCTACAGACACGTAAAACATAGCCTCCCCAAGTTCCCAGGAACTGCTCCCCATTCACACAAAGGACCAAAACTGAGCCAGAGTGCTTTGAGAACAGAGGACATAGCCCAGCCTGAAATACCTTGACCATCTCAGAAGAGACAAATCTATTAGGGGAAGCCTGAAGGTCGGTGCTGGGCAGAGGAGTTGGGACAAAAGCTTCAGAGCACCTAGAAGGGAGCAGCCATGGGGTTGAGCAGGCCACACGTGGCCTGGGGTGCTCAGCCTACGTATCCCACTCCTGCCAGTCACTGAGCTTGGATGGATGGGTACACAGAGAAGCCACGCCCTGCTAACATCCGACTCCCTGCCTACATGTTGGTCCTGTTGGTGCAGCTGAGTGTAGTGAGCAGAAGGTGGCCTAAGTAATATGTGTGACAGGCTGTCAGGCCGAGCTGCTAGGCCAAAGCCCCACAAGCCCGGGGAACCAATCTTAGTCGGGGCACAGGCCAGGTCCCACTACTGCTGAGTGGCATGGTTGTTCAGGGACTGGAGCAGGCAGAAGGCACACACATTCCTGCCCTGATGAGCAGGGGACCCTGGGTATGGAGATGGATATCCAGTCCTTCTCTAGCAAAGGTTCCCAAGGACCTGTCCCCATTTCTCCTCTTCCTGACAGCCCTGCTCCTGTCCCGCCCCCAGCCCACTGCCTCCCGACAGAGCTACCTATTGTTCACCATGTACCCTCCCCTTGAGCCTTCAGTAGAAGCTGTAATTAGAACCAGACAGACAAGCACCACCAGAAACCCGTGCTTCCCCCTCTCCGGTTGGGTGGATGTCTAGTGTCTTCTGTTCAGGCTGTAAGCTGCCACACTTGGAAGGGGGATGGGCACTGTCATTTGGTCAAGCTCCTGGGTGCACACACACACAGACACACCACATTGAGTATGAAGATTTAGGGGCCACTAAGGGGAATGTAGGCATGTAAAAATGGAAACCCCTCAAGGGCAGGTCAGGAAAAATAAGCAAGCAGAGCCTGAGAGAAGAGAGACCGAGATGTTAGACGCCATACTGGCGTCAGGTGGGTGTGGAGGTCCCAGCACTTATTAATGATGGATGCCAAAGACTTTTAAAAGGCTTTCCCATGGGCCAGGAAGATGGCTCAGCTTGAAGGCATTTGCCATCAAACCTAACGGCCTGAGTTCAATCCCCACATGGTGGAATTAACTCCCATGAGATGCTCTCTGACCTCCACATGTGCACGTGCTACCAAACACAGCAAAACGTTTTTTTTTTTTTTAAAAAAAGGAAAACCGGGCTGGAGAGATGGCTCAGCGGTTAAGAGCACCCGACTACTCTTCCAGAGGTCCTGAGTTCAATTCCCAGCAACCACATGGTGGCTCACAACCATCTGTAAAGAGATCTGATGCCCTCTTCTGGTGTGTCTGAAGACAGCTACAGTGTACTTACATATAATAAATGAATAAATCTGTAAAAAAAAAAAAAAATGGAAAACCTCCCGAGGAAGGACTCTGCACGTGTGGGTCCTACTGAACTTGTTACACCCTCAGTCTTCAACATACTGTTCCCTCACACGCCTTAGTCAGTCAGGACAGAGGTGCCAACAGCGGATTTCCAGAGTAGGTGTAGACAATGGCCCGGGAAGGGAATGTCCAGTCTGCAGGCAGGCATGTGCTGCAGCTCACCGCCCCACCAGGACTTTGGGCTGGAATCATCTATCCATCCTTGGGCACGGCTGTGTGTGCCCTTCCTTTCCTCTGGTTGGGCTGTCTTGATCACACCCCAGCTCCTAATTGCTGTTCTCAGAGGCTCTAACAGGAACCCATCACTATTCCCATCACCTCCCTGCCCTAGACGGCTCTGCTGTTTGAGGCTCAAAACCTGCTACCAAAATGGCCCAACTTCCTGCAGCTTCCCAAGGCTGCCAGGGAGCTGCACACGTGCCAAGAGCCTGGAGCCAAGCCACTCTGGACGCCATTATCCTACTGACTCACTTTTACCTCTGACTCAAGCCCAGCCTCCAGAAACGGTACACCGGTCCCTCGACGTTCCACGCCCCCATCTCAGGACGGGCTAACGCCTCCAGAGGAATGATGTTCTCCGTCCGGTTCAGTTTGTGGTGACCATCCTTCTCTAAGAACTCGATTTTAAAGAGACAGTGGCCATCACCCATTTGGCTCACCATGCAGAGCCAAGACTTCGCCATTAATTTGTGTCCAGGAGTGAAGTACCCTCACCCAAATGAGAAGCCTGCCCTGTGGAACACCGCCGATTCAATCTCGACCGACTCCTGACCAGAGTTGTCATAGCTACTGCAGTGTCCTTTGCAGTGTTCCCATGCCCAGCATCAGTGAGTTCTTTTCTTGCTGCAGAATGCCAGCACATGGAAGGGAAGCACTGAGGGATGATGGATTCCTCACAGGAAACATGACTGTGCTCACTGGAATTGCAAGCCTCAGCCCTGCCTATCGCTACTGTTGAACTTCAGAATCTCAACGTCACCCTGCCTTCTCTGCATGCCGAGGTCCAGACAGCCCCACCATCTTACTCCAGATGGCGATCCTAAACTAAGGAGGCACACCCAAGATATCCTCTGGTCACTATTAGTCAACAGATGACACCGGGAAAACCGTAAAACGCACATAGTATGAGCTCTATTACGTTTGGGAAAAGTAGAAAAGAATGTGGGGAGCAGTCAGAAGCACTGACAGGGCTATGGCTAGTTCCCATCTTACTTCTTGTTAAAAACGTGTGTTGTTTGTGGGCACCTGTGTTTTGCCTATACATGTCTTCTCGCCTTCCTCCACGTGGCCCTGGCTTCCGGCTGTCCAGCTTGGAGGCGCGTGTCTTTATCTGGAGCACCACCGCACTGACCTCAGTTTCTTGTTTTGTCTGGAATTTTTGAAACACTTTTGCGATGTAATCCAGGCTGGCCTCAAAACTGACACCTACTGGGCTGGAGAGATGGCTCAGCGGTTAAGAGCACTGACTGCTCTTCCAGAGGTCCTGAGTTCAAATCCCAGCAACCACATGGTGGCTCACAACCATCTGTAATGGGATCCGATGCCCTCTTCTGGTGTGTCTGAAGACAGCTACAGTGTAGTCATATATAATAAATAAATCTTTGAAGAGTTACACTTCAGTAACATCTTTATCCCAAAAAAAAAAAAAAAAAAAAAAAAAAGACACCTACAGGCCTCGGGCTCACAGGTGAGCGCCATCACACCTCAAGTTCTTTGCTCTTCAAGTATTACAATGATAGGTGCATATTACCTCCATATTCAGAACAAAACCCAGCAATAACAGACTCGAGAGCACCAAATCTGTTTAAAAGCAACTTGCCTAATGGCAAGTTTGCCAACTTTATAAGGAACATATGGAAACTACCCCAAATTCATGTGTAGATGTTGGTGAGCACCTCGACATCTCCCCAGAACACTGCTGAGATGCAAACCTTCTCCAAGTGAACTGGTATATACTGGCTTACTCCAGATTGGCCAAGGCCTCAAATTTCAAAATATAATACTACTGAGGTCTCTCCACAGCCATTCCAGACCTGCCCTCCCAATTCCTCAGCCACCCAACCCCATGGCCCATAATGTAACAGTTTTAAGGGTATTCACACATCAAAATGCATTTGAGACACAGTAAGGCTAGATGTGAAGTCAGTAAATCAGGCATCAGAGGAAAAGAGGTGCAGGTCAAGAGCAGGTTTATCAGAGTAGGCACAGCCAAGGTAAAATAGAGTCCACTGTGAAGTCTGTTCTCTTCTCTAAGTGTACACGCCCTCTCATCGCCATCTTCCCGTCATGAGACCTATATCTTGGCACCTAATAGACACAGTCTACAAATGCAGCTACCAGTGGTAATTTTGGAGGACAGGCAGGCAGGCAGGCCCAACGTGTCCTCACAAGTGGCACACAGCATTTGTCTTGGCATCAAGGAGAGAACGCCTCATGCTGGAGCCTTCCATGCTCCCAGCCCACCATAATTAAAGAGGGCTTTGCCTGCCCCCAGATGTTTTCCCTACTTTGGTCCTATCCAAATCTCACAGCGGGAAGACGGCTTTGGAAACTGGGTGGGAAAAGCTGTCTGCTGTCTGCGGCTTGCCTTTGGGCCTGCCCTCTGATAAGTCCAAATCAACTCCCCCCTCAAAAAGAAAAAAGCCGAAACACTACGATCCTTAAACACTTCCTGTCCACATGCCATTCCACATGAAGCTCAAAACAGACATCTAAAGAACTCATGTTACTCATGACCTAAGGAAGGCAGTGAACATGTTGCTGTGGTCACTTGGCCAGGACTTTCCTCCAAATCCGTGGAAGCTTTACTAGCACGAAGCCCACTTTAGAACTGGGATGAAATCCACCGAAAAGTAAAGGTTTACCCACACATTACAGAACAACACCTGGGTCCCAGAATGGCTGCTTAAGTCTGGCACGATCCCTGCCATACCCAGGCCGATACCATTCCCAAGCTTTCTTCACCCGCTTTCCTGAGCTCTCATCTAGGGTCTGCAGGGAAGGAGCTTACCTGCCCTACTCCACCGTTCCCCTTTCCACTCCTCGTACTACCTGGTAAGCCTTCAGTGGGGACGCTCACACCAACGACACGTATACCTGAAACGTCCAGGAACGTGCCAGCTATGGGATTTAGACGAAACACGCCGCCTCTGGCGGCCAACAGAATCTCAAGCACCCACCGTTCGTCCCACTTTCATCCAAGATGAAACCACTGTTGACCATTTAGCTACCACAGCAAAGAAAGCGAACAACTTCCAGCTGCGAGGTCAATGAGCACTGGGCGCTGACCAGGGACAGGCACCACGGACACATGGCCACATCAACCATCTTTACTGGAAAGCAACAGGGAACTCAGATCACACACCAAGCCAGTGCCAACACTCAAACATGAGCACACTGGGGCTTGGAAATGGGCATTGTCTCTACCCCAAAGGCAAGGCTGCTGGCTTGCTTTAACCTGAGTAATGAATCAAGCTAGCTTAGGAGGCTCTGCTGGCATTTTTCTATCATGTTCCAAACCTGCCACAGATAATGGCGTCAGTCTCCTATGTAATTCAGTTCTCTCATGTGAAAACAGGCACGCAAGCCTCAGTGCCACTGGCATCTCAGGCCTCACACATAACGCCTACAGACCTCTTCCATGAGGTGCCCATCTTTCCGAGGCCTTGGTGCCTTGTGATGCCTCACATGCCAGAGTGGGGATCTTCCTTGGCCATTGCCCTAGGACAGCTATCTATGCAGCAGTTGGTAGACAGTGTACCAACCATGTATGGGGACCTGGGTTCACAATTCCAGCAGCCCTAAATGCCCAATGCACACAAATCTGCTCCGGAGAGGCTTTCTATAGGTCAAACTTCCGCTGCACAAGCCAACCCGGCGAAGCCTGGCTGTCACATAGCCCTGGCTGCCTTAGAACTGAGATTCTCCTGCCTCTGCTTCCCAGGTAGTAGAATGAAAATCATGCATCACTTCAGCTAGCTCTGAGGCATTTTCAAGCTTCAGGTTAAGCAGAGTCCAAACGCAAGGAGTATGCAGTGCTGTGTGCCTATAAGCCAGGATCGTCTGGAGCTAAAGGCCAGCCTGGGCTACCCCAAGAAGTCTTCAGGAAGGAAAAGACTGGGTGGTGAATGGCTCATGCCTTTAAGTTCGGCACCCACCGGGAGGCAGAGGCAGGTGGATCTTTGTGAGCTCAAGGCCAGCCTGGTCTACAGAATTCCAGGACAGCTGGGGTCTACAGAAAAACTGTCTGAAAAACCAACCAGTGGCAAACCTGAGAAATGTTTCCCATTAGAGAGGAGTCCAAACTTCCTTGTGAATTCCTGGCCTACCTAAAAATTCAAATGTTGTCCAGAGATGGCAATTACAAACTACGGACGTGGGCCTGTGCCAATGTCTTGAGTAGCGATGCGTAGGCACAAAGACCCGGGCAGCTACCTAGACCCCACTTCTCAGATGTCACAACAACCCGGAGTTAGTTACATGGGGCAAATAAACAGCTACATACTGGGCAGGTGACTAGACTCAAAACCAGGGTGGCTTCATATATGCCAGGCAAGTACTGAAAGGCTTTGTTACTGTATTTAAAAATTAAATTTGTGGCATATGACTTTCAGGGGAGTTTTGGCTAGTGAAATCATTTCAAGGAGAAAAAAAAGAATTTTTATTGATAAACAAAAAATGCCCCCATTTGAGTCATATAACACTACAAAAGCCCCAATGATTTAAAAGGAAAAATCCAGTAAAAGGTTGCATTCAACAAAACCAAAACCAAAGCATATACATGGGGCAATTTACAAAATTACAGACAAGTCAGGCATGGGAGCACAATGCGGGCTCTCCAACACTTGGAAGACAGAGGCAAGAATACCTATCTGTGAGTTGAGGTGTCAGCCTAGTCTACACAGGGAGTTCCAGGCTAGCTACAATGAGACCTTGACTCAAAGGAAAAAAAAAAAAAGAAAGAAAGAAAGAAAAGTAACAGAAAGTAACTGTACCCGTCAAGTCTACATTAAAAGAGTCAATGATTATGTATGTGGTATCCTGGCTGACGGAAAATACCTGAGACAATATCTAGTGGGTACAGGACTCAAGGCAAACAAAATAAAAAGCTGCCAGCCCCCAAACTCTAGGGCTAACCCCCTTTGCAGGCAGATGGGATGTCAGTCCTAAGCTTCCAACAGCGCGGGAAGCCAAGTCACACTGGCACTGCTGTGACACTCAATACCCGTGCAGACAGGACCTTCTCATCAGGACTTGAAGGACACAGTCTAGAAGAAATGTGGGTTCTGATAAAAGCTACTGCTTCTGTGTTTTCAGATTAAAACCCAATTGTTGCTAAGTCAAATCAGGGTGACTTATGAGTACTCATGAGAAATGGCAGTTATTTTGCAGAGGGAGGGTCACAGTACGTATGTTTGTTCTGAACAACTCCTGAACCTGGGACTAGAAATGAGAAGACGGCAAATGCGAGGCAAAGGCAGGATCCTGCCTTCTAGTGCAGTGAAGCTCCAGCAATCTTGGCACGGTGTCCAGGCACGGTCGGCTCTCTGCTGGGGGCAGCATTCTTGGCTGTGAAGGCAGAGCATGCCCTCTGTCACTCATGGGGAGCAGTTCTGCCCAACTGTCTCTTTTCAACAACTTTATCATCAATCTCTTTATTAACAGCTCCACTGCAGTTAGAAAACGCAAACAAGGCCTGATTCTCATGCCAGATTTCTGGAAATCACATAGCACCAGGCACCGCACAGTGTGAAAGTTTGTGAAGAGGGTGTTGTGCCAAGAGAGAGAGCGTCTACAAGACAAGCACAAAGCCAGGACATCTACCTTGAAACGATAGACCAGCTTGCTTATGCTCAAAACCTGAAACAACCCCCAAACATCCACGTCAAGTACAGAGACAAAAGGGAACAGAAGTGGCCAGGACTCACCTTTGCCACTTTCATTCCAGGCATCTGTGAAGCAAAAACTACTAAATGCTCCTCCTCAGACCCTCAAAATCTAATCTGTCCCATGGCTACGTGACACCCACTGTGGAACCCACGAGGCTGAGGTGAAGTCTGCAGAGTGTTAGGAACCCTACAAACAGGGATGTTTGAATTATTCAAGCTACTTATTCTCAGCATGAAATCTGTTAGATCAAAAATATCTATCTTATAAATTAATTAGGAGAAATGCTTCTAAGAGGGTTGTAAAATATTTTAAGACACACACACACATATAAATAAATAAGTAAAAATCAGGTCACATCCACCCAACTATTTAATATGACAAATCTATCCATGTTGTCTTAAAATGGAACACACTATCAAAAAAGTCCCAAGGGTCAGGAGCTGACCCTTGACCTCAGCAGGTGCATGCGGGCTACGACCAGTCCCAAACTAAGACCTCCCTACCATAAAAGCTGGGTTTGCTGTTGATACTTTCCCTCCGCCGAGTTCCTTCCCAAGGACAGGAAAGGAGTGGACTACTGAGTGAGTCCAGATAACCACAGCACATTTTATGACTCTGGTGCTACTCTACAGCTGGATTCCTGATGTTCTGAGATCACCTATGCATTGTGGGTCTCAGCACTGCCTGCCTGTGTCCAGTGGAGAGGAGACTAGGAGACCCATGTGATGGAGAGAGAGCCTGAGCCCGGGCCAACAGCTTTCTGCAATTTAGAATCCAGAGTAAAATAAAAAACTAACACATCTTTGGGCTTTCCTTCATCAATTCTGGGACCTAGAAAGCACAATTTTATGAAGTCTTTCTTACCACTTAAAAACAAAAGCACAGAGATTCTAAGCTAACTGGCAGAGCAAAATGTAAAACTAAAAATATACACATTTCTACTTTCTCCATTTTTTTTCTTTTCTTTTTTTTTTTCAGAGCTGGGGACCGAACCCAGGGCCTTGTGCTTGCTAGGCAAGTGCTCTACCACTGAGCTAAATCCCCAACCCCTACTTTCTCCATTTTTTAAAATACATTACCACCCCATTAAGTCAGGGGTAGACGAAACGGCTCAGGAGGTAAAGATGCTCCCTATGCAAGTCTGACTACATCTGAGTGTGATCCCTGGTACCCATGGAAAGAGAAACCTGTTTCCTGACCTCTACAGATGCTGTATCCCGCGTGTACATGCACTCATACACACAATATACGCATTTAAGACCACCCTCAAAGTTTAAACAAGAAAGCAACAGTGAAGAGTCCAATTTATTTGGGTATGGTAGTACATGCCTCTAATCCTTCCTAGCAACCATGAAGCTGAGGCAAGAAATCTGAGGCAATGTTGAAGTCAACCATGTCTACAGAGAGGCCTTGCCTTAAAAATAAATACCCTAAATCATAGTTAAAGTGAGTGCTCCGTCCTAGCTACATTACAAATGACTGAGCCAGGGGTGGAGGTGCACCATGGTCCCAGCATTCTGGAGGCTAAACCAAGATTTCAATACAGGCTGCTGTAGCCTCTGCAGACATGCTCTCACCTAGATGAAAATATGACACATGTACAGGGTGAAAAGACAAGAGAGGTACAGTCTACTTTACACACTGGATTTCCTGTAGTCTGAATGCAAACCCAGTGTAGTAAGCCTCCCTTCAGGACTAGGCCTAGGGCCCGTCCCACACCTGCTACCTCTTCTCTGGTGCGTCCCACCAACACACCCCAGAGAAGAGCCAGAGATTCTGGGGTCCTGTGAGGCAAGCACCGTGAGCACCATGCTGGAGCACCGTGAGGCCTGCATAAGCATAGGATCAACTGCAACAAATATCACCCAGGTGACTTTGGGGAAAGTTGGTGAGTGGCATTACCACTTAGAGAGGAGCCCAAGCCTCTGCCCAACTGTCAACACTGGTCAAGCCTGGAGTGTCCCCATCACTGATGTTGTTACAACCAGCCTATGACAAGGGTCTGGGGAGCTTTCTAAGCAGTAAGTTACTGTGAAGGTCAAACCCTTCGGCACAAGTGCTTAAGAGAAGATCGAAGGTTTTGGAGGTGCCTGTGTCCTGGTGGCTTGAAGCGACCAGGAAGGTTCGTTAAATGCTGACACTGGAGACAAGGAAAAGGAAAGTGTACTTGATTCCTTCCAAGCGTGTCATCTACTCAGCAGCCAGGGCATTAGCAGGTCAGGGGAAACTGGACACAGGCAGGCCATGCAGAGACAGAGACATGCTTCTGTGTATGTGTCAGCTCTCCAAGGAAGAAAACCAGAAGCAGGCAGAAGTGACCCAGCCACTCAGTGAAGTCCCATCCAGAAGAGAGTTCAATTCTAACACCATGCCTTGGGATTACGTGCACCATCATTCCCTTGGAGATAAAGAGTGAGCGAACACGGTCATTAGTCTCCGCCACTGTTAACCATGCATGATGGTGCTGTTTGTACCTTCTTTCAAACTCAAGAGTCTCCTGTGCTGCGAGTGCTTGCTGTCACGTGGGGAAGGCTCGGGTTCTGCCCCAGCTCAATCGTCCCTTACCTTTTCCTTCCAGTGTTAATCCCAGGGGGATAGCAACAATTTTTAAATTCGCAGGGAGGGAAAAACTAGTTCTACACCCACGAAAAATACCACAAGAGATGACTTGTTTATGTACACCTGAAGGCCATGTGTAACACAGAACGAAACACCACCTCATTTATCAAGCTCAGGTCTGAGTCAAGACAGCACCTATTTGGTTCTGTAGAAAGCTAACAGAAGTATGAACTAAAAAAAACAAAACAAAACAAAAGACAAAAGCACCAAGGCATACAATTCAGGCCAAAAGGCAACTCATTTTCACAGTGCCGTTGATTCTTATTAGAATTAAACTAGATCCAAAGGTGTGTGCAATGCCCACAGAAAACAATTCAGCACATACACATGGCGCAGGTCAGCCTACAGTGTAGGAGAGTGCCTGGTCCTTCGTGTGTCAGTTACTGGTGGTGCTGCTGGTCTTTGCTGCCACCTTGAATGCAGGCAGAGTTAACATTATGCAAAGCTTTAAAATGTTTTTTTTTCTGTGTAGAGAAAGAGGGGGCTAATGAGAAATAAGTCTTATTCCAGAATTTACCTGAGACATACACACTCAATTCTCAATTCTCCTTTTACTAATTCAGCAAGATGCAGGAAATACCACCTATGGGCTACATGGGTAACAAATCTCAGGAAGCCAGGTTCAGTCCCCAGGCCAGGTGTCTACCAGACAGGGGTAAGGCAAGATCAGTCCTGTCGGTGCCTGATGGAGCCCTGAGAAATTTTACCATTGCTGCATAAGCCCAAATGGACCTTGTGCTTCAATAAGAAGCAGCCCTGAAGCCATGTACTCTATGACGTCTCTGAGTGCTCAGACTTTGAGACAGGATGGGTGTGCAGAGCTGCTAACCCTCTGGAAAGTGACTTTATAAAAGAATGTCTCTGCTCAAGACATTAGGATGACCATCCCTAAAAGCTGGCCATCACAAACTCAGACCATTTCTCTTGTATGCGATGTGAAGGTTTAAGAAAAATGTCAGAATTTGATCCAGTAAATAAACAAGATTCAAGCTGTGTGAAAGATACAATTATAAACTTACTGAAAAAACAACAGTGCCACCTGCTGACGGAGAGAAATGCAAGCTTCTTTAAAGCTGGCAGCACGGAAAGAGCCACATGTGAAGTGTGCGGTGTGCAGTCTGGACAATGCCACTGCAGAAACTGGAACGGCTCAAAGTGACTCAGTCGCAGCTCTGATCGTACTTCCTCCCCAAAGACCATTTCTGTGAACAACAATCGCCTGCTACCGTGTGAGACCCATTAGTACTGGGCTACAAACAGGCTGACCTACAGCAAACCTGCCAAATATGAGCACATTCAATTCCAGTCTTCATGTCTGGGCTGTACCACATCTGTATAAGTAGAACCAATTCCATCAGATCACTGAGTGAGGGGAGGGGAGAGTCAAAAGAAATCAGCCAACTGTGGGATTTGTGCCTTTTTTTTTTTTATTGTGTTTTCAATGGAGAAATACATCATCTGTTTACAAAATAGCTCTTGAAAAATACAAGGAGTACAGATACTATAAAACAAAGCAAACTCCAGTCATGAGACACTACTTACATCATGCGAAAGCAACAGTCTGATCTCCAGGTTATGGAAACTAGAAGTAAAAAGTCACTACACAGAAAAGATCCACGTCTCCAGCCTGGTGAAACTTGGATGCAGTTACATGGAACGTTTATTAAACTGAATTTTTCCCCAATGTGTAAACAAAACGACAAGACTAAATCTGTGCCTGGTGATGTCAATCTAACTCTGCAGCTACACACACAGACACGGGACATGTCACCTGTTAGCGAACTGTCTTCTTTACTCAAGTGGTGGGAGGGAGGGAGGCAGGGAGGGAGGGAGGGCAAGGTGACTGCAGAGCGAGAGGTGGAGAGCAGAAAGAACACTGTATATAAACAATGTAAGTGGTAAAGAAAGCCTTAATTAATGCACAGCTGAAGGGAAAGACTATACTCCAACTTTGGAAATTAATTTAGGAGGACAGGAGAGTTTAATTGCAGTGTTACGTGAAAATGCACAAATGTGTGATAGAATGCAGCGAGATGAAGGATTGGAAACCATGCTCATACAAAGATCTGCTGCTACAGGCCTGCTCTACCCAGATCGACAAGAGGAACCTTATCAACCTCTGGCGTCCTCACACGTCACAAGATGGACGAGAATTCTGCTACTTAATTATGAGAAATCATTGTCTTTAAAGGAAGTTTCTAATTTTTGATAGAACAAAAAAATTCAAAAGTGGAGAGCTGACTAAACGTCAAGTGCTTACTAGGAATGATTTTTAAAATGTTTCTGTATGTAAAATTCACTGACAAATTTTGATAAACTGGTTAAAAATAAAAATTAGTTTAAAAATCTGGAAGAAAATGCCTTTTTGCCCACTTTTAAAATTGAAAATCAACTTTGTGTAAGACAGGAACAGGAGTTCTGTGGAGTGTACAAAAGTCCTCTCAGAGATCAAATGGCCATCCTCCGGAGATGCTTCACGGGTATGGCTTTCAGTCATTCTCAAGTTCTAGCCATGGGACCAACGTTAGTGTTCTGTGTCACGTAGCCACAGGGTCACGGTTACATGTCATGGCTTAGGAAAATACTGGCATTCTGGTTTCTGTGAAATAAGCCTTACCTTGTGCATTCAAGCAAAAGGGAAAAACAGGCAAAAGAAAAAAGGGGGATGGGGAGAAAGCACTGTCGTTGTTTCAAAGACTAACAGACTGAAGGCAAAAGAACAGAGCTTGAGAAAGCTCAAAGACCACACTTGTTGGCTGACTGCTGATTTGTATGCACTATAAAACAACTCTATAAATAAAAGGAATATATACTTCTTAATCATAACCTCATCAAAACCAAGTATCGCCTAATTCTTCTTTCAGTGTCCAAAGTATACCTTAGCATTGACAATGCACCCTAAGGGTTACAGCTGCCCGTAAGGACTGAGCTAGGTGTCCTCCTGTCCTTTCTGAGGCAGAATGGTACACCACTGCACAAGGAATCCAATTTAAAGACTAATTGTAAAGAAAATTCTTTGGGAAAAAAATTGAAAATCCATTAAGCTGAAAATCTAAAATTAGTTCTACTTTCTAATAAAAAAAATACATAAAAGTGCATCATCAGAATAAGGAGTTCTTATGCCAGTTTGTATTGCAATTTTCCAAACAATGCATCATCACACATAAACCCAATCTGGATGTCAATTATGGATACAAACGCAGCTTGAGGGTTTTGTTTTCTTTCCTTCTTAAAGGCAGTAATTTTTCTGAAATAGTTAATGCAACTGTTGCTAACACAATAATAACAGTACTCCTGGCTTCCATACTAACCTGGACTGCTGATCAAGTGCTGATGAGCCCAAGTAAGGGAGGTCACCAAGACTAAACCCAGTCAGTCAGGGCTAGTCCTGTCCCTCCAATCTCCTTTCTCCTTTCTTTTTTCTTTCTTTCTTTTGTTTAAGCATCTGGAGACAACGGGTTGAGTTGGCAGATACTGTTTATGGACCCTGAGGTGGTTTTACCGATTCAGTCTCAGTTTTATTGAATTCTTGATAACAGGAATAGGGTTTGCAGGGAGAGCAGGGATATCGGAAAGGTCTGTACTGGATGTTTTCTGAGAACGAAAGCAAAGAACACAGCACGGTTTAAAGCACTGTCGCTCACAGGGGATGCGTCTCCCACTGCTTCCTCCTAGGAAAGATTCGGCATTATGATGGGAGGACAAGCATTCAAACTAAAAGTAAGCAGTTCTAAATGGAAAATATGCAGCGCAAATAAACGTAACTAGTAAACCCATATACACTCTAGACTTGCAGAAAATTTAAGATTGCATAATAACGTTTTCACGGCTTATCAAAATTATTCTAATAGCTTTAAATATACACCTTAGAAATATGCTTCACAAAATAAAGAACAGAAGATAGTGATAAAATAACATTCAGCTAATTTGGGCTGAGTTAAGATACTAACTGCTCTAACAAGACGTGGTACTGAAGTGCCCTCATGTGGAGGAAATGCTTAAATTCACCTGATACATAGAACCAGCAGTTAGCAGATATTTTCTGACACTATAAATTATAAAATTAACTATACAACTGAATAGATATAATTTATCCCAACTTTTAGGGAATTAAAAAAATTGTATTAGAAATTATATCGCAAGGCATTTTAACATTTCAAAAATACAGAAATAAATCATAAAATGTTTCATGAGAAGTTTCTGCACAGATAAAGAAGTTGAGAGCTTTCGTTAGTCTCACATACTCCTCAGCCAGCTTCAGCAACTGTTAAGTCAAAGCCAACCACTCCTTCTTGTGGCTTTAACCAAGGGTTACTCTGAAGATAAATTGGAGATGCTCCCAATTATCTCTAATTCCCTCCATTGTGTGGCAATGCTATACTGAGACTCTCCCACCTCCTCAGTGAAGTCCTCGCCAAATCACAGGACACAAGATGCATTCTCTAAAATCAGCAGAACTGAGGTGCTCTGACTGGTTTATAGATCCTTTCAAATGAATGAAACTCTACTAAAAAAAAAAAAAAAATACTCTCACAGACATGGGGCGCCATGGCTGTGGGGTGTGATCAGTGGAGTAGGAAATGTGTTGTGCAGGAACACAAGGGCATGTCCCCATCTCACGTGTACTGCACTTGACTAAAAGCACATAAACTCGGACACAGAGCAGAACACTGTGGTGTCAGACTGTGGAAGAGGGTTTCCCAGGAACACACAGACTCTAAGCCACAGCAAAGTACCATGGACGGCAGCTGGCTCAGGGATACCTCAGTTAATCTAGTTAGTAGGTACTAAAAGAAAACACTGATTTTTGGGCCAACGTTTGACCTAAACTTTGGTTTTTCTTTTTCTTTTTTATTTATTTTTTTAATATATAAGTAACTGTAGCTGTCTTCAGACACACCAGGAGAGGGCATCGGATCCCACTACAGATGGCTGTGAGCCACCATGTGGTTGCTGGGAATTGAACTCAGGACCTCAGGAAGATTAGCCAGTGCTCTTAACCACTGAGCCATCTCTCCAGCCCGACTTTGGTTTTCTTAAGTTTAAAGGATTCAAAAAGAAAAACAAGACACAAGGTGACGGTTTGTGAATTAAATAGATGAGACTGCTTGTGTGCATAAGAAACTGTCCCAGCAAACACTACCACCACTCATCAATTACTCTGGAGTTATTTACTGTCTACTGAATAACTAAATAAAACCAGTACTAAAAACTGAAACAGAAACATATCTTAAAAATAAAAAAGATCAGGGAGCCAAAGGCAGTTCAGGACAGCCTAAGCTACATACTGAAATTTGTCTCAAAAAAAAAAAAAAAAACCCCAAAAAACCGCTATGCTCCATGAATGAATAAATACAATGAAAATCTCTCTGACCCTTGCAAACAGGTCCAGAACAACTTTTTGTTTCTTGTTTCACTGTCACCCTTTGTTCTAGAAATAAGCATTTACATACATCACACACACACACACACCTCCACCCACCCCACTGAGGATCTGAAGAACCCGCAGTATAAGGGAAGAACTACACCTGCCTCCTTTTCCTTTACTGGGGTCTCACCACAGAGCTCAGCATAGTCTCCGCCCCAGAAACTTGCCTGAGCCTCCCAGAAGCTGAGAGGCCAACGTATACCACAAGTCAGAGCCAGACAGAGCCTCCGAACAGCTCCAAGTCAGCTGTCTGCCTGCCTTTAACTTTACACTACAGAAAACTTACAGGCTTCAAGTTAACTAGTTCCACAAGTTTAATGGTCTAGCATAAACTTTCATTTGAAATCAATATACCACTCTAATATCAAAACCACTGACCAAACTCTCCGTGCCTTTCTTACACTTAGTACCTGAGAGGCCACCAGAGACGCCGAGGCCGGAGCAGCTTCTGACGGAGCCGCACTTGTCTCCATGCCAACTTGTTCCTAGGAGACAAAGGATGGGCAGAGGGGAAGAGAAAAAAATAACAATAAAGTGAGTAACTGGGTGTAGTGGCTAATAAAGAAGACAAATTAGCAACTGGAAGGTGGAGAGATGACCAGAATGACATCGCACCATGTCATCGAGCCCTGTTATAGGTTATGTCTCCATTTCAGATACACACTGTAAGGCATGGCCAAAGAATCTCACAGGTCCCAAACTGCTCTAACTTGGATATTTTAACAAGTACTAATTAAAGGTATGCACAGGCACTCTAGAAAATGTTACCTAGACAATAATTAATAAAACACAAACCCAAAGAAAATCCTTAACTATGTGGGGAAAATACATAATGTTAGTGAATAAAATTATTCAGAGGCACAAACTGCCCCATATCTGTAATTAAAGAGGCAAACAGCCATAATCTATGCTATCCTTTCCTTATGATCTCTCCTGCCCTCCTCTGTCCAACAATCAATGTCCCAGTTCCGATAAAAGTGAACCAATCAACACAGGATGATGAACTGGGTCATCCCACAACAGCTTCACTCACATAGAGGAGTATATAAGACACAAACAAGTGAAAATACAGATAAAAACATGTTTCTAAAATATAAAAACAGGAGCCATCACCGCTTTTCCTATAAAACTGCAGAGGGTTAACAGGACACAGGCAGTGACTGGGAGAAGTGGAGGACTATGGGAATGTGCATCAGGCTCTTAAGCACTCTTAAGCGGACGGCAGACACACGTACAGTGCACGGTCTGCAGGCAGAAGGTGCAAACTTGCTTTTGGTGGAGACAGTTGCTGACCATGAGCAGCTAGTAAGGTGCGATAAGACCCTCCAGTGCAGTCATTGTGCACATCATATAATGTAAACATACTTCCTGGTTTGCAAAGTACATTATAAATAGAAAATAAAAGGCACTGGTGCATATGTGAACACGCACAGCTTGAAAAGCATCAAAAGAACACTTATTAAGATATTCTTGGTGGGAATTTGGCTACAGTGGGAATATTAAGCCTTTGGCATACCTCAATTTCTAAAATTAAGTCATTCTTGGTCTTTCAATAGGAAGAGAACCAGGATATCTTCCTCACTGCCCACCTCATTCAAGCCAAAACCTGCTGAAAACGATTTTTCTAACCCAACCCTACTGCCAGACCCGACAGTGAGGTTAGTCTCACGGACTGCCTTGGATTCAAGTGTCAGGCAAGTGCTGCTTCAAAAGGTTATCCCTACCTTCCGTTAACAGCAGCACCTACCCCATCTCCTCAAGCCTTCCTGACATGTACTGTCTTTCTAACACCACCATCTTACCTTCTCTCCTGAAGGCTAAGTTCCTGTTTTACACACTGCTCCACTCCCATCACTCAGACATTATTAACATTAAAAAGAACCCAAAAAAAGGTCTCTTACAAACAGTGGTAAGAGAACCCCACACACTCCAGTCGATTCAGCACCACACGCCTGCACTTCTACCCGTGCACATTCTACAGGCTAAGTTAGTATACCTTTGTCTCTGTTTTATCATGTCCACTCAAAGCAAGACAGTTAGCATCTTCACTTGTTTCATCCTGTTTTTAAAAAAAAAAGCTTTATTCTCCAAAATGAAAAATTTAGATTATCTGCCAATTAATGCTTTAATTTATAAAAATGAAGTAAAATAGATCAGAGTCTCTTCTAAAGGGGCTTTTTAAAATTAAATAATTTAACTTAGCTTTAATAAGCACCAAAAAATTTTAAACATGATAAAAATTGTTTTTGTAATCCCCATCATATAAAGTACATCCCCAAACCTATAGGCTCATGAAGCATTTTCCTAAGGAAAGGAAAGTTCCTCAAAGCAGCAGCCCTGAGAACGTGGAAGAGCAGGATCCCAGTGAGGGAAGCTGGTGGTGCGCCCACTAACACACCCTATGACTGGGGATTTTACAGAAAATGTTACCCAGAAACACTCCTGCACACAGAAACAGGCGCTGTTCTTGGGAAGCATTAGCATCCTAAAAGAATTCAGGGCCTACCGCCTGATCTTCTCGGGTCCTAAAAGCCACATTAGCACTATTTGCTCAGGCTTATTAACTTAGAGAACTTAAAATTGACTTGTTGCTCTGTGCAGGTGGCAAGTGTATAAGCGTGCACACAGAAAGCAGAGGTTAACCTTGGTACATCCTTGTGTTTGGAGATCGTCTCTCCATTAGGAAGGTCTGCCTCCTGGTACTGGGAGTTCAAGCATGTGCGACCATGTCTGGCTTTCTCACATGTTACTGGTCCTTATGCCACCAGCACTTCACAGGCAAAGCTATCTCCTTAGTCCCTAATATTTTAAATACGTTTTTAAAAGGCAAAAAAAACACAGGTAGCTTTAAAATTATATGTAGACACATTCAAATACTCATGTGTACCTGAAGTGAAAAAAATGGTGAGCAGATATGTAAAGGAAACACGCTGCTCAGGTCTCCACTGAGATCAGGTGACAGTCATGTGTTCTTCTCCACATATTTAAATTTTTCACATACAAAAGTTTTAAAGACTTAGTACTTCTCCTATGCAAATGGCCCCAGGGTCAATTAGTCTGACATACGCAGAAATTAAAAAGAAAACTTTTAAAGTACATCTGCCTTGAATTTAGCCATATGATAGAACAAACTTTCTATGTTTTCTCTATTAGGGTACAATGCACACTACACTGAACTGAAGCAGCTCACAGCATCTAAAACCTTCCTATACACATGTGACTGGAGTTTCCATTTGCTGCTTACTATTAGGCCCATGCTGCCCTGAGTTCTGGAAGTACAGCATGTGTGGTCATGTTCAATACATCAACAGAGAACAAATGACCCAAATAAGGGTTATACCAGAGCACACACAGTCCAGGCCATACCATGGAAGATCAGCTTCAACGCCTTTGACTAAATTAAGTTTGTAACTGCCAGAGACATTAAGCATAGGAAGCAGCCCATAAAGTGAGCAACACCCTCCCTTATACTTTAGAAGGTTTTATGACTTGGTTAATTGGCTCCAGTGAAATTCTAAGAAAAAAAGGACAAAGCTTGTATTTTAAAGGACATTTTAACACTGGCATCTTAAACTTGTTTGGTCCCACGTTTAAGGGATATTTTGAAAACAGTGAGAACAGGGGTGTCATATTATCAAGGAATCTAATCTGAGTTTATTCATACTCTCTCTTAGACATGTGATCTTAAAATTCTAGTGTTACACAATTCTAGGGAATAACACCACCACAGTGGAATTTTCTCTAAAGCACTTAGTGACAGAAGAAGGAATGAGGACTGGAGGACCAGGCCCATGACCCCAGCACTCACGGGGCTGGGGTAGGTGGGTAGTAGGAAGGAGAGACCGTAAGTTTGAAGCTGTCTGGACCACCTCCTGAGTTCACTTAGTTCAGTTCCAGTCCAAACTTAAAGACCTTACATTACCTCAATAAACAAACAAAAAGCTGAGTTGAAGAGGCAGAGAGAGTGGCTGAGCTCATCAGAGATGTAGCTGTATTGTGTAAACAGTAAAGCATCAATGGACTGTTTCTGTTGACACAGTAATGCTGTGTCTTCCACACTAACTGTATGTAACTCTTTATCCCCCAAGGACTGCTCTAGACCCAGGAGTACAAGCGTCCATGTAGCTCCAGTGACGAGCCATGTGCTGGGACACTCGCTGCTAAGCACTCACAGAGCACCTTATCATAAGGAGATCAGAGACAAATCATGAAGGTAAAAAGAAATCTAAATTCACAACTGTAATTCCAGAATTACGGAACCAGAAGCAGGAAGAGTGCCCTACATTTAAAGCCAGCTTCAAGTACTGCTCTTGAGACTGCCTCAAAAACACATGTCCAAATCCAGTTCCTAGAAAGGCTCTGATGCATTTATCAGGATGGATGGATGGATGGATGGATGGACGGACGGACGGACGGACAGACGGACCGACCTAGCACTCAGGAGACTAAGACAAGAGAATCAAAAACTACCAAGGGATTGGGGGTGTAAATCAATGGTAGAACACTGGCCTAGAAGTACATAAGGCCCTGGATTATATCCCTATTCACAAACAACACAACAAGAAAAAGCACTACACTGGGCTGGGGACTTAGCTCAGTGGTAGAGCGCTAGCCGCTAGCCCAGCAAGCGCAAGGCCCTGGGTTCAGTCCCCAGCTCCAAAACAAAGAAAAGAAAAGAAAGGAAAAAAAAAAAAAAAAAAAAAAGCACTACACTACAAACACATCAATTATCAAAACCTAGCAGGATAGGTGAAATTATGTCCTACTTCCTTTCTAGTTTAACATCATGAATAACAAAGTGTTACTCCATTAATTACAGATATTTATTTCTAAAGTCAATCTAAAACAAAGGTATCTGATTACGGATGTTTCACCAATACTGATCAAAGTGCAATGGATACCCAAGAGAAACCTACGTTCTTTTTTCTGCTCTAAGAAAGTTCTTAGATAACAAATTCTAGAGCAGAATTCATCATGAAACAAGCAGTCTCGGACTGGCAGCTCTGGGCAACAGCGACTGTCCTACTGAAGCAAACCCGAGATTAACTGAGCCCAGACTGCACAGCTAGACCCTGGGGCATTTAGATGACACTAAAGGGATAGAGGGCAGTGTAGCAGGAGCGTTTGTGTGGCACACCACAAACCACCCTTAGACTCACAACTGCAACACAATGCCCAGTACTGTCCTAACGCTGCTTGATCTTAACACTGGATTGATAGTGACTGTTAAACACATAGCAAGCTTCCTGAAAGTTGGGAGTCCGAAACTAAACTAATCTGCCTTTGCAACCTGTTCATCACAAGAATAAAGCTTTGAGGACTAGGGCTACAGCTTAGAGGCAGAGCAAGCTCTAATTCCCTCCCAGGAATTCCTAGCACACAGCCAATGGCTCAGCCACCCTCTGATACCAATTACAATATAAAACTGAGTTAAAGGCAAAACAGTCCCCAAAGAGCCATAAAGAGTCAGTACAAATAAAAGTCATAAAGAATAGTAAATTAGGATATTAACTGTGTTTTCCATTCACCATTGGATGCAGAAGCTACCCAGAGTAGGAGAGGTAGAAATACTACTGCAGTGAGGCACGACTGCAGTGAGGCACGACTGCAGTGAGGCACGACTGCAGTGAGGCACGACTGCAGTGAGGCACCGCAGACGCCCCGGGTCTTCCTGAGTGTTCCCTACTAGATTCAGGAGCAGGTGAGCCAGGCTGCCATGCCTGTGTGTATGTAAGTGTGCACATATACCTCTTCTGTTTTGGTTTTCTTAGGACTTTCTTCTTTATGGGGTGAGGACGTTCTCTTGACTCCTACTATAGGATTAGGTACTTTTGTTGCTGCGTTTCCTGAAGGTCTAGGCGACGGGTTTACCAGTCGTGTTGAGGAGACAACTCTGGAGACTGTAGGCTTTGGTGGTGGAGAAATGGCTGGCTGTGTGGCAGTTTGAGGAATGCTTTCGCTCGATGGACCTAAACAGAAAAGGTATGAACACACAAATCAAAATCATTACAGACACCAAGTAACAAAGAAAGTGGATACTTCACCTAACTCACTTCATGAATAACTTTATATGCAAACACTAAAGTGCTATTAAAAGACAAGTACCAAGCACATACCTATAGCCCCAGAACATGGGGTGGAGGTTGGGAGTGGGGGGAGGAGCAGTAAGAGGATCAGAAGGTTTGAGCCTAAAACTCTGCCTTAAAAACAAAACAAAACTGACTGGACAGAGATGGCTCAGAGGTTAAGAACATGTACTGTTCCTAGCACCTACATTAGATTAGCAACCATCTGTGAACCTCTGACCTCTGAGAGTCCTCACACACTAGTGCATACAGACAAGCAGGAGCACACGAAACTCACTAAAAAATTTAAAAGGCACTAAAAAAACTGAATCCACAACAACTTAACCAATAAATCACTTTCTTACATAAAGTATAAAACCAATTATCATGCAAGGGCTCACAAGAGTGGCAAGCCCAGCTTCTTACCCCCTGGGCTTTCACTGGAATTTGCTTGTGGTACAGAAACCTCAGAAGCCTGAATGCTGGTCACAGATGCTGCGGTCACAGCTGGAGCAGGACTGTTTCTGCTAAAACAGGAAACAGAGAGAAGGATAGAAAAAAGAAGGGGTAAGGATCAATTATGCGTTAAAGACAATCAGAACAACAATTAAATGTTAGCAACATATGCCCCATATGTAAGGTAAAATGTTTCTTTGGTTTTAACTTCCCATGCTCCTGTAACAATGAAAAGGCATATAAATACATACAGCAACACAGACACAAACTTCTGTGATGTACATATAAAAACCACAGCTGACAGAAGTGATGCCATGCCACTCTCCTGTACTTTAAATACAGCCAGTAGGCGGAGTACTTGGTCTGCCAGTGAGAACACACATATTTAGCTTATTATTAGGCCGAAACCTATCAAAAGGTCAGTGTTTGCATTTCAACTCCCTAATAGCAATCAGTCTAACCATCACAACTGCCAACAAGATCCCCTGCAAATAAGGTTGTGTGGTAAAACCTAACAGAAAAAAAGCACAAGACAGCACTGACCCATAAATGCTAAATGCAAATGCAGCCTCGCCAGGCCCTAATTTTATGGGATGTAGAGCCTTTTTAGCAATTCTTAAAATGCGTTGCATGTTTTACAACAGTAAATTCTTCTAAGGGAAAAAATATTCCCTTTATCTAAAACTGCTCAGTGCAAGCATTTACCCTCTCTACCATCAGTAAGGGTTTGCTCAATCATGGAGACAGGCAGACCTAGACGTGTGCTCAGTACTCCTGCTATCTCTAAGTAAGCCTGACAGATGAAGGCACCCACATCACTCCTAAGTCCAAGCACTCTGGTCCCCAAAATGAAAATTACTGTCCATAAACTAAGAGTTAAAACTGATTCTAAAAAAAGAAAAGTCAGAGTCAAGAGATGGAAAGGTACAGGACAGACAGGGTGGCTGTCTGTGTCAGGGTTCCTATTCCTGCACAGACATCAGGACCAAGAAGCAAGTCGGGGAGGGAAGGGTTTATTCAGCTCACACTTCCACAGTGCTGATCATCACCAAAGGAAGTCAGGACTGGAACTCAAGCAGGTCAGGAAGCAGGAGCTGACGCAGAGGCCATGGAGGGATGTTACTTACTGGCTTGCTCCCCCTGGCTTGCTCAGCCTGCTCTCTTATAGAACCCAGGACTACCAGCCCAGGATGACACCACCCAAGGGTCCTTTCACCTTGAGCACTAATTGAGAAAATGCCTTACAGCTGGTCCTCATGGAGGCATTTCCTCAACTGAGGCTTCTTTCTCTGTGATAACTCCAGCTTGTGTTAACTTCACACAAAACTAGCCAGTTCAGTGGCTATGACCAGATACTTCATAGACTCCAAGGAAATTTACCAGCTTGCATAACTAATACTAATAAAAACAAATTTAGAAAACCTTAAGTTAGAATAAACTTTAGAACCCTCCACTGTATTTAGTCAACAAACGCGTCATCCCCTCCCGCCTCCCTTTGCTTACCCCTGAGAGCTGCCAGAACTGTTCAATGGACTGGTCTTCATAGCACTGGTGGGTGAAGGCACAGACATGCTGTTATCACTGTCCATAGACAAGTCAAGGCTGCTGTCATTCAGAGCTGCTAACTTGACTCCTTCTGTTGAATGCTGCAACCAAGAAAAGTTTAATTTTTATGTTTTTAAGTAATGATTTACCGGGGTTGGGGATTTAGCTCAGTGGTAGAGCGCTTGCCTAGGAAGCGCAAGGCCCTGGGTTCGGTCCCCAAGCTCCGAAAAAAAGAACCAAAAAAAAAAAAAAAAAAGGAATGATTTACCACATTTATGATTTCTATTGAAACGCACTCATAACAAATTATAAAAATGCTGCATGCCACGAGGACTATAAACAGCATAGATAGAGAGGGTCATGTACTTCTTGACCTAACTATCTGATATGGACACTCTACTTAGTTCTAAATTCATACTGTGTGAATCAACACATTCTTCTAACAGAAAGGGTCACAAAGCTGGGCTTGTGCATAATGGAGCACACCTTCAATCTCATCACTCCAGAGGCAGAGGGAGCAGCATCTGAGTTCAGGGACAGCCTGGGTTACAGAACAAGTCCCAGGACAGCAAGGGATAGAGGAACCCTGCCTCAAAAACAAAACAAAACAAACAAACAAAAAGGGTCACACGTTGCCCTCATTTGCTTTAATCCCTAGGCTTAGGCAATCCTGCTTCAACCTCCCAATTTCCTCCCAAACAAAAACCATTTTTTACCAACCATCACTATCTTATCAGCAAAGATCTTTGAAAGCAAGAGATCTAAGATGGCCACTATACTTTTTAGAGGGGGCACAGGACACATGGGCCTCTACTTTAGGTTTCCTACTGTGGGACAGATACAGACACAAAGTAGCAAGCTGCTCGTTTTACTCCACCTTCAGAGTCCATTTTCACAGTAGAAAATGAAGTGGAATGAACAATATAAATTCTTTCAAACAGGGAAGTAGAAAGGATCAAACTACTATAAACAAAAAGTAAAGTCAAAAACGGTCAAGAACATCTGAACCTGAGTGACAGTCTACCTCCTCATCAGTGTGTGTCCACAGACACACATGTGACAGTTACTTTGTTGGATGGTCAAACTGTGAACAGGAGATTCCTGGTTAGTAATACTACCTACAGTTTAATTTTAGGTAAGCATAGCCTTAAAGTATAAGAAAAATGAACAGGAAAACCCAATTAGAGCTGTAAAACAATTAGTCACATGGTCATTTAATAATAAGACTTTAAAAGCTAATAAAAACCCATGGTTCTAGAAAACCTGTGTAATAGCTGTTAAGAGTTTTTAAAATTGCTATTGCCAAGAATTAAAGAACACAGACTAAGGGGCTGGGGATTTAGCTCAGTGGTAGAGCGCTTGCCTAGGAAGCGCAAGGCCCTGGGTTCGGTCCCCAGCTCCGAAAAAAAGAAAAAAAAAAAGAACACAGACTAATTGCTTACATTCACTTTTGAAAACAGGGTTTCCATGTTTTAACTACAGGGAACGTGTTTGAACACATTCCTCTCAGACTGCTGTGTGGCTGGGATGGTTGCATGTGCTTAGCAGGGATCCCACGATTGGGCCTCAGCAGTGCTGAAAGCCTTCAAAGATGACATGACCTATTCAAGTAACTTCCAATGGCATTTCCTTCTGAGGTCAGGTGTGGGGATGAACTGATGAATGGACTTGACCCCAGCAATCAGGAGTCTAGGCTGAGTTACACAGTCAGACTCATCTGACAAAGCAGTCACCTGAAACTATCAGGGCCAGGTATCTCTGTACTTGCCCACTCCTAAGCTGTAACTGACCTTGGCATTAATAACAGATGTTAGCTTCATTATTTATTTACTATTTGCCAGGCACATGTCCAAGTCACTCTTTCTATGTGTCGATACATTCAAGACAAGAAGGTTTAAAATTCTGTCATTCAAAATAGAAACATCAGAATAAGACACTATGGGGTTGGGGATTTAGCTCAGTGGTAGAGTGCTTGCCCAGCAAGCGCAAGGCCCTGGGTTCGGTCCTCAGCTCCGGGGGGGGGGGGGGGGTGGGGTGGGGACACACTACAATACTTTACCTCTGGTGACCAGTGAGAGTGATATTCTTAAAAAAAAAATAAAAAAGATTGATTATATGCGTACACTGTAGCTGTCTTCAAACACACCAGAAGAGGGCATCAGACCTCATTACAGATGGTTGTGAGCCACCATGTGGCTGCTGGGAATTGAACTCAACACCTACTCTATAGTAAACAAGAAGACATCTTCCTTCTTTGAAGTACAGTTGAACATGTAATGACAACTTTGTTCTTCTACAAGTTTAGACACGTGTGTGAAACTTTAAAGGTATTTTTCTTCCTGAGAGAATGGCATATACAAACTCAGGGTGTTCAAGTGTCACATTAACCCCTATCCAGTAATGAAGACAAGTACAGGAGCACAGTGCTGAGAGCAAGATTTCACAAACTGACTAGCCTGTCAGATGCTGTGCTCAGTCAATAGCGGCCGTCCCACAGGGACGGAGTCTGGACAAACCAGCTGGCACAGGTACACAGCACTGCACTGGTGGCGGGTGCCATCAACTCCTTTCTGACATACCTTCTTCCTCTTCTGAAGCACATGACTTGGCAGCAGCTGGTGGAGCTGCTTTCTCTTCACATGCATTGCTGCGATCTTCATATCCAACTCAAACATCTTGCTGTTTATTGCTTGCCTATAAACTACACAACAGACATTGTTACAAACAATGAAAACGGTTTAATACAGGCGTGTTTAAATTCATCCAGAAGAAAGTAATGTAAGTGGGAACCTTCTCCACTGCCTGTCCCTAGTCTGCTGTCATCCAATGGTGGTCAAGTCATGCAAGTAAGGAAGAGCAAATGCACTCAATCCTTTAGCACACTAACTCTCTTGGTGCCAATAAGAAGCAAGAGAAAATATCGGAATGCAAAGTACTCTGTACATCTACCTCTCTCCGTCTCCCACAAAGTCTAAGACTCTGATCCTGGGAAAGAACCCCTGCTGCCGCCCAGTGACGGTCAGACAGCAGGAAGCCACCTGACCATACTTCTCCAGCCATGAACGGCTGGAGGCTTGGCTGTTAAGAGCCAGTGCTGTTTGTGAAGAGGACCTGAGTCTGCAGCCCAGAACCCATGAAGTAGCTCACAGTTGCCTGTAACTCCAACTTCAGGGGATCTAACGCCCTGTCTGTGAGTACAGGTAACTCAGCAAACACACTTCTACACACAGACACTCCTAACTAACACATACAGTAAGACAGGGTGTGGTGGCACACACCTTACATCCCAGCTCCAAGGAGGTAGACGGATCCAAGGCCAGCCTGATTTACAAGTGAGTTCCAGGATAGCCAGAGCTACATAAGACATTAATATAAAAACCCAAAACCATAAAAAAGAATTTTCAATGTAAAACTGCATTTTTTTCCTCTATGAAAAGCAACATTGTGGCTCAAAATGAAATATTACCAATAAATACAAATTATTTAGATCACAGCACCTCAAAATGGGAACATTTAAGTGAGGGTGAGGTTCTGTGGTATAACACCTATATATAAAAACCCAACAAAACCCTTCATGTCAGGGGTTGGGGATTTGGCTCAGTGGTAGAGCGCTTGCCTAGGAAGCACAAGGTCCTGGGTTCAATCCCCAGCCCCGGAAAAAAGAAAAGAAAAAAAAAACAAAAAAAAAAAACAAAAACAAAAAAAACCCCTTCATGTCTCCATGAAGATACAAGAACAAGTTGAAGGTAATTTTAACCTTCATAGTAAATCCAAGGGCAGCCTGGGCTACATTTAAAAAACAAAAGGGGGAGGGAGATTCAGTCAAGCCATAAAAAAAAAACAAAAAAAACAGTTTGCACAACTATAAAACTGTTGCAGCCACTGGAAACAGCAGGAAAAAGCACAAGCAAGCTGCAGAATCCAGTGGAGAGAACAGAGCAACATGACTGTCAGGTGGTTGTAAGGACTCTGAAGACAGGTGAACAGGACACTGAGCTGCCATCCGACAGACCCTAAGCCACAGAGCAAAACCCTACCCCCAAACCCAAATGACTTTAGTGCAAAGCTAAGCAGACAGTACCTGGGTCCAACAGTATTTCAGGAAGAAAAAACCCAAAAACCACATACCCTGAGCAGGAACCACAGAAGACAAGGGAGATGAGGTCATGGTCAGATCCACAGACCTCTACATTCCTAACATAGAGCTTTCCTAAGATTGCCATCAAGACCTAGCTACAAAACAGTCTGGTGCTACAGAAATGGCCTGCCAGTTCTCCGTACCTACTCCGCATCAACCTACAACCATCCATCACTCCAGTTTCAGGGGCTCTGACACCCTCTCTGGTCTTTGTAGGCATCAGGCGCACACACACCGTTTATACACACATAAAATAAATCTTCATATAATATTTTGAAAAGAAAGCCCTAATACTAAGTAGCACTACATATCTGGCTTGAATTCACTGTGTCTAAGTAACAAGTATTGCCTGAAAACTGCTCTATAATCACCGAACTACGCTCCAGACCCTGCTGCTCCCCTAACTTCATTATCTTTCTAGTCCCAAAATATACAATGACAGGTTATAATGAAGGAAGAAGATCGTGTACTGTAAATTACAAGCAGAACTTAGCCCTTTCTTCTGCATGAACTGGACAGTCACTATGTAAGCATGGTCATTTGATATCAGACCCATGGTGTCTCAGAAACCTTAATGACCAGGGTACCTTACACAAACAGCCAGTCTGAAAAACTTATGTTGTAAATTCTACTACCTAAGAAGAGGTCTGAGTGTCTCTCAGATGGGCCTTGAGAGGAGCCAGTACCGTCCTCCTAGCAGTACTTAAAGGACTGTGGCTCGCTCGCTCCTTTCTTACAGTGAGTGTCTGGTCAGTTCTGTCTGCCTGTGCCTTCCTTCATCAGCTTTTCCCACCCTCCCAGCCAGTGGCCTTCCTTCCATAGACTTCTTCACACATGCAGACTAGTCAGGGACTGACAGGAGGACAATGTGGCTTGGCTGGAGATAAGGCTCATCACTTCCCAGGCAGGTCAGAGGAGGAGAGAACTCCTGGGGTTTGGTATAACCCAGATTCCAGAAAGCAAAACAGCAGAACAGAGAATATTACTACATTACAATTGTAGCTCTCCTCACTACAATTAATTGGTGTCAAAGTAACTTTTAATGTGTTTCAAAGTGTGAATCTAGAAAATGTTCTAAAGAGAATTAGTGCTTTAGGACAACATGCTGGCATCCCTGTAAGGCTCACAAACTCCTTGAATTGCTGTGTATATTCAAACACAAATCACAGAGACTGTGACAGCTCACTTTAAAGCTTTCAACCAACACATCTCATCTTTACCCAGGAACCCAAGTTCATCCGACATACAGACATAGCTGCCTGCTCCCTATATGAGATAGTAATAATCCCTTGGCCGATCTTTACCAAAAATTAAATGTCTTCAAGTTACCAAAATTTCAGCTTCAAGCTCTAAGCTTCAAGATGATTGAAATGTGTTTGTCTCAAAATATGGACATATCAAATTACAAATGGTCTCACCTAACTTTAAGGCCTAACACAAAGAAGTTATTTATTTTACAGTACTGAATGTACTAAGGTTACTCTAATGATTATTGTTCAGTGCTCAATTACTATAAAAAGCATGGCTATGTACATCAAGAAACACCGAGGAGTTCCTTAAGTAAAGACATACATACCTGTGTCTGTGAAAGACTGGATATCATAGGTGAGGTCCACACTGAGATTCTCAGAGTTTTCAGTTTTTTTAAACACTAAACCAATCACCCACATTGTGCGAAATTCTTCCCTGCAAAGAACATTAGCACAGGCCATTAGGATTCAGGAGAGCATGCTGTTGATGATGGGTTGACAGTCTAGGTAAGGTATGTGGGAAATGAAATTCAGATGTATAAGTAAATAAGCTCTAAGGCCCAACCCCTTCACAAGAAGCCTGACCTCACCATACCTGCCATCTAGGCCACCACTATGCAAGTAAACTTCCCAAGCAATGCTCGTACATTGTGTTTACACTGATGAGTCCATAGTATTCATAGCACTAATACCTATTAAATGTGTTTCAAATATAAAAGGGGTATGGGGTAGGAAGCATAATGCTTTTTGGAAAGTGCTACATATACATAATTACTATATATAAACTCTGAACTTTTGATGGGCATAGTGGTACACACACTAATCACAGCACTTGGGAGTCAGAGGCAGGTGATCTCAGTGAGCTTCAGGCCAGCCAGCTCTACACAGTGAGTCTCAGTGAGTTATACAGTATGACCCCTGCCTCAAAAATATCGTTTTGTACTTTCCAAATAGCCTTGGTCAAAAAATGCCTGTAATCCCAACTCTTTGGAGGCTGAAACAGGAGGATCATAGGTTTGAGGCCAGGTTGGGCTATATACAAGACTTTATCTCAAAAACCAAATTCAAATAATTCCTTTAAATGATTCAAAGGAAAAATATTAATTCTATTTCACTAGAATACTCAAACTCAAGAGCCAACTCAAGTGACCTTAACCTCGACTTCCTGATCATCCTTTCTGCAAAACTTATCACTCTTTCATTCCGAATTCCAAAGAGCACCAAAAAAGCAGCAGCTAACTTCTAAGACCCAGAACAACAAGGTGAGCCTACTTCTCATTTACCAAACAACCAGGTGAGCCTACTTCCCATTTACCCGTCTCTGCAATGGTCCACATTCCATCCTGAATCAAATCAAATATATCCCCTCAAAATAAAGAGCAAAGATAGATGCTTGGTAGAACAGTCTACAATTACTGTATAAAACTGAAGGAATGTTAGAAATACTCATTAGCATTAGGACAGATGTACAGAATATCAATACCCAATCAGAAAACAGACTTCATTATCAAGGACTATTACTGGAGAAAACAAATCTATTTCAGTGCTAATTCTTCTAGAAGGAAAACACAGATATAAATGCTAAATTAATAGGAAAAAACTTAAGATCAACCCAATTGGTAAACCACAGAATACTGAGAAACTAAGGCACACTACACTTCCTGATGAAAGTTATATCCAGAAAAGTCAGCAAGTTAAAAATCAAACAACTTCAGATATATTATCAAGAGCATCTCTGTGGATCCTTATAAAACAGACCAAAAAATGAATTAAAAAAAAAAAAAAAAACCCAGTAAGCTGCAGATAGATCATCAGCAAAAAGCAAAGCCAGATATAGTCTCCCTCCAGAAGGAAATGGTTGCACATGCCTATAAGCCCAGAAAAGTCCAGCCTGAGACATAAAGATCACAAGTTCCAGGCAGATCCAGGCTACAACCTGTCTCAAAAGTCAACCTCAAAGTGCCTATGAGCACATCCACACGAGGTGCAAGGGTAGGCATGGAATCCAATGGGAAACATACTTACCTATCAGGACTTTCCTTGGGGGCTGGAAATGACTGGGGATTCACATGAGCCAGTGTAATAAACTCATTCTTCTCTAAACTTCCAACCAGGATACGAATTTTTGATTCCACCAAGCCCACCCTAGACAAATGTCATTAATATTAATAACAGATTCTATGAAAAGTCATATAAAATCAAGTTAAACATAATATAATTATATATATATATATACATGTACATATACACGTGTGTGTGTGTGTGTATAAAATACATACACATATAAAATACATACATTCCCCCCAAAGATAAAACTATGAGACTTAGGATCTACCAAAAAAATGACAAACTGGATGAAAAAAGAGAACTGGGTAACTCTATCCAAAAATAGTTATGAGAAATCTGTCAGGCATGAACGTCAGCAAACTAAGCTAAGCAGCACCAAACACAGTCCAGAAGTGAGCCGTGGTCTCTCCACTGCACGCACGCTCGCACGCACACACGCACGCAGTGAGTCAGCAGGCTCCGTGAGCAGCAGCTGCCTCCCACTTGTGGGCTGAGCTGTCTGAGTCATGTCGGGGACAGCCTCCTCTTACTACTCACCATTCCAGACGCTGCTTTTCCGTGGGCGCACTTGCTAGAAGTACAATATAATGCCTTTGAAGATAAAGACAACATGCTATTTACTTTATTTATGTGCTTTGTGCTGGATCTTATAACCATAATGTAATAAGGTTCCTCACACTTATAGGCCAACATTGATTCAACAAGGGGGTTTCCAATCAGTGTGCACATAAAATCATGTAAGCTAAATTCCATAGTTTCACTATAGGCAAGTTAGATTTTCTACAACAACAAACTATGAATAATTACAAAAGAGTATCTGAATTTTCAAGGTTGACAAAAACATTACATGGTAACTCATGTTGCTCAACACTCCAACAGTGTTCTACCTAGAAAATTAATACAGGCGCTCAATTGCGCTCAACCTATCAAAAGAAAAACGATTTCATGGAAACCAAAAAACAAGGCTCTTGACACAAAAATAATCATTAATATACACACTATAAAAGCTGACTTCAAAAATACACCAAGCACATCAGGCTTCCAGTAACATCACATGGCATTTAGCACTGAGCTGCTCTGGAGTCGGCCCCTCCACCTACCCAAGCTGCTGGCATAAGCAACCACTGCACCGGCTACCTGCCTGCGGCAAGACTGTCCTGAGAGGTAAATGGGATTTCTACTGAGAACTTAAATCACATCGAAATGTAGACATTCCAAGTTTAGACTTTGAAAAGTATCTCCATGGACAAGTATTTATTCTTATTATTTCTGAAAGCAAATGCAACTAAATTACTATTCTTTTTTCTTAAACTAATAACAGAATGTCTTTTTTAAATACTGCAAGCTGCATTTTACATAAGAAGCTTTACCTCAAAAGCAAACTGATATTATTAACTAGTGGCTACTAGACAGGAAGGTGCCAGCATAATCCAGTCTGAAAAGTCTGAGAACCTTCTGTTGCTCTTTCACACCTTCCAGGTAATGTCGCCAGTCAAAGCACAAAGGTTTAGGAATCAGACACAACTACCATCCACAGTAAGCCCATCTATGAGGAAGGCAATTCAAACTCTTCACAACTTTGCAACTCCAAACACAGCTTAGAAATACATGCCACCTGGACAACAGAATGGCATTTTTCTTTGTGGAAAAGTAATGTCTAAATTTAACTAAATTATCAGAAATTTATAAAGTAGAGAGAAAGAAAGCCCAAGACACGCAGAAATGAGGTGCAGCTAGCTACAGAGTAAGAACTATGGCCAGCTATGGAGCCAGGCTGTCCACAGCCACAGAATTGTACTTCTTTTCCCATTTGGTCAGCATTAGTTCAAACAAGCCACGTACAAACCACTTAGAGTCCCATAAAAGCACTCAAAGTTCATGTATTTTGTGTACCGAGAAACTGGAACTAGGAATCATACAAATCAAGCAAAGTCCTGTCATGCTTAATCACATTTCTGGGTTACTGGGTCAAAGAGAGAGGTGTAGCAGCTACCAGGGCAGACACACATACAGAGCCTTACAAGAGTGAAGCTGCCTAAGTTTCCCACCCCACAGCTTTTCCAGTTCTATCCTGGTACAGTTAAAGCGACTTAATTACTACTCTGGCTGGACAGGCACGTGATCCTCCTGCCTCCGCCCGCCATGTGCTGGGATTACAGACCAGCATCACCATACCTAGCAAACAACAAAGACATTTTCCCCTTCACTCCCCTGAAAATTAATATTCTTATTGGAACACCCAGGTCTTCAGCAGGACTAAATGATGCACAGTACTTTGTTTACAAACTCAAAAATATGCAATCCATTTTGCAACACAATTTTGTTGGTAATTCAAATTTTTGAAGGCTATACTTCAACTTGCCTATTCAGGACATCCCAACAGAAGGGGGTAAAGTTTCTTCTTCTCTGTATACTTAGACACACATACATATTTACATATAAATACCTCATAACAAGATTTATGGGATGAATTTTATGTAGCTATATTTTAATAAACTTGATATAAAATCAATTAGTTTAAAAGAAAAGCTGCAAATATTTTAACACAAGAGAAAGCAGTGACTTCTCCAAGACACCGAAAACCTCCAATTAGTTTTCTTAAAAAGAATCTGCACTTTTATGTATTTTACTTTTCTATGTATAGGCATCTTGCCTCCGTATGTCTGTGTACTGTGTACATAAGTGCCCACAAAGGCCAGAAGAGGGCGACGGGTCCCCTAGAACTGGAGTTAACAGTCAGTTGTAAGCAGCCATGTGGGTTCTGGAAATTGATCTGAGATGTTCTGGAAGGGCAGCCAGTGTTCCTAATGCTGAGAATCCTTCTAGTCCCAAACTCTGCATTTTAACAACACGAGGGCTGGTATGCAATTCCCGAGAATCTCAAGACCTTCCCCTCAGAGCGGAAGCATCTCTAGACTACTGTGTAGTCCTCCAAAATGTCCCTCCATGCCTGCCAGGTACCAACCAGTTCAAAAACATCTCCAAGAAAATACATGGTCAATACCGTTGTTACTACCTTCCCCTAAGAGTTTATAGAGATACAAATATGAATTAAATGAATTAAAATTTATTTAAGAATGTTCTAGGGCTAAGAACATGCCTCAGCTTGTAGAGTGATTTCCTAATAAAAATTTGTAAGAATACTTAAGTTGTTATGGTTATTTACCAAAAAAGCATTCTGTAAGTTGGTCTCTCGGCCAAGCCATCTCAGTACTTTACCTGGGTAGATGACAGCTCAGATACCAAGCACTGAAAGAAAAACCTATCTTAGTCAAAATCCTTTTTCTTTTCTTTTTTTTTTTTTTTTCCGGAGCTGAGGACCGAACCCAGGGCCAAGCGCTTTACCACTGAGCTAAATCCCCAACCCCCTTAGTCAAAATCCTTATCATTCTCTTTAAATCCATAAGCAAGAATTACAGTTCACTAAAGGTGTCTTGCTGCTGCTGGTTTTCTGTTGGGAACAGGAATGCTCATATATTCCAAGCTGATTTGGAACTCGCTATGTTGGCCAGGCTGACCTTGAAATCGTGGTCCTCCTGCCTTTGCCTCCCTCCCATGTGGTGAGATTTAAGTGTGTCCAAGTAAACTCAGATTTTATAAGCAACCCTAAGACCAGTTTTCACACATCTTTCATTGCACTTACTTTCCTAGTACACTCCTCCCTGATCCTCGTGACATGCCTAAGATGACCACTAGTCACCTTTCCTAATGCCCATGATTTACTGTTACTTAACAAGCTACAATTATCAAAATAAGAGTATTTATTTGAAACCTTAAAAGTTTACAATACAATGCCATTCCTCTCTTCAGACAAACCCCAGCCCACTGTTTGAAAATGGATGAGTTTACATTACGGTGAATGAGATCCCGCTTATGGTCCCCCTTCCTTCCAAGAATACAGGAGTATTTCACACAATTTAAAATTCTAAGTAATGAAAAGGTAACACTTTTCAAGGCATGCTTCACACAAACCCCATCTGGGTGTCAGCAGCCACAATTCTTCTAGGTCTGGATTACAGCAAACTAAGAATCTTACTTCCGGCTACAGTGTAATGTGTTTCCATGGAGACGAGTCGTTTAAACTGCTCCAATCTACCTCTTTATAAGCCCAATGCCGTCCTCGCTGTGTTTTGATGGGCATGCTTGTGGAGCAGTTAGCTCTTACGTTCTCCAGGGTATTTGGGTTTAAAATGCTGTGAAACAAACCTGTCGCTACAGCCTCCTCTTTGTAGGTTTTAAAGGATGACTGCCTCAGGTCTCAGTATTACTAACCCTCTTGCCAGCCAAGACCTTCCAGGAGCTACAGCAAAGACTCGGGTGTGATGAAGACCCACCAGCATGTGTCTCTCAATCCGAGCAGTGCCCGAGTGTAAAAGCATGGTGTGGTCAATGCTACATTCATTCACCTTCCCTCAAGGCTGAGCTAATGAAGCAGAAATCCATCTTTCTCCAGCTCTTCTAACTACAGATGTGAGACAGGAAAGGCAACAGAACAACTCGTCTCTACTTGTCCAGGCCTTATTCTTTTAGATCTGACCATGTCTCAAGTATGGTGTTTTCCAAGGGTTGGCACATACGATTCCTAATGATGGCCACTTATTCCCTCAACATTAAAGAAACACAATGATGTGCCGATGAGACCGACAGCTCTAGAGACGGGCGTGAGTGCGAGCACTGCAGTACTATGCTGCTCCGACTCTGACAACATAGCGCTCCCCGAACACAACAGGTAAACTGACTCCATCACTGCATTTCATGCAAGATACAGAAACAAAACACGGAGACATCATGGAGGTCATCATTCTTACTTTTAATTTGGGAAAGGTATAAAATAGTTTTGCTTAAATTATTGTAACAAAACACAGTCCAACATAAAAATGGTCAGGAAAGTCTCAAGCATTAAAGCAAGAATTTAAGTGGGACTTGGTTAATTTTCAGCCCAGGGCAAATAAAGCTCGAGTCCATATGTGGTTTTGTTCTTTCTTTAAGATTTATTGTAACTTACATTTTTCAACACAGCACAATTCATGAGGTTTTAACCTCTAAGGTATTAAAAGCATTATATTAAAGACATTAATAAAAATTATACCCACTTAAATTGTTAGAAAACTATTCGCAGACATATTTTTGAAGGGGAAAATGTGCTACTAATTATTAAAAACATGTAATCAGCCAAACACCGACATTTCATTAGGTCTGTGCACGTTCTAAACTATCCCAGTAAGCTTTCAGAATTAGACATAGAAGTTTCTTGAGAGAGAACCTTAACTTTTTAAGCATTCACCTGTCTACTAAGGTGCAGACACTATCCTGGTCATAAGTGACAGACCTAGAAGAACTAAGGATGCTGACACACAGTAGGACTGCTAGTTAATCAAGCAACAAAAGTGTGAGGTTAACACACTGTACTGATAAAGGAAAAAGTTTACTAAAAATGCTAAGTCCTTTATGACGATAAGGAAAATTCTAGAGACACCGGAGAGAGACTTGTTCACTATCTGGCAAGAGGAAATATCACATATGCCACTGTTAAACCACTACTTAAGAGCAACATGGCTGACATGCCTTAAAATACATACTTGTACTTTTGAAAGAAGTTTGGAGCTTCAAAAAGTTTGGACCACTCTGCCTTACTCAGCAAAATTTCATCTGTGATAGCAAGACCTAAATTAAAAACATATTAGAATATTTGTATGTTTCAACCTAGCAATCTAGAATGTTAAATAATTTAAACATCCCACATGCATTCACTACAGTCCTAAACATTAGCCAATGGAAGTTCTACTTCATAACCCTAGAGTACATTCTCATGGGTACTGCAAACGCACTGGGGAATTTCCTGAGAGCCACATTTCTGGTAAAGTGCCACTATTAGTACAATGTCATGCTCACAGGAAGGCTCAAAGTGAAGCACAGTAGTTACCTGAGTTCCCCATATAACGTTTCTGCCTTTTAAAATCAAGTGACTGCCATCTCTAAATGGCCAAGACGTCTTTCCCATTAAAAACCTTCCTTGTGTGGAAGAGTAGTCGACTTAAAGCTGAAGATGGTACACAGCCTTTTCTGATGCCTTTAGCCATTTTGGTCTTTGAGGAATTAAGGCAACTAGTAATACCTTTAAATTTATAATAAATTTAGATAAGGATCTTCTCAAAGGCAGTTTTCCCAACCACATTCCAAGTTCTTTTCCTAGCAGTGTAAAAAGCCTGTACACGCCTTGAGTAACCCAGGAGGACGAAATGGCATCAGCTCTGATGTTCTAAGGCTCTGACAGAGCCCTGAATCAAGCCATAATGTCCAAATCTTTAACTGCTGCTTCATTCTCTAACACAGTCAGAGTAAACTGCTTAAACACTGTTCAGTTACTCTCCAATGCATAATCAAAAACAAACGCACAAACCCAGTCTGGCAATTCAATTAAATGGCACAACCAGCTGACTGCTGGGTCGGCAGCAGTAGGCAGACCCTTCGGGTATGAAGTAGAGCAGAAGCAGAAACACTTACCTTGTTTAAACTCCTCAACCATGACCATCCGTGTTGAAACGGACACATTGTACGTGGAGTTCTGTTGTGGGTATGCTGGTGTAATTATAGGCATAAGATGGTACCTATCACTGGGGTTTACCTACATACAACAACAGCCAATCAGTTTCTTCAAGTACATATACAACAGATACTTGGACTTTTACCCCTTGTTAAACTGAACCAATGATTACATTTTACTTCACTCATAGCTGGAGTTGAGAAATAAAACACATGTCAAGAGACTGTTTCATAGAATTTACAGAACGAAAGATCTTGTCAACAGTCTGCTCCCATGATGGAGGTATGGCTACCTTGCAACCTGACTGCATGGACCTGCTGGCAAAAACAAAGCAAAACAGAAAATGTAGTTGCAAATCTACTGCTTTTCTGCATTTGGCAGCATAAATGAGCGCCTGCAAAATTACACTTTCAAGTGTTCTTATAAAACTCACATTAAGTAAGATGGGACTGTCCTTCCAACTTTCCGATATCAGTGTAAGCTTATTAACACAGGCAGAGCAGCTCTGGGCCGGTCAGACAACAGGATGATTTAGTGACTGCTCATCTGTACACTCTGTGGTTCATCCCCACAAAGGCAACTACAGCTTACACTCTCCCTTAAATGCCTTGAGGCTTAGGCAACTCGAAAGCACACAGCGTGGGGCAGAGCCCAACAGGACTTAAGAGATTTTGATATTGTAATAAGTAACAAATTTTAAAAATGTATGATCTCAAAAACCTGTTACATTTCTAATCCAATGAACTCCTCTTATCAATTAAGAAAGCTAATGTTACTAACACCTAAAAAGCATAAGCAGTAAATGCTATCTGGAACTTTTCAACAAAATGGGTAATCTTCCTTAACACATTTCCGCATCTCTGAAACACTAACCCAGACCACAGTTACAGCACGGTCACTGCGATGCTGCTTAGAAGTCTATGCTGCGTAAAGACACTATGCAAGAGCTTTCTAAAACAAGCCAACTCAACAAAATACTTGGATCAAATAAAAAAATATACAGGGATTTTTAGTATCCTTTTATTTTTTTTTTTTAAAGCACAAATGCCCATACAACTTTGACTTACAAGATAGTGCTATATTGAGTAAGTTGTTAGTGAAATCTGTATCAACTGTGTACAATTAAATGTGGTTTACAGGGTACAGCATTACACTTCTCAGACCGGAGGACAATTAGAGAGCAGGTCATCTATAACAAGTGAAATATAGGTGCGAAGAACTGGGCGGCCTCCTTGTTTATGCAGGTGACTTTTGTTATTGAACAGTGTGAATTTGTAGGGGAAAAAATAATACACTAACCCTTGGGTCCCACACAGGCAAATTAAGATTGCATTCTTCAGGCTGTTTCAATAGCACTGGATTTGGCCATTCCCTGTTCAAAAAGATTGTAGCACTTGATAAGACTATTGGACATTAGCATCTAAACGTTTCTGTTAAACATACAGCATTTGTGAGTGCAACCCTGCTTCACTCACTTGGCATATACACCACAGCCTCTCATTCCTTTCTGTTTACATAATCCTCCTCTAGGAAATTAAATCAAGATAGCTTTCTCAAACTCATGTCAAACATCTGCTCTGCCAAAGAACTGATTAAAGGACTAGTCAAATAAAGAAGTGCCACCTCAAGATATCTAGTGTGTTCATGTCAACCTCTAACAAGGCTAATCCCATTTAAAGTAAAAACTCCTGCCTTCACACTAGTCCCATCCACGGGCATATGCGAAGTGACATAACTATTGTCAAGGTGCTAGGCGTAACGGTCAAAGTGAGCAAGGACAGTGCTTCCTGTAGTTACTGTATCTAATACAGTCGTGCTATAAAATGTATTGATACTTCAGTCAGGCATAAAGATCAAAGATGAAAAATGCTTCTTTTGCTTAGTATAAATCAAGCTGGCCTACTAGAAATGTTCATGGATTGACTTAAAAGAAGGTCTGCGTCTAACCTTACCACACCTCACTCTCCATGACAAAGGCAAAGCAGCAGAACTATGCTGGAAAGAGTGGTAGCTATAAATTAAATCCAGAGTCTGTTACCAAATGACTACAAAGGAATAATTCTTTCTTCATATGAAGAAATGAAGGTGTTGGCAACATGGAAGACAAATCTCTCTTAAGATATTTGACTAAAACCCCAACTCTTGGTGTCAAAGTAACTACCACAAATCAGCAGTGTCTTGGACTTTTCTTCTCTTACTCATCGACATGTGTATCTTGATTAGGAGACCTTAATGGATCTCTCCTGGGCTAACGAGTCTCGAAGGATCCAGTGACTACATTTTTCAGTCACTTAACATACTCTTTAAAAAATTCTTATAGAAGTGATACCTTTAAGGTTTTGCCAAGGTAATGACCAGCTGAAGGTAAAACACAGCCACACAAACAATAATCTATGGACAGAGCAATCCGATGGAAGGAGTGTGTATGAGTTCTCCCACCCTATTAACACAGAAGATGGCAGCACACATTACAGGAGCTAAGAGGTCAGAGTTTATTTGGAGGGTAGGCTCACACAAGCAGCACAGGCTTTATCTGCCTTATGACCCTGGCAGAACTAGGAAAAACAAAGGGAGTTTAGGTTTGCCTTTTCACATACAATGTCTCTTCCCAACTCGGTAGCTGTGTTTTGAACTGAAACTGGTTGGGTTTTTGGCGGGACTGGTGACTAAACTCAAGGCCTTGGTGCATGCCAGATAAGAAGTCTACCACTGAGCTATACACCCTTAGCCCATAAACTAAAATTGATATCTGAAACCAGCTGTAGAAATGTCACAGAAATAAGACTAAACTTCAGTGTCTACAATCAATTTTATTGTAATATAATCTAAAAACATACCATTTAGAAAATACCAAGAAAAATTTATGTACAAGAGTTGATGCTATTGCATTTGGATAAAGCTGGCAAGTTCTTGCTACTAGCATAGCCCAGGAAACACCACCGAGGAAACCTAATATATTGGAATAGATGTTGTGCCCTGTTGATAAGGGAAAAGCAAAAAGATTAAGTTAGTGCTGATGAAGAGCTTAAATGTTTTTAATAAGCTAGCCAACAAATTCTGAACTCACGTTTGGCCCACAGTTTGATGGCTCTCAGAGTTAACCTGAAGTTGTCAATGTTTGGTACTAGATGTAAAATCTCATCGGTTACCCTGCAACCTGATTAACAGGAGTGAGAGAAACAGAACATTAAGCCTCACAAGTGTTATGATAGTGTCATCACAATTTTCTAAGACTATCCTCCAATTAAAACCTTATTTGGTAGAATGACTGTGTGAATTCAACAGAGTTTAAAGGCATAAAAGCAAGTAGCTCTTTCCTGATCCAAGCACCATCCCAAACAACAGCTCACACACCTAGCTGTCTGCCTAATCTCAACCTTGTAACTCATGACTACTCGCTGAGGAGTCAGTCCACCTAAGCTTCCAATAGTTGTCTTAAAGTACTGGCAATGAGCTATATTAACATTGCTTTTTTAAAGAGAAAAGCCTTTTCACTATCTGATAAGATTACAAAGCAACTATGAAGTTCAAATTAATGAGGGCGACACAGCAAAGCCTCAATCACTAGCAGCTTTATAAATGTCAGTCTTTCTAAGGATCTAATATACCATCAATAACAAGGAAAAGTGTAAGGTCATCAGTGAGCAAATCAACTACCAAACATGGCTCTGTCGTCGTTCCAGGGGAAAGAATGTTTTATGATATCCATTATGCATTTACACTGGCTATAAAAACCTTCATTACAAAGCATACGTTTTAAAAACTGTTATTTTCTATTTTACAAAAAGCCCTCTGACTTCACAAAAGGAAGCAGGCTTTTACATACCATTAAGGCTTCTTATGCATCTTATATCTAGGTTTTTAAGCAGACTGTCATCTCGTAGGTCCAAATCTTCTGGAATAGTCTGCAGTGCTAATCTTGCAAACAAAATATCAATCTAAAACAAAAATAAAATCTAACATTCCATATCTGTCAAACTAATTTTATGCATTTTCTATTTTAAAAAAGTTCTTAAAGCCCTCTCATCGACCACAAACCTTACAATGGCTACAACAGTCTCACCAGAAGCCCATGCTGTATACACAGACATATTAAACAGAGGCTACAGCATGGGGAACAGTGATATGACATAAAACCTAACTAAGAGCACACATCATTTCAACAGGTAACAGTTAAGAAGGACTAACTTTGCTACGCTTGTACACTGATTAAGTTCTGGTTTAGCATCCGAAGGAGCTGTAATAGCTGCATACTTAAAGGGGCAAAATATGAGGCAGATACACAATGATCTCAGGAAGGAACTCACATATTCACATTTATTTTTACATAAAGAGAAAGCAAAAAACATTAGGTAAATAGTTGTATTTTAATTATAGGTATCTTTATGTTTAAACACTGGCTATAAGTCAAAAACTATGCAGATTTAATTCTTAACCAAATTTAACTTTTTTGGCTACTCATTAAACCCAACAGTTCAACCTTTCATCTTATATAGATTCCAAAACCTACCTCTGCAGTTATATTATTAAGAGAATGGCAGCAAGTTATTCTTTCGGTATCTCAAGTTTTATACTCAGCAACATTACTATCATGACATCATTACTTTTACAATAGAAGTAACTCAGAATCAGTTCTATGGCAACAACTCTCTGTGCTCCAAAACTCTAGGCGGCGTGGGGGACTAACTCTTTAACTACTTAAAGCTCTGTCAGCTCACACTGTCCCTATCTGTAGCCTAAGTAGAAAGGCTGACTGCATACTTATTGCCTGAACAAAGTTCACGTGGGAAGAAAATAGCAGAGAACTATTTTGCAGTAGCTTCCAGTCCTAAGTCCTTTGCTTGCACCTCCACTTGGAGTTAGAAAAGAACCTACCTAACACACATGCTCTGCAAAGATCAGACACCCATTTCCAAGACAAAAAAAAAAAAAAAAAGAAAAAATTGTTGGTATTAACCAACTCACAAATTCTTACTGGAAACCAAATATTTATCTAAATTGACCAATATCTAGCATAGCCCACACCAAAATCTGCCCACCAAGACTAGACCTTACCTCTATTCCATCAAAACAGAGTTTGATAACTGGTACAAATGCCTCTTCAACAGCCTGTTGAAGAGAAAGTGAGTATGTTTAGTTCCTGAAGCTCCACCATAAGCCCAGGTTAATGCTACCACTACCTCTTCTTAGTTTGTCTGAGCCAGGGTCTCAATCAATTAGATCAGGTTGCCTCAAACCAACCATACAGCGAGAGTACCCTGAACTTCTGCCTCTGCTGCCTCTACTTCCCAAGTGCCAGGATTACAGATAAGCTACGTACGTGGCTACTATTGCTATTTTTTAAAATATGGCACTTGAAATTCCTTCGACACAATTTAGCATAATGCCCAACAAAAGTAAGTCCTTAGCTATGAACTTTTAACACTCCATATCTGGGGCTTCACAATTCTCCACTGCTGTTGTAGGGAATGTGGCTGTTCAGAGATTACTCATTGTGTTTGCTTCTGCTTCCCAATTTGTAAGGCGTTTACAGGTTTATCATCCTAGCTTTACTGTAAAATACAAAGACGAATGCATGCTGAGTGTTTAACATTGCCTGGCAACTATGGCGGCTCAATGAAATGACTCCTATACCTGTAAATAACATTTCTCAACAGACTAAATGGCATTACTCTTCCTTTCTTGCCCCAATATGTACATACTCTTAAATCTTTCACTTCTTCTTGTAATTTCAATTTATCATAGAATGAGGTGAAAAAATCACTTCGATCAACATGTCTTGGTGCAACACACAACGCATCAATATCAGCACCTTAAAGAAAGGAAATCAACCATCACACAGTGGTAAAAGGAAACCGTCTTGTAGCTTATCAATAACAGGACAGGATACTGACAAGACATTGGCAAGCTTTCTAGAACTTTGTCCCCCTGACAATCACAACCAGCGAGTAGGGAAAGGTACTGCTAACTAATGGACATTTTCTTCAGACACGCTGTATTTAAAATGGACTCTAAAAACAAGTCAAAACAAGGCTGAGGCAGGACCTTCCTAGAGAGCGCTAATCCATGGTCTTGATTTCATCAGTACACAGTTTTCCTTTACGTCCTTTTCAATGGTGCTCAGTGCTTCTCTGCTCAAAATATCAAAACTAAAAGCTTGAATAGAGATGTCGACAAAATCAGGTCAATGTACAAGACTAGGCATCCTACTCAAAAGTGACCTGCATAGGCTGGAGAGATGGCTCAGCAGTTAAGAGCGCTGGGTGCTCTTCAGAGGTCCTGAGTTCAGTTCCCAGAAACAACATGGTGGCTCACAACCATCTGTAACAGAATCTGATGCCCTCTTCTGGTGCGTCTAAAAATAGCAACAGTGTATTCACATTTAATAAATCTTGAAGAAAAAAGTGGGGGTTGGGGATTTAGCTCAGTGGTAGAGCGCTTGCCTAGCAAGCGGAAGGCCCTGGGTTCGGTCCCCAGCTCCGAAAAAAAGAACCAAAAAAAAAAAAAAAGTGACCTGCAGCACACAAGGCACACAACACATATCAAAAGTAAACATACTATCTAAGCAATGAGACGGAGAGAACAGAGTGCCAAGGCACACGCAGTCCTATGTGAATAGACAACTTATCGTTGGGCTGTTGCTTAGGAGTCTGACCTCTTCTACCTGAGCTGTGTGCACTAGCTCTGCCTCTTTTAAAACTCTGACTCATATTTGTGAAAGTGTAATCAAGCCTGGTGGTGGTGGTGGTGGTGGTGGTGGTGGTGGTGGTGGTGGTGGTGGTGGTGGTGGTGGTGGTGGTGGTGGTGGTGGTATACACCTTTGAAGCAGAGGTAGGTGAATCTGAGTTCAAGGACAGCCTGATCTACATAGAGAAACCCTGTTTCAGAGGAAAAAAAGTTAAATATAAAAGACAATGAAGATCAAGAACTAGGTACTGGGGGCTGGTAAGTGGGCTCATTGGTTAAGAGCACTGGCTGCTCTTGTAGAACACTCAAGGTTTAGTTCCTAGCACCCACATGCATCTCAGACCAGTCCTCTAAATTTCAGAGTCAGCAAATGCAATGCCCTCTTCTGGCTTCTGCAGGTACCTATCAATACATGTGGTACACATACATACATACATACATACATACATACATACATACATACATACATACATAAGAAAATCCATATATGGAAATCCGTATTTATTTCAGTAAATACTCAATATGATCACCAGTAGCTATGGACACACTGGCTCAGTTTTTGCTAAGCTGTATTTTACAATCTATCTGCAATAAAGGAATGAGGACAAAAAAATGACAAGACTTTCTTAGGGCTCTGATACTTTCTTCTCACATCCAGTAATATTCTTGAAAAAGAAGAAATCTATGAAGAATTGTCCACAGACCACAGTGGAAGCTGCTCTGCACCCACTTTCTAATGCAGGAAACCAGCCAAGTGCTGTTCGATGTAGAACACATGTCTTACTCCACTGGTAAACTGAGCTTATTACTGTACCCCATTACAGATATGAGTTATAGAACCTCTGTCTGATTTTAAAGATTAAAGTGATCTTAAGGATTCACTTCGATGCTAACCAAAGCTCATGCACAAGTCATTAAAAGCTGTCAAAACTTCCTACCTTTCGTATGTACTCCTAGTCTGTAGGATCCAAATGTAAAAATTTTTCCTCCAACATTTTCAATTACAGATTGTGGAAGATTCTGTTGAACAAAAATAATGGTTGTTAGTAAAGCAGGGAAACAAATTCAAATGACAGAACAACTTACTTCTCAGTTATTTGTTAACTTATAGGAAGGTCTTTCTCTTTTTGTTTTATTTAATAATTCCAAGAAATGGAATTATAAAAATGTTAATGATGCTATACTTTAAAAAGCAGCAGCAGCAGAGATGTGGCTCAGGTGACAGAGCCCTTGAGTGTGCATCAAGTTCTAAGCTGGTCCTCAGATCTACTTAAAACTGGAAGGGTGGCACACACCTGTAACCCTAACAGCAGGGAGGTAGAAGGAGGACCTACGTTCTTTATCTATGGACCTTGAGGCCAGCCTGCTTCTAAGAATCCCCGTCTGAAAACAGAGGTACATGCCAGGCAGCAGTGGTGCGTGCCTTCAATCCTAGCACTTGTGAGGAAAAGCAGGTGGCTCTCTGAGTTTGAGGCCAGCCTAAAACTACAGACTGAGTGCCAGGACAGCCAGGGTTACACAGAGAAGCTCTATCTCAAAAAACAAAAAAAGTACATACATACTTACATACATACATACTTACATACATACATAAAAATAGGTTTATCAAGATCACTCGGTATATAACACTCGCAAGTAAGCCTGTCAACCTGGGGAACCCAGAAGCCATATGGTATAAGGAAGTGACTCCAGCAAATTGTCCTCTGACCTACACACACACACACACACACACACACACACACACACACACACACACACACACACACAGTAAGTAAATGTAATAAAAGTTTGAAATGAACGAGCCATGAGGTCCAAAAATATTCACAGACTGACTTGGGTTCTCAGCGTGGGCTACTAGGCTAGCACAGTAAGATCAGTCAATGGATGGAAACCAAACACAGGCCTTACCTTATAAGGCCCCATTTTCATCAACCTGTTACTCACTACAGAACCACATTATTCAAAGACACAAACCAAACAAGAGAGGATTGAGTATTCATCCTGTTAAGCCAAATAATTTTTCTTAAACCTGAGGGAAAGGGAAGAACTGCATCAAAAATCACTAATTTGCCAGACACAATGGCCCAATACTTAACAATGCTAGCTCTCAGAAAGCTAAGCAAAAACAAAAATCACCAAGTACAAGGCCACTCTGGACTCCACAGATCTTATAACTCACCAACATTTGTGTAAGTTAAGAGGTGTTAGTTCAAATCAGGCATGGTGGCATAAGACTAGAGTCCCAGCACTCGGTAGATTAAGATTAATGGATCACTATAAAACTGAGGGCAGACTACAATTACAGAGACCAGGCATCCTCAAAACACAATAGAATTATTGGTTCAAAGCAACACTAAAAATGACCTCCAAGGCTCATGGGCTGGCTAGCTGGAATACTGTGAATACAACTATTCCACTGAAAGTGATCTCCAGATTCAATGCAATCTCCATAAAAATTGTAATTATACTCTTGATAGAACTTATAACAACAACAAAACCAAAATCCATGAAGGCATAAAAAAACACGGACTAGCCTAAGTAATCCTACACAGGAAAAGCAGTGGTAGAGGAACCATGACACCTAATTTGGAATTATATTAGAGCCAGTACCAAGAAACATGAAACTGACACAAAACAGTAATACACAGACCGACACAACATGGTAGAGGACTCACACAACTGCAGCCTTCTCTCATCACAAGTCCATGCTCTTGAACCAGTGTTCCCCCAACATGAATAGTTCTGGGACTGGCCTCACAGGCTCTCTGTTATCCACTTAGTCATGGATAGTAACCATATGCGGAAACATTTTACCTAGCTTTATGAATAACAAAATAAGCAAGACCACTATACAGGTATAATAAGGACCACTGGCCCTCAGTCTTCATCAAACGAACACTGGTATAAGAGTTCTAAGAATTACTGGCTTTAAACTTTATTTCTACCAAATAGGCCTTTCTTCTTTTCCAGTGTGCCACTTGCTTCAATGCCAGTGGCCTACAGGCAAAGAGGCCAGGTGACAGCAACAATATCGGCAGTAGCTCAAGACACTATGAGATGGGTTTGGATTTACAGTGGGTCCATCATCTGTCTTTCACAAATGGTCCAGTATGCATGTATCCATCCAGAGGAGGCAACGCCACATTCCAGATATCTGTACATCTGTTTACAACTATCTACAACAGCAAGATAAATAAAGTAAGAAAATATGGCATATAGAGAAAGAGAGTGCAGTTCATTCAGCCATAAGAAATAAAATTAGAGGGGCTGGAGAAATGCCTCAGAGATGAAGAGCAATGACTGATCTTGCAGGGGAGCCATGGGTTCTGTTCCCACCACTCAACACGGTGGCTCACAAACATCTCTGACTCCACTCCCAAGTACAGATATGCATGTGGTACATAGACATGCATGCAGGCAAAACATAGACAAAAATAAATCTTATAATTACTCTTTTGAATGAATATGAATAGAAGCAAAGATCATGGTAAGTAAAATCAGCCAAACTCAGGTAAACAACACAGCATATTGCAGCTATACAGACTCAGAGGTGATATGAAAGCAAACCAAGGGTCCTTCTGAGGTGAAGACAACCAACAGCAAAGAGGAGCAGGGAACACAATGGTGAAGTCTAATGCCACACACAGATGGAAACAGTGAATACAAAGTCTCTGTTCCACCCGCTTAATAAAACACCAGATAAAGAAAGAAGCACTTGTTCAAGAGCTGTATCAGTGCCTCCAGTCACTGGAAGGAAGAACCGAACTGCCCATGACAGTGGCAGTGGGACACATTCTTGCAATCCCAGCACCATGAGGCAGGAGGACAAAGGCAGTCTGGGCTATATGAAACCCTGTCTCAAAAGACAAGGCAGACCTAGTTAGGCAGGCAGGCAGGCAGGCAGGCAGGCAGGCAGGCAGGCAGATAAATAAACCAGAGGTTCTGACCAGGACCATGGCAATAACTGTACTCCCAGAACAAGGAAGGTGTAGGTAAAGTCATCACTGGAACCAGGTGGTGAGGTCCAAGGCCCACCTAAGTACTACATACATACTAAGTACATACATACTAAATACATACTAAAGCCCTCTGTCAAGATGTAAACCAGTTATGGCTTCATCTACCTGACTAGGGTCTTTAAGCATCTCAGAAAAAGGTCTTCCAACAAACCCATGTGTCCTACACAAGACTAGTACCAACTTGAATGATTAAAAACACTTAAGCGTGGACACTTCTTGCTCAGCCCATAAAAATTTCCAATTTTTCTATCAAAAAAATCTGTTAGTAAGTTACATGTGGGACATAAAGACTGCCATTTAGAATGCTCTAGTTGCTCAATTTTTAACCAGATGTTTTAAAATATTTAAAACCAAAATATTTTAAGAGCATTATCAATTTACAAAAACTAAGTAACTTCCTTCTCCCTTACCATCTCCTGTCCTGTGATTCTTTCTTCCGTTGGTTCTCAGTTTTTCAGCTGCACATAAATTAAGCATCTACTTCATATTACAGCAAAAGAATTATTATATATGGAGCTTTTAAAAAATGGGTCAAATACACACCACACAGTTCTAAAAGCTTTCCCTTTACCAGGCTCTAACTGTGTGAATGAGTACAGTAAAAGTGCTATATCACAACTCAACAATGATGATCTAAACATGAAAAATGTATCTAAAACCACAAAAAAAAAAAAAAAAGTGGAGGAAGAAGCATGTGGGGGCCAACATAAGAGAGCTGGAGATGTTTGGTGGTCAGAGCACGCACTGGCTGCTCAAGACCCAGGTCCAGTTCCCAGGACCCAAAACCCACATGGCAGCTCACAAAATCTGTAACTACAGTCCCAGGGGATTTGATGACCCATTCTGACCTTTTCAAGCACCAGAAACAGGTATACCTATAGGTGCACAGGTATACCTATAAGCAAAACACCCATAAACTTTTACAACAAACAAAAAACAAGCAAATTATTCCAGAACTTTTTTTAAAGACAGTGAAGATTCTCAAGAACCGTAGGTACTGAATCCAAAAGTGAAACAGTCCAAAAAATATAATAAACATTTTAAACCATTTTCATTTTTGATTAGAGATATGGGTCTTACAACACAGCCAGGCCAACCTCAATTTCTTAATCCTCCAGCCTCCATTTTCCAAGTGGTAGGACTGACAATCAATGCCATATCCACCTTTATCAGGGGAATGCTTTCCTGAAGTAATTAGAAGAAGGAGCAATAGTTCAATTACTGGGTCCAACTTTGGAATACTATTAAAATACTGTAACCAGAGAGTATTTTAAATTTTTTTTTGAAAATTCACTGATTTTAATTGGCTTCTTTCAAAATAACAATTTGGAAACTTACAAATAAGAATAGCACATTTAAAGATGGTTCAATACTGGCTGGCTGTGCTGCACACACCTTTAGTCCCAGCACTCAGGAGGCAGAGGCCAGTAGACCTCCATGAGTGTGAGGTCACCCTGGCCTATATAGTGTACCACAGGACAACATTCATCAAAACCCTATTTCCAAAACAAACCCACCAAGTCTGAATCCAGTCAAGGAAAGCCAACTGAGAAGACAGTACCTGACTTCTGTGGTGTCACCTTACCTTGCTTTCACTGATTTCTCGTATCCATTCTTTCACCAGGTTATTTAATTTTCCCAAAATTAAAATCCTGTTGATAAAGCAATTAGTTATTCATTACTCACTACAAATTAAATTACAAATAAGTGGCTTACTAAGTTTTACTTTTCTTGTTTTTGAGACATGGCCTTACTACATAGCCCAGGCTGGCCTAGAACTCATAATCCTCCCTCTGCCTCCCAAGTGCTGGGATTATAGGTATGTGCTACCACATTAGGCTTTGTTTGTTTGTTTACAGATAGGGCTTTACTATGCAATCTAGGCTGGCCTTGAGATCACAGGAATATGCCGACCTTCTGCTTCTCCAGTGCTGGGATTAAAGGTCTGGGCCACCACACCAGCCTCAAAATTGACATTTTGTAAAAGATCAGAAACTTAATAGTGGTTTTGCACTGCCGTTTGTACACTCTTTTTTTTTTTTTTCCTTTTTTTCGGAGCTGGGGACCGAACCCAGGGCCTCTCTACCATTGAGCTAAATCCCCAACCCCCCCCCCCCCCGTTTGTACACTCTTTAAGCATTGCCTCTTCTGCATTATAACCAAGAGCCACTGGAATTTTTTTTCTTTTTTTTTTTGGTTCTTTTTTTCCGGAGCTGGGGACTGAACCCAGGGCCTTGCGCTTCCTAGGCAAGCGCTCTACCACTGAGCTAAATCCCCAACCCTGGAATTTTTTTTTTTTAACTTTATTTATGTATGTGTTTTCCTGCATGTATGTATACATGCATGCTTTGTGCATAGAGGCCAGAAGAGGGCTCTGGATCCCCTGGAACTGGAGTTACAGATGTGTGAAAACCACTAGGTGAGTACTGGAAATTAAACCTAGGTCCTCTGTAAGTGCACTTCATCTCTGAGTGATCTCTAGCCCCCATCAAAACAAACTGTTCCTTGAGCTAAGGGTAGCTCTGTGGTAGAGCACTTGCCTACAATGTGCAGTGTCTAAGCCCTGACCAAGGCTATTCTGCCCCTCCTCCCCAGCGAAGGAAATCATACTTATAGCGACAGAACTCTTTATAAAAAGAGAACAAGCTCTTGCTCAGAGTGTCATTCTCGTGTGAAACAAGCATAAAGTTTCGGACCTGCTCTGAGTGAGTATAACAGAATTCACTGACTAGAAGTATCCTAAAGCATATGGCTCACGTGTATCTCCTTACCTGCGCTGCAGTTCCTCTTCTTCTTCAAAAACCCCAAAGGGCTTCAGCGTCTCGATGAGTTTCTGTGTGAGTAGGCAGTCGGTCTCCTTGGGGGCTGCTAAGCTGATAGGAGAGGTAATGCCATAGTGCCTCTGTGGCGGCTGCGTTTGTTGTGATCCCTGCGTTGTAACTGGACTAAAAATGGAATTGGATAAACTTTCTTTACTGCCAAAAAATTATCCAATTTGAAACTAATCAGCACGAGGGGAACAGGCCCTTTAGAAGAAGACACTTCACACTGTAGCTCCTTGCCATGTTGTCCACATTTGGACTTTCTTTTCAGACAGGAGCTGAGGTGCAGCCCAGGCTGGCCAACACCGCCCTCATGTCTCAGACCCAGATGCTAGAACTACAGGCATGTGTCATCATGCTAGGCTCCAAATTTTTACTTTGAAAAGACATTTTACTTCATAGCAAAATAAATCCCTAGATACTTTGAAATCAAACATATCAATAAATTTAACATCACTCAAACACCAAAATAAATGCAAGAATCCAGATTAACACACTACCAAGAAATATGTAATAGAGAATGCACTGCTAGGTAGAGAGGGCAATACAAAAAATAAACCTCCTACAAATTCAACAGTCTGTATGCACGCTATTCCTAAAGCCGATAAACACCACAGAATGTTTCAGCAGGGCATCTGCTGCACAGTAATTCCAGCATTCAGAAGGCAGAGTCAAGACTGCCTACGAAAACCCTATGTCAAGAAAGGAAAAGCAAATGCTATTTGTTGACATAAGACACTCTCAAGTGGGGGGCTGGAGAGATGGCTCAGTGGTTAAGAGCACCGACTTCCTGAGGTCCTGAGTTCAAATCCCAGCAACCACATGGTGGCTCACAACCATCTGTAATGAGATCTGATGCCCTCTTCTGGTGTGTCTGAAGGCAGCTACAGTGTACTCATACAATAAAATAAAATCTTAAAAAATAAATTTAAAAAAAAAAAAAAAAAGACACTCTCAAGTGAAACTTAGCCTGTGACTCAATGGATGACATACGTAATGGGGCAAAGAGCACAGACAAATCCAACTGTCAGGCAAAGATCTGTATCCACAGTAAGTGTCTGGCACACTTTTACAAAGAGTTACATCTGATATATCTTTATGTACAGACCCACCGGACTCTGCTTTTGTCTTCTAATACCAACAACAGAGGTAAGCAGACCAGGAAGTTCGTTCTGCCTGGTACTGAGGACACCTGGCTATGTGTCTTCTAATCACTGTGCCCCTCTGTATTTATGTGTTGTGTCAGCCTTTATTCAGACTAGTCACATTTATTGAATAAATAAGATTCTGACTCATCTCCTGCATTAGTGAACCCCTTTCCAGGCTCTTCAACCTGTTCTCAACTGCACAGCTTGCTGGACTTCGATGTTACTTACAAAAGTCAGGAATTCACATGAACACCAAGTGTTTTCTTATAAAAAACTAAAGATTTTATTTTTCAAAATTACACAGTAACTATGACTAAGATATGGTTAGTCTAACTGCGTTCAGGTCTTAAGTACTATGTGTTTTCAAAACTGATACAAAACAGACAGCCCTGGAAACCACATAAGTAAGCCAGCAGTGGTAGCTCACACCTCTAACTCAGGCACTCAAAAGGCCAAGGCAGAGGCAGGGGCAGAGGCAGGATGATGAGCTGCACAGGCTGAGACAGGTTCTTAGTAAGACGCTGTCTCACCACCCTCCCAACTCTAAGACTATCACTCTTACACACTTGTCCATGGCCCAGCACAACTGGGCCTGCTTGACACTCACTGCTCCAACTACAGTACCCCATTACTGTGCCAGTATGTAAGTGTGATCATAAATAGCATGTTTTATTTTTGAGACAAGATTTTCCCACATAGGTAATAATAAGCTAAAGCTTCACCCTCCTGCATCAGATCGGGTGGGCATGCCAGGATGAGAATGCGCCACAGTGCCCAGCTCTCAGAAGAGGTTTCCACATTAAATAAAGATAAAAACAAAACCAAGTCTAAGCCAGGTCTGTTCAGTACAGCACTTTCACAAACAAGCACATGCTGAAAACTTTAAATAACTTTAAAGCAACTATGCTCCTCTGCTTTCTCCACCCGGGCTGTTATCAATCCCATACTCAGTTCCGTTCAGATTATTAACACAATGCAAATCACTCCCAGTAGCTTTCCCAGTCTCCACCATCCCCACCCCCTCAGATCTTCAGTTTCACTATCAGACAAAACATGCAAAAGCTTAAAATGTTCCTATCAAGGTCACCTTATCAGTACATCAGGAGACAGGCTTAGATTTATAAATTCACACAAAGCTCTTTAATCTAGAGCAAGATACGGTGGTGCATGCCTACAACCTCAGAATTGAGGTAGATCAAGCATTCAAGGTTACTCCTCCATTAAATAAGGCCAGCCTGGGCTACAAAAGACCACCTCTTTAAAAAAATCAATTATTCACTCTATTTTTTGTTGGGGGGTGCTTTATGCCCACATTAGTCTCAATGCTACAATGATGGGGAGATAAATCAAACAGTTTACCTCAACTCAAAATGTAGCCTTCTAGATACCAAAATGTGTATCTGTTATACATATATACACATGTACAAAAACACACATACATCTCATCTCAGTACATACAACACATATAGGTAATGTATACAAACACATGTACATACAAGCACACACAAATCATCTAATTCAAGTAAGAACATGCATAATAAAGTAGCAAGAGATGGGGAGATGGCTCAGCCTGTAGAGTACTTTCCTTATAGGTCTGCTGACCTGAGTTTAATCTCTAGAACCCACATAAAAGCAAGATATAGTAATGTGCCAGCTGTGATCCCAGCACTCCTATGGGAACATGGGAGATAAAGGCTGGGAGTGGCAGAAACAAGAGACTCTTCAGAATGAGCTGTGACACCATGGAGGAAGCACACCCATCAAGAGCAGTGTGTGGGATGGAATGCACTCTATTAAATAAAAGCAAATACACAATCTAAACACTATCGCCTGTTCGGAACATGAATGTCCCAAGAAGAAACACTGTTATTATACTTTAAACAGAAAACTCACCCTTTCCATTTAACATTAGAAACTAAATATAGAGAGCTCAGAGACTGAACAAGTATGCAGGAGACACTAGGCACAGAACAAAGCGATGAGAGGAACACATAGAAATCAAACACAGTGCTAAAAGCCTGTTAAGACATCTTTTTGCTACTATTCAGTTTCTTATGAAACAGAAATATACACCTCAATTTTGGACAAAATGAACTGAAACTCATGTCCCTGAGCTGTTCAAAGGAAGACACGAGTCTCTTCCAACTCTGAAAACATCGGGGCCACATCCAGAGCACTTTTTTCAGACATTACTTTGTTGAGCCTATGATACATGCCTGCAGCCCTAACACTTTGGGGTGTAGACAGAAGAAGCAACAGTTCAAGGTCATCCTCAGCTATGTAAGTTTAACATCGCCTAGCTATATAAAACTGCCCCCAAAACACGAAAGAATGAGTACTCTGCTTCATGGTCACCCTGACCTAAGTGGTTGCCGCCATGATGCTCAGTCTCACCTCAAGCCCACAACAGTGTAGCCAGCTGAGCATGAAGTAGAACCTGAGACATAGAACCAAAAATCAAGGCTTCCTCCTTACAATTTTATATCCCTTAGGTATTTGGCACAGATAGAAAAACAAGCACAGAATTGTGAGTATAAAAATGCAGACTGCAATCCTAGCACTAAGAGGCTTCAAGTAGGAAGTTAGCAGCCAGTTCAAGGCCAGCCTGGTCTATACTGCAAAATCAGGTTGGCAGAGTCTAGAAAGATGTCTCAAGAAAAAAAGGGTAAAGGGTAGGGACACTGCTCTTACATGTCCCAACAGACCAAAGTGAAGTGGGGCACTGTTCAGCAAACCTTAAGAACAGATAACCAACTTTCTAAAGGCATTTAGCCAAACAGCCTCAGCTCTAGCCATTCATCTCTCAAAGCTTCTGGCCCTGAAACACAAGAGCCTCAGAAACACTTTTAAAGACCAGGTAGATCAGGCTGACCTAATCTACAACACATTTTTAAAAACATAACAAGCTAGGTATGGTGACTCTAGGCTTAGAATTCCAGCACTCTGGAGGTTGAGGCAGGAGAATTGTCAAGAGTTTGGAGCCCTGCCGCACTACAGAAAAGCTATCTTGGGAGATGGGAAACAGCACATTAACACTTGCACAAACCTGTGCCTTTTATTCTAAAAGCAGAGCATGATGGCGTGTCCCATACTCCTAGCTTACAAGAGCAGTAGAAGGTAAAGAAAGGGACACAATACTACAATTCTGGTACTTGGGAGGTTGAGGCAGGAAAACATATAGTTGAGGGCTAACCTAGGCTACAGAGTGAGACAAACAAAAAGAACTAGATAGCTCAGAGGGTAAAGGGCACTTGCCACCAAACCTGAGACCCTAAATCAACTCCCACAATCCCTAGAATCAAAGATCTAAGCACATGTGACTGCAAACACATATATTAATCTAATTTTAAAACTTTGTAATTGGGTTGACAAGATGGCTCAGTAAGTAAAGATACCTGCTGTCAAGCCTGAAAAAATGAGTTCACTCTCAAGAACCCACATGATGGAAAAGAAAGAACTTCCACAGCTGTCTGTCTTGAACTTCCATATACACATTGTGGCACGACCAACAAACAACCCCCTTACCGCCCTCCCCAACACACACACACACACACACACACACACACACACACACACCCCGTAAAGCTCTTCCCAACCAGCCAGAGCTACAGTGAAAGCTGGTCTCAACACCCCAAGAAAAAGAACTGAGCACAACAACAGAGAATGGCCATGCAGAAGGGAAAAGTGTGAGGAGGGTGCAAATAACAACACGCGAGGACATGTCTGCAGCAGTGCTTTACCAAGTACTTACTCTTAAATGCACTGCCATACAATTCACACAAAGCTCAGACTACTGATGAATCCCTGACTCCAGGTGCTGGAGATCTGGACTTGGTTGTGGCTTTCCCTACAACAGATCCACTCACTCTCTAAAACTTTATGTAGCAACTGCCCAATCAAAAACACGCCATCATTCTACGTTAAAATGGAAAGTTAACTTGCTGCCTACTCTCTGAAAGCAAGCAAATAAATTACAATACCTCACTTACCAAAACAATTCCTATATATTCAAACAGCATTTAAGCAGTAAAAAGAAATCTGGGCAGAAAAGGAACAAGGACCATCTTAAAGGTACCATAACAAGTATTTACTATTAATTCTGGGGGATAAAGAGATGGCTCAGTGCTTAAGAGCACTTGCTGCTCTTACAGAGGACCATCAGAGTTCAGTAACACCATTTCCATTATTTCCAGTAATTGCCATACTCATTACCACCTCTAACTCCAGCTAGGGGGATCTGATGTTCTCCTCCGGCCTCCACGGTCACACTTACATGCACATACTCTTTACACGCACAAACATTTTAAGCATTAATTCTCTCAGGTATACTGGTTTATTCCCATAATCTAGGAACTCACAAGGCTGAGACAGAAAGATTAACTAGAATTTGGGACCAGTCAAGGCCACACACTAAGTTCCAGACTTTCACAAGGAGCTTAGCATTATTAAACAGTAACTTAGCAACAGGGAGCTAACCTCAGATTCTAAACATGACTAACTAGTCACTTGTTCTATGTCAATCATACTAGTTATTTAAACACAGCTACTTTTCCCTTTTTAAAGTCAGGTTGGCCTGAAATAATCAACCCTCCTGCCTCAGCCTGCTGGGTGCTGAGACTGCAAAAACAGGACAAGATGCCTGGCTTATACTAAAAACTCATGAAAAGATGGGTCATCCGTCCAATATTTAGTAACCAGCAGTGGTCATCGATCAAACAAATGATGTAATAAGTCTCACCCAAGGGTTAAATAAACAAAGTATGATGAAGCCCAAAACCAAACTGTTAATTCTAGGTTGTCTGTGGAAGGAAAAGAACATGTCATTACTTGGTCAAAGACTAGGTCACTTTCCCTGTCTTAAGGGTGTTGCATTTATTTAATTGTATGTGTGTTTTGTCTGTGTGTATGTGTGCGCCTAGGGAGTCTGAAGAATATTGAATACCTCACAACTGGAGTTCCAAATGGTTTTCGAGCAGATACATGGGTGCTAGGAACCAAACATGGGCTCTTTTCAAGAGCAACAAGTGCTGTTAACTGCTGAGCCTACTCTCTACTCCTAAGGGTGTTCTAACTGCCCCACTACTACAAACTCAAAGGGGGTAAAGGGAACACGCCTGCATCAACTTAACAAGGACACCTTGAAAATTAATGGACCCTGGAGTGCATCAGAAAAACCAAAGATACATTCAATTAACAATATTGAATATTAATTCCAAGCAGTACAATTTATATGTGGTGACTCATGCCTCTAATCCCAGCATTGGGAGGCTTAGGAAAAAGGATCAGAGTTTAAAGCCAGCCTGGGCTACATAAACACTACTGTCAAAAACCATAAATATTTATTATAATCAAAATAAGTAGAACCTATTTCTTAACCATAAAACTGTAAAAACTGTCATAGAATATAAAATGGCTTATGAATGCAATCTTAGAAAGAACCCAAATTTGAAAGACAATTCTGAAAAGTTATCTAACTAACTCTCTTCCCCAAATCTTCCAATTTCCACAAATGAAAACACTATCTAATTTAGGGCTCTGTGATAGTTAACCTTCATTGACAATTTGAATGGATTTGGGATCACCATGGAAACACACTTCTGCATCAAGAAGGATGTTTCCAACAAGGTTTAACTGAGGGAAGACTAACCCTGAATCTAGGTGACATCATCATAAGGGTCAGATCCCCATACTCTACACAAAGAAAAGAAACTGAACACCAATACTCGTCTCATCTGCTAACTGCAGTATTCAATGTTGATACAGCTTGTGCCATGACTTCCCACCCCGACAGAGTCGACCTTCAAATGCTGGGCCAAAAGTTGTCTCTATCTCAGCCTGCACCCAAATGCTACTATACTCTGTAGTCACTAAAGCTAACTACTTTTTAAAATCTAGGTACTATCAATGCACTCCTAGCTGCTCAGGAGAATCACTTGAAGCAAGAAGCACTTAGGCCAGCGTGGGTAACAAGATCTTTTTCTTGTCCTTTTTAAAAATAGCATGTGCTGGGCATGGTAGCAGCACATGCTCTGAATCTCAGCACTCCAGAAGCAAAGACAGGCAGATCTTAAGAGTTCGAAGGCGGGGTTGGGGATTTAGCTCAGTGGTAGAGCGCTTACCTAGGAAGCGCAAGGCCCTGGGTTCGGTCCCCAGCTCCGAAAAAAAAGAACCAAAAAAAAAAAAAAAAAGAGTTCGAAGGCAACACAGTGAGTCCCAGGACAGTCAGGACTATACAGTGAACACCATCCAAGAAAAGCAATAGTGAATACATTCTTTGAGAACTCCATACAATGTATTTTGATCATAGTCATCTGTTGTTCCCCTAATGCCTCCTAGATCCACCAAAACCATTCCCTAAAACAAAAACATAATCGAGATCCCAGGTTCCACTGTAATATTATTACACTCATCTATTACAGTAATATAGTAAGTACATGCTCCACTACTAAACAAACTTGAATGTTTCCCCTTTGTAGTAGGGGGGAGGGGGGAACTCCTCCACTGAGTCATATCCCTAGCCATTTAAAAACATGTTTTTAGCTGAGAGGCAGGCAGATCTCTGTGAGTTCAGGACCAGTCTGGTCTACAGATCTGAGTTCCAGGACAGCCTGAGGGGTGGGGTGGGGGTGGGGAATCACGTTGAACCTTTCTTATTGGTTTTCATTATTTTATGTGTAGGTGATCTGAGATAGCATGGCACAGCTCACACGGGTGAACACAAAACCCTACGGACTGATGAGCTCCTTCCACCTTTACTTGGATTCCAGGGACTGAACTTGGTTGCACTTCATCTGCTGAGCCATCTCACTCACCTGCCCCAAAGTTTTGACATACATGGACAAGTTTGGGATGCTGGCACACCCCTGTAATCTCAGCAAGGGAGAAATGCCAGTTTGTAACCAGCCTGCAAGGCATAACAAGCCCCTAACCAACCAACCAACCTCCCCTGCAAACATCTAGGAAATCTGGCTGGAGAGATGGCTCAGCAGTTAAGAGCACTGACTGCTCTTCCAGAGGTCCTGAGTTCAATTCCCAGCAACCACACGGTGGCTCACAACCATCTGTAATGTGATCTGATGCCCTCTTCTGGTGTGTCTGAAGACAGCTACAGCGTACTCATATAAGTAAAATAAATAAGGGGCTGGGGATTTAGCTCAGTGGTAGAGCGCTTACCTAGGAAGCGCAAGGCCCTGGGTTCGGTCCCCAGCTCCGAAAAAAGGAACCAAAAAAAAAAAAAAAAAGTAAAATAAATAAATCTTAAAAAAAAAAAAAAAAACAAACTAGGAAATCAAACATGGTTCCCAGCACAATATGGAATATAATACTAGGATGAGAATCCCACATGGAATCCAGAGCTCACTTACGTATCAATCTACAAATCAGAACCTTCAAATTAACAAGCATCAGACTGGCAAGATAGTTCAATATGTAAAGGTACCTGTCACCAAGACCTGATAACCTATGTTCAATTCACAGGACACACAGGTAAAAGAACTCACTGGTTCTTCTCTGACCTTCATATGCCCTTGGTGGCATACACTCACTACTCACAAACACACACAACAGTCAACCCCCTCCACCCATAGACACACAAGTAGACAGTATTTAAAAAAAAAAAAAAACTACCAAGGACATCAAACTTAACCAATTTTAAGGAAAAGGTGCCCTAGTATTGGATATTATAAAACACTGACAAAAAGTAACTTGGAAGAAGAAAGGGTTTATTTCAGCTTACACTTTAGGGTCCATGATGAAGTCAGGGTAGGAACTCAAGCAGGAGCCTGAAGTTAGGAATTAAAGCAGAGGCCATGGACAGAACAGAGGCTTACTGGCTTGTCTGATTTCTTATACAACTCGGGACCACCTGCCCAGATACGGCACCACCCCAGTGGGCTGGGCCCTCCCATATCACTCATTAGAAAATACCCTTCAGACTTCCCTACAGACTTGCCTACAGGCAATATGATTTATTTTTTCAACTGAGGTTATTTTTCCCTGACAACTTCAGCTTGTGTCAAATAAACAAAAAACTAACAAGGACAGAAAGTAACAGTCTCTGCCACTACTTTCTACATTATGAGTTGATACTGTACAATCTGTTAAAAGTGGTTGTACACAGTGTACAAACAGAACTAAAGACACAAAGAAATGAGAACTAGCTAAGCATACAAATGGTCTTGTTTTCATGAAAAGTAGATTTCTGAAACTTGCCTAGAGGCAAATGAAGGTAAAATCTAAGTATACTGATAGCATTAAGTTGACTTACCAAATATGAAATGTTTTGCTGAACCAAAAATTTTAAGTTATGTTATTAAGCCAGAAAGATATTTTTGCCTTAAGTAAAAAAGATGAAGGTGTTCAGGGAAAAGCAATCAAGCATGCTCATAAATATGCTTAATAGAGAACAGCACTCCAGAAACCAGAACCAGCATGCAGAGCAGCAAGTCACCCACAACATTAACCTCCAATTTTGGTGTTGAGACGATATCTCAGTCAAGTGCTTAACACACAATCATAAAGATCTGAGTTCAAATTCCTACTTATTTTTGGTTGATGCATGGAAAAGAAAAGAGGAGGAGGGAGGGGAAGGGAGGGGAAAGAGGGAGGCAGACTTCTTGGCAGGATAGAGGAAGGGACAAGAGATGGAGTGCCTATGAGTAGTACTCATACACATGCATGAAACACCACAAAACCCATTATTTTATATATTAAAAGAATCTACAATGTTTGCTAATAATAAACTACTGTCTCCTGTCTTTGAGGCAGGACCTTTTATGAAGTAGCTTAAGCTGTGCTCAAACCTAAAAGCCTCTCCCTCCACTTCTAGAGCTGAGATTATAGGTGTGCATTACTATCTGGGCACTTCAAGGACCCGCACCATGGGATTCCTAATGCATTCCTCACCACTGCCTTTACACCATCAGTACAAATGTCAAGAGCAAAACCAACAGAAGCTCTTAACCCTGTTAAAAGGATCTCAGTAATGCCCAGTACCTTCCCAACTGCACCAGCAGACCATACTAAGCCAAAGCCACATTGTATCTCCAGCACGACCCAGCTCTACCTGACTCTAGGCAAGTCCCTCATCGCCCCATTCTTACTGGTAAAAGTCCTTATACACCCACAAGAACTCCAGTCTTCTAAGTCTCACCAAATAGTTCTTCCAACAGCTTCAACAATACTCTGAGAGTGCAGCGTGGATGCTAAGTCACTGGCACTGGTACAAAGAATAATATGGTCACTGGCATATGGCATACAGCATAAAATGTCCATAATGATATATACTTTGCATTAATGCAGTGGTTCTTAAACCAACCAACCATGCCCCTCGGGGTACATCTGGAAAAGTCTGGAGACATCTGTATGCTCGCCATTGTGAAAAGTTCCTAGGGTAAAGCTGTTGACCTCCACTAAGCAAGTCAGAGGAACTATTTACATACCCACGAAGACATGGGATGTCCCCCTGAAATTACCAGAGTTAGATATCAACTGTCTTAATGGAGAATGCAGAAATTTCAAATATTTTTAAAAAGCTTTTCCTTCCTCCATAACTTTTCTAAGTTTCACCACTACAGCAATCAAAAACAAATTATGTATGTAATATTATACAAAACCTATTCCAGCGAGAATGTTTTGCAATGATTCAATCCATTCTGACCATTCACCTGAGGCTGTCTATGCTTCAACCCCCAACTTACATGTCCAAATTTAACAGGCACACCAAAAACCACACTGAATATCAAACACAAAATATCCAAGAAAGGGCTGGAGAGATGGCTCAGCGGATAAGAGCACTGATTGCTCTTCCAGAGGTCCTGAGTTCAAATCCCAGCAACCACATGGTGGCTCACAACCATCTGTAATGGGGTTCCATATAAATAAAATAATCTAAAAAAAAAAGAAAAGAAAAATATCCAAGAAATCTGAACTCAAAAGATCAAAGGTAACAATCATGGCAAGGGATGCTGGAACACAGAAAAACAAGTCACGGAGAGGTGAGCTCAGTTACAGAGCCCTCAAAAAACAATTAATGAGGAAGAAGGCCTGTCCTCCTGAACCAGGCAGTTTTTGGTTTCCCTGGATTAAGACAGAACAGCTTGTAGGAAATTGGCTGTAGAGTTCAAATCCCATGAAACACACAAAAAAGGGGTCATGTGCACATCAATCTGTCTTGGCTCCATTTATTTCTAAACAGCAGACTGAAACTTAAAGCACAGAACTGGACATGTAGACAAGCTCATGTAGGTTCTTTGGACTGTTCCACTTTCAGAAGTCTACTGAAGTAAAATTTGCAACAGAAACCTGTCCTCTCCTTCCTACCTTCACTCCCAGACACAAGTTAACATCATTTCTAATCTGAAGTCTTCCTTTTAGGGCGTGTGTGTGTGTGTGTGTGTGTGTGTGTGTGTTTTGGCACTGATGTATCAGAACAACAGTCTGGATGAGCTAATACAAGGTTATTATGTGACAACATCCCACTTATTCCCATCTATTTGAATCCCACTGAAAAAAACCAAACATATTTATAGATCCTATTCTCGTGCCCCTTTATCTTAATGAGTCAACGGTAACTTTATGAATTTTACATCTGTACACTCTGCTTAATTAAGCCCAACAAATGTTATCACTACAGAAATACAGCTGACATGCGTCTGGACTAAACACCAGGGTCGAGTGAAGCTAGCAAGCTAGTGCATGAAATCCATTTTTACATTATTAAGTACGATCCCGAGCTTTCATAGTGAGGCTATGTCCTCTCTCGTTGTGGTAGAAAAGCAGTCGCACAAACCTAAGCCTTTACACCAAGATATGTTAAACGGAATACAAAGCCCTCATCTACTTTTGAATCGCAACAATGGGTTTCCAAATAGTTTCCTTAGGAGGGAAAGGAGAGGAGAAATTAAGTAAAAAGAATCACACCAAAGTGTGTAAAGTAGACCTAGTGACATTAAAAGGCCTAAGTGAATTAGCTCAAAGCATACACTCGGAATCACAACATAAGTGACCCGAGAGCTGGAGGGATCAGGTAGTGCTCCGAAACCAGGTTGCCTAGTCACAACAAAGCAGAGAAGGCGCCGCCCGCAGCCCGGCGTTCGGGAGCAGCCCCCGGCCCGCCAGCGCGGCCCGGTTCCTCACCCGTTTCGAGGAGGAAAGCGGAAGTAGGGAACTAGGGGGCTGGACGGCGCCATGGTGAAAACGGGACAGGAAGGAACCCGGGAGACGCGGCCCGCCAGTCCGCGCAGGGCACCGTTCCGCTTTGAGATCTTGCGGGGACCCGCGCCCGAGGAGCCGGAAGCCGCGGCCCTGGGCGCCCGTGCGCCTCCCCTCCCCCTCCGCCACCCCCGGGGCCCGGCCGGCGTGCGCCTCACTCAGCACGCCAATCACTTACAACGGCATCGTCTCCGGCGCCGGCACCGCCCAGTCACTTCCCCCCCGCGACCGCTGCCGCCCTGGGCATGATCCACCGAGGCGGGAGGGACGGCGGCCTGCCTCAGCCCCAGGGCCAACCCAGTCCTGCACCCGCGCCCCGCCGCTTTAAGCGCTTCTCCTCCTTCCCCTTCGTCCTAACATGGCGCCCGAGCGCTACCACAGCAACGTTCTAGAATCGCTGACGCCGCCACGCACACCGAGCGCACGCCTGCGCACTCTCTGCACGGCACCACAAGGCCCGACGGGAAATGTAGTTCTTGAAGCGAGCCAGCGCTCTTTCTCCGGTGATCTCATGCGTTCGTGGTAGTGCGTGGGATTGGTACGAGAGGCTCCGAGCGACAGGCAGTAGTTCATTCGCTTGGCGACGCCGTCCTGGCGAATGAGAGTGACGCAGCCGTGGCAGCGATGAGAAGGGGGCGCGGCCCAAGCAGGCGCCACGTGCGGTGCAGCCCCAGCGCGGGGGATGCCTAGGACCTTGGGCTGTTCCTTGCCAGTTGTCCCACAGCTTCGTGGGAGAACTGCCTACGAAACATCGTTGCGAGGACTTAAATGCGTTGGAGCCCGGTACAAAGCCTGACCCAGAAGTGTGGCTGTGGATCCCCCTCCCTTGATGATGACTCTCTGCATCTCTGTTGCCCAGACCTGTGCTTCTGATGCCAAATGAGCAAATGTGTAGAGCAGGAGATTCTAGACCATGATTTAATAGGCGATAATTTAATAAAATTGGCAGTAGCCATTGGGATTTTGGTGGGGTTTTGTTTTTTGGGGTTTTGTTTGTTTTATAAGACAGGATCTCTTGAAGCTGGCTAGCCCTTAGTTTCTGATCCTTCTGCCCCCACCTCTTGAGCCGTTGGCTTTACAGGCACGGGACACCACCACTGGTTTTATGTGATAGATCGGAATATACCTCTGGGCCTTGTCTCAGTGCTTAAGAGTTAATGTAGTTGGGCAGGTGGAGGTCCTGGAAGGAGGAACCATCCCTCATATGATGGATTCATCTTAAGATAATGTATTTTCTCCTTCCTAAAATGTCCACCCCCCTGGCACACTTCTTAGGAGGTTTGGTGGGATATGCTCACCATTCTATTCTGAGTAGTCATTCCAAGTCCCAACTATTCCCTGTCCTTCTCATAGCCTAAGGAAGAAGTCTTTTTTAAAAATTTATCTCATGTATGTGGGTACACTGTCACTGCCTTCAGACACATCAGAAGAGGGCATCAGATCCCCACTACAGATGGTTGTGAGCCACCATGTAGAATTGAACTCAGCGGGGTTGGGGATTTAGCTCCTCAGTGGTAGAGCACTTGCCTAGAAAGCGCAAGGCCCTGGGTTCGGTCCCCAGCTCCGAAAAGAAAAAAGAAAAAAAAAAAAAAAGAATTGAACTCAGGGCCTCTGGAAGAGAGGTCAGTGCTCTTAATTGCTGAGTCATCTCTCCAGCCCAGGAAGAAGCTTCCTAAAGTCCTGGGACTTAGGTCTTCCTTACTCTCTCTAAAGCTGCTTCCCCATCATGTGTCTTCCGTTGGCTGACTTCCATGCTAGCTTATCTCAAATGTCATGGCTTTTCCCCCTCTTCTCCTGGCAGCTGGGAGATTTACAGTTTGCCTGCCCTAGAGATCTTCTTTTTAAACTCTTATCTTCAGGCTTCCATTTGCTCCTCTTCTTAAATTCTTTTATCAATGAGACTAAGAACCCCAAGAAGTTCCCACAGTGTCCCTGATAATCCTATGGTAGCTCCCGGTAGATATCCACTCACTTCTTTCCCGACCTTTCATTAACAATCGGGAGAAAAATGAACCTGGTCCTGAACCCTTATATGCCATCAGTGGGGACTGCACTCTGGGTTTTGTGCTTGCTAGAGGCAAGCACTGAAGCAATCGAGCAAGAGCCACGCTACCATTAGGGTTTTAGCAAAGACTCTTGGGTGGGACCTACCTTTGCTACTGCACTCACAGAGATCTGCCTGCCTCTGGCTCCTGAGTGGGGGGTGGGGGTGGGGATCAAAGGCATGCAGGAGTACTGCCAGGCACGTTATTTAAATATTTAAGACGATGATCTCTCGGGTTGGGAATTTAGCTCAGTGGTAGAGCGCTTGCCTAGCAAGCACAAGGCCCTGGGTTCGGTCCCCAGGTCCGGAAAAAAAAGAAAGAAAGAAAAAAAAAAGACGATGATCTCTCTCTTTCTCTCTCTCTCTCTCTCTCTCTCTCTCTCTCTCTCTCTCTCACACACACACACACACACACACCACATTAAAACTAACCTGCTTAACCAATAAAAGAAACCAATTTCTTCAGGATAATGCTAGAGATTTTTACCAGACTTTTATTTTTAATGGAGGAAAATCACAACTCATGACTGTACTGAGAAATTAATTAGTGGTGCATATTCAGCACTTTGTAGTGATAGGGGTGGGGTGGGGGTAGCAGGATTTACCTCGACCCACATGTTTCCCATCACAAGCTCTTCAGTTCCCTTAGTGGCTAGAATACTGGCCCTATCCTCAAGAGCAACCTTGCAGGAGCCGATCACAGCTGATGTCGTGGGTTTCAACAAGCATGAGTGGTTCTAATTTCTTTCATTTCGGACACTGTTGGAGCATATAACTCTGTGTTATAACTTAAGTTCCTACAAACGTGTTAGTGTGCAGAGTTGTGACTGACATAAGAGTAATATTACTGGTCCCTAAGCTATGCAGGTGTGCCTTATCTGTTTACTTTTCAAATATCGTTTCAATGGGATAGTAGTTATTCGTTGCAATGTGGTTTTCTAATGATTCCACTTCACTAGGATTCCCCCTCACTACTCCCCCCACCCAACTCCCCCCAAAAAACCCCTAGGAAGGCATTTTTAAAAGCAGTTTTTCAAATTACAAGTTTAACTTGAGCTCTCCCTCTGAAGCTCCCACACTGATGAGTCTTTACTGCATTTCGGGATTGTTCTTGAAGAGATACTCGGCCTAGAATAGAAAGGAAACAATGTATCTTTTCATGTGAGCAAGCATGGAGTGCCCACCTCCTGGGGTATGTGCGTGGGTGCCTGCGTTTGTATGTGTGTGTGTGTGTGTGTGTCCACCCACTGGTGTGTGTGTGATGTGTGTGTGTGTCCACCCACTGGGGTGTGTGTGTGTGTGTGTCTGTATGTGTCCACCCACTGGGGTGTGTGTGTGAGTGTGTGATGTATGTGTGTGATATGTGTATGTGTGTGTGTGTGTGTGTGTGTATGCACCCACTGGGGTGAGTGTGTGTGTGTGTCCACCCACTGGTGTGTGTGTGTGAGTATGTGTTCACCCACTGGGGTGTGTGTGTGTGATGTCTGTGTGTGATGTGTGTGTCCACCCCCTGGGGTGTGTGTGTGTGTGTGTGTGTGTGTGTGTGTGTGTGTGTGTGTAGCAATCAGAAGACAAGCTCAGGTGTCAGGTCTTAACTTCCACACCTTGCCTGAGACAGGCCCTCTGTTGTTGGCTAATGTGTGCATCAAGCTAGCTGGCCTGTGAGCGTCTGGGGACTACCCCATCCCTGCAGTTGTTTCTCTTGCTGAGGACCTGGGTTTGATTCTCACCCCAACACCTGTGCTCACAAACTGTAACTCCAGTACCAGGGGTCGCCTCCTCTGCCTTTGCACTGCACACACGTGAAGGCAAAATAGCTGTATACGCAAACTAAATAAAACTTTTTTTTAAAAAATTGTTTTAAAGAAGTCTTACCAGAAAATCCACGGGGTCTTCGGGTCTCACCTTGCAGCACTCATTGAGCCCCTGCATGAGGGTAGGCATCACGTAGGTCATCAGGTAGTTTCTCAGGGGGATGGACTGCGCCTCCAGCAGCTCCCTCTCTTCTCGCTTCACTTCCTCCAGCCGTTTACTCTAAGGACAGGAAGCACACAGGCATGTGGAGATGTGCCGTTAGGAAAGGTGGAGCAGGAGAGCATTTGGCACTGTTGTCCCCACAGGGCAGTGAGACTAGACCCTGCTGAGCAATGTCATCGTGGCATTTCCGGTTAGCACAGAAGGGTGGAATGTTGCTAGTCCGAAGCCAGATGCACTGAGAAAACCAACCGTGGGCTAGCTAACTCTCTCTTTGCACTGTTTTAGTTTTGATTCCTCTGCCTCTTCAAAGCATATAAAAAGCTTTCTGTCTGCTGTTGTTTGTGTATAACGTACTGGGCTTCACTGGGGCATTTTGAAACATAATTTGCTTCCATTCATCTTCTTCCCCAAGCCTTCTCTCCCCCATCCCTCTGCTGCTCACTGGACCTGCCCATCCCCAGAGCCTTTTCTCCTTCTGCCCACCTCACAATCTTCTCCTCCCCTAACTCAGGTCCTTTCTAGTCTAGTGACTTCTGCCACTCTCGCCCTCACACATGTGGAGAGTCGGGGTTGGGGATTTAGCTCAGTGGTAGAGCGCTTGCCTGGGTTCGGTCCCCAGCTCCGAAAAAAAAAAAAGTGGAGAGTCATGTATCAGGAAGGACGTGGTATCTGTGTGAGTCTGGACCGATTTCCTCAATACAATCATTTCCAGATCCTTCCATGTTCTTGCAGTTTTCAGGTTTTTTTTTTTTCTTTACAATCGAGCACGATTCTATTGTCCTCCCTAACCATCAGTTGATGGACACCTAGGCCGAGTGGACAGCAAACAGAACAATAGAGATGGATGTTTACTGTAGGACGCTCTGGGGCACTGGGGAGATGGCTCTGGTTAAGAGCATGGCTCACGCAGAGGGCGCTCGCTTGATTCCTGGTGCACACTCACAAGGTGGCTTACAACTGTCCGTAGCTATAGTCGGTTAAATCTAGGGACCTGGGGCCACCTTTCTGCCTCTCTGGGACTCAAACTCACAGTGCACATATAATTACAGTAAAAATTCTCACACACACACATCAAATAATACAAAGTAAATTCTTTAAAGGCCCGTGGCATACGAGCAAGTCCACTTTTAAAAAAGAACTCGGGTTAGATTTTTGAATCTTTGCTGGGTCATAAGACCTTTCTATCATCATCTATGTATGCTTTGTTGTAGGCATATATGTGAATGTATGAGAGGGGTGAGGGCGCATGCCACCGTGCATCGTAGAGGTCAGAGGGCAACTTTCGAGGGTTGGTTCTCTGCTCTCTCTGCTCACTGTGTAAGTCCTGGAGATGGAACTCCAGTTGTCAGTCTTGTGCCGCAAGCCTCTTCACCTGCTGAGCCATCTAGCTGGCCCTCAGGTTGCATTTATTGACAAAACCTTGTCTCTAGTATGAAAAACAACCTGGCCACAGTATATGATCTTTTCCATTTTTTCCCCTAGGCATATGTACATGTGTGTATAGTTGTGCTCATGTGTGCATGTGTGTGTGTGTTGGCCAGAAGAGTGTCTCAGATGTCATCCTCTGGAATACTGTCTACCTACTTTGAGACGGGGATAGGATCTTTCAATGACCTGGGGCTCACCAATTACGGTAGACTGTCTGACTATCAAGTCCCAAAGATCCTGTTGATTCTACCTCCCCAGAACATGCCACCATGCCTGGTAGTTTGATCCAGTTTCTGGGTCACAGCAGTGAGGACAGAGCTTCATGGCTTTCATGCTGCCATTCTCAGGAGCATGAGGAGTTCCCATGTGTGTGTGTGTGTGTGTGTGTGTGTGTGTGTGTGTGTGTGTGTGTATGAGTGTGTGTGTATGAGTGTGTGTATGAGTGTGTGTGTATGAGTGTGTGTGTATGAGTGTGTGTGTATGAGTGTGTATGTATGAGTGTGTGTGTATGAGTGTGTGTGTATGAGTGTGTGTGTATGAGTGTGTGTGTGTGTGTGTGTGTGTGTGTATAGGGTGTATGCCATGTAAGTGCAGGTACCCCAAAAGGACAGAACGGGGTGCTGGATCTCCTGAACATGGTTACCAGCTCCCTGGCCTGGGCGCTAGAAACGCAAGGCTTCTGGAAGAGCAGCAGATGATTTTACTGCTCAATCCACTTCTCCAGGTCCAGATCCAGCCCCTCATCTTTTAGGGACCTTGACTAAGCCCAAACCAGGAATTCTGGCCTTGACACAGAAAAGGATTTCAGGCCTTATCAGTTGTTACTAGAGGTTTTATCAAAGGCATCAAAAAAAGCCTCAAGCAAGGGAGTTTCGGAAAACCAGAGAGCTCGGAAGGAAGAGCCCAAGTGTGGGTGTGTGCTTATCAAGGGAGTGAGGCCTGCTCAAGCCTCTTACAGGTTCCTCAAAGGAAAGCCACAGTGAACTACAGTAGCCACATTCGACATTTATCTGGCTCTTGACTTATGCCACAAAGGTGGGTAAGAAACATTCTCTGTTTCCTCTCTCTCTGATGAGTGAAGTTGCAGGTTGCTTAGATGGGAATATAACCCAGTGAAGGTGAAGCCAGGGGCCATGGGGATCACACAACGGATGTCCATGCTTTCCCCTCCCATGAGGTTTCCAGGGAGATTCCTAAAAAAATGGTAGGTTTGTACCTGGGAAGGGAGAAAGGTCTGAAGCAGCTGCCAACTGTCCTGGAGCCTTCGTTTACTTGCTGGTGACAGCCAACCTCCTTGAGAGTGGCTCTTCTCCTTTCTTACTTCTCCACGTCTTTCCCTGTCTTTCAGCTCAGATGACAACACCACTCAGGACCCCCTGCTTCCAACACAAGCATTTCAAGGGCTAAGTGACCCCGGCCCTTGTTCCCTGCCACAGGTTTCTTCACACTGCCTTCTTCTGTTCTGTAATTGTTGTGCCCTTGAGAGAGGGTCTCATGGAGCCCAGGCTGGCCTCAGACTTGCTTCTAGAGGAAGCGGATGATTCTCTTGCCTCTCCCACACAGGTGCTGGGAGTACATCTGCACAGCACCATACCTGGGTTTCTTAATATGTCCCTGAGTTGTGCTTTCAAACATTTTGTTGAGAATTTTCGCATCTGTGCTCACCAAGGAAGATGTTTTTCCCCCCCTTTTCTTTTTATTCTATCATTATTGGATTTTAGTATCAAGGTAAAATTTGGCATCGTAGAATGAGTTTGGTAGAGTTCCGTCCCATACCAGTCAATGGACCGAGCCAATAGCATTCAATTCTTCCTTATAAGCTTGGTAAAGGGCTAGTGAGGTGACTCGTAGTTAGGAGTGCTGGTTGCAAAAGCAAAACTACAGTCGAAACCTCCCAGATTCCACATAAACGGTCAGGCATGGGGGGTCAGAGATGGCTCAGTGGTTAAGAACACTGCCTACTCTCCCAGAGGAGCTAGACACGATTCCCAGCACCCACACAGCAGCTCACAACCATCTGTTAAGGCCAGTTCCCGGGCATCCAATGCCCTCTTTTGGCCTCTGTGAACACCAGCCCCACACACGGTACATAGACATACATGTAGGCACAGTTGCATGTGTGCTGTAACCCCAGCGGGGGTGGTGGGGTACAGAGACAAGAGAAGTGCCAGGGCTTGCTGGCATAGGTCCAGCTTAACTTCCGGTTCCACGAGAGACCCTGTCTCAAGGGAATAAAGTGGCGAATGATAAGCAGGACACCTTACAAACACCTCTGGCTTCCGAATGGTCACACATATAACACACACACACACACACACACACACACACACACACACACACACGGGGGAGGTTGGGAGGACTCAGCAGCAGCAAATCCATCTGGATCTGAGCTCTTTTTAAGAGAGATTTTAGTTACTGCTTCAATTCTACTACTCATTGCATTGGTGATTTATAACTTCTGGGTTTAATTTTGATAAATCATATGAATTTCAAGATTTATCCATTTATTCTAGGGTTTACAGATTTGGGGAACATACATTTTCGGAAGATTCCCTCATGTGCGTCCAGATTTCTTGGGGGTGGGGGGACAGCTCCCTTTTTATCTCTAATATCATTAATTTGAGCTATTTCTTTTTTTGATGAGTTTGTAATTAATATTTATTTATTTATTTGTTTATTTGTTTATTTAGGTGATTTGAGCCAGGGTTTCTCTGTGTAACACCGGTTGTCCTGGAACTAGCTCTGTAGACCAGGCTGGCCTTGAACTCACAGAGATCCATCCACCTCTACCTCCTGAGCACTAGGATTAAAGGCGTGTGCCAGCACTGCCAGGCTGGGTTTGTCAGTCTTAGTGTTTCCAAGAGCCAGTTTTGTTTGATTAATCCTGTAGTTGATGTTGTTCTTCCATGCTCTGGTTCATTCATTTCCATCCTGATCTTTCTTTCCTGCCATCTGCAAGGGTTGAGTCAGTGTCTTGTTTCTGTTAAGCCCTAAGGTACCTCCTTATGACATTTATCTGTGATCTTGCCTTTCTGTTGTTGGTTTGTTTTTTGGGCATTCATTTGGTGTGTGTGTGTGTGTGTGTGTGTGTGTGTGTGTGTGTGTGTGTGTGTTGGATTTTTGGTTTGTTTTTTTCTGAGTCAAGGTTTCTCTGGCTCTCCAGAGAGAGGAACTTGCTCTGTAGACCAGGCTGGCCTCAGGCAACTCCCACTGGCCTGGAACCCTTTATCCCAGGCTACAGACTATGATGGGGTTGAACTTACAGAAATTTGCCTTTTGAGTGCTGTCGTTAAAGGCAATGTTCCACCATGCCTGAATGTCTGATGTTTTGTTTGTGCGTTTGTTGTGTGTTGCTCTGTTTCAAATGTGAATGCTACAACCCTCCCTCCCAGGACCGCCTGGTGTGTGTTACAGAGGTCCCGGGAGGCTCCTCTCACGCTTTCATTTGCCTGCAGACATTTCGTAATTTCCTCCTTGAATTCCTCAGTGACCCACCGTTCATTCAAAACTGAGTCCTACACTCCTCGCTCACATTCGTAGTTTTAGAGGTTTCCCCGGCTTGTATTTTCTGATCAGGACTCCACTGTGACCTGATGGGAAGAAGTCTTTGAAAATGTTGCGTTCCTTAAGGCGTGCTGTGGGGCGATCGATCAATCATAGAGAAACTTCCGAGTGCTGCTGAGGACACTGCGTTCTGCCTATCTCCTGGATGCATTATTCTGTAGATATGTGTTAAATCTTGCTGTCCTGTGGCACAGTTTAGCAGTCACGTTTTCTTGGTGAGATTATGTTTGGAAGACTTATCTAAATAGGAGACTAGGGTATTGAAGTCTCTCGCTACTTTTGTATCAGGACCTACAGTGACTTCTTGGGCCTTTACAATTGTTACATCTTCTTGATGAATTGTTCCCATTATTAGTAAGTGGTGTCCCTCTTTGTTGCTTCTGACAGGTTTTGGTCTGAATTCTACTTTGTGAGGTGTAAGAATCACTGTGCCGAGCAGCGTGGTGGTAGCTCACTTCTTTAATCCCAGCACTTGGGAGGCAGAGGCAGATGGAGCTAGCCTGGTCTACATAGATAGTGCCAGGATAGACAGGGATATATAAGAGACCCTGTCTTGAAAACAACAACAAAATTACTGTGCCAATCTGTTGTATAGCCTTCATCTTCCTGCTAGACTTCCTCCCTTTGACACAAAGTATTGCTTGGTTTTAGAATCTTTTACATTATAGTCATCCTGTGTGTGTGTGTGTGTGTGTGTGTGTGTGTGTGCGCGCATGTGTGTGTGCGTGTGTGTGTGTGTGTGCGTGTGTGTGTGTGTGTGTGTGCACGCCATGGTATATTTGTAGAGGTCACAGGGGTACTTATGAGAGACGTTTTCTCCTTTTACCACGTGGGTCTCAGGCCTATGGCTGGTCAGTTGATTGGCTGATCGTCACTGGAGTGTTTTTTTCTTCTTCCTCCTCCTCCTCTGTCTATGTGGGCTGTATAAACTAACTCTTTCGTTGCCACAGAAACTCTACGAAGTAGGTAATGCCTTTCTCTTCATTTTCAAGATGGGGACTACGAGATACCAAAAGGAACACAAGTAGGGACCTGTAGAGAAGGGAGCAGGATTTGAACTCTAACAGTCAAATCATGAGACCAGTAGAAGCAATTTCCAGTTTCTGTTATACAACTTCTGTGGTCGGAGACCCCAAGAACCAAGGGGAAGGAAAACAGGAAACAGCCACACGGACTGGTCTGTGCTCTTGACTGTTAGGTACAACTTCGTTCTGTCTCTCACAACCCTAATCCCTCCCCTTCCCGTGCAGCATTTTGGTTTTTTAGCTTCACTAATATTTTAAAGCACCCAGTCGGAATATACGGCACCCTATCTAAGAGACAAAGAAGCCAAGAAAATGTAAAAGGCATGATGTCAGCCCCTCTGGCTTTGAAGAAGAATCTCCAGAGACCGTGCTAGTACACAGTCCACCACGTCCTGTTAAGGAGGAGCCTCGGGGTCCCATTTCTCCATTCAGAGAGCCTGCAATTCTTTATTGGGAGATCTACTAACAAGAGACAGGCACAGTACAAACATCCACAGAGAAAATGCACGCCATCAGAAGAGGAAAAAAAATCCTTAAATTCTGAACGAGCATAGACAGACCTGTTAGTTAAATAGATAAAGTCAGACTGGTCTCTGTTTACAGCCTTGACGTGAACAAGGAGAGCGAGAAAGCGGGATTGGAGGGGTTGGGGATTTAGCTCGGCCGGTAGAGCGCTTGCCTAGCGAGCACAAGGCCCCGGGTTCGTCCGAGCTCCGGGGTGAGGGGGGAAAAAAAAAGCGGGATTGGAGAGAATGTAGGAACTCCATTGCTGGTAAAGGATGTGTGGGCTGGCTTTCATTTGCGACGGTGTGAAAAGCTGTCCCCCACAGTCCTGGGTGTTTGATACTTGATCCCCCATTGATGGCACCATTTGGGAGGTTTGAGAGGTGCCTTATTAGAAGGAGTAAAGACTAACTTCGCTTTGAGTTTGCTCTCTCGGCTTCCTGTTTGCAGTTTGAAGGTTGAGGTCTCAGCTCTCAGCTTCCAGCGGCAGCAGCTATGTCGGTCACGTGATACCACACTGTCTCCGCCATTGTGGACCCTAGCTAGGCTGGCTGGTTTTATGCCAGCTTGACATGAGCTGTAATCACTTAGGAGCTGGGAACCTCAGTTGAGAGGATGCCCCCACCAGACAGGCCTGTAGTACATTTTCCTGAACACTAATTGATGTGGGAGGAGCCAGCACTTTTTTTTTTTTTTTGGTTCTTTTTTTCGGAGCTGGGGACCGAACCCAGGGCCTTGCGCTTCCTAGGTAAGCGCTCTACCACTGAGCTAAATCCTCAGCCCCGAGCCAGCACATTTTTAGGCAGCACCACCTTAGGCAGGCGGTCCCGGGTGCTCTCTAGAAGGCAGATTAAACGAGCCATAGGAGTGGTGCATCAGCACTCCGCCATGGTCTCTGCATCAGCTCCTGCCTGCAAGTGCCTGTCCTGAGTTCCTTCGATAACAGACCGTGAACAAACTTTACTCCCCAAATCACGGAGTTTTATCACAGCAACACAAACCCTCGATGAGACGCTGCTTTGGAACCATAAGCCTAAATAAAGGCTTCCTTCTGTAAGTTGTCCTACCCGGGGTGTCTCATCACAGCGATGGAAAGATAGGCAGTTTAGAAGTAGGTGTGAAGACTTCAACAACCATGTCTAGTCTGACTCGGCAAACTTTAGGCTGTAGAGATTAATTAGTCCCTCCAAGTCATAAAGGACAGGGGTGGGGGGGTGGTGAAGCAATAGAGAAATTTTCACATGCATGTTACTAGTGGCTGTTACTGCTCTAGTGCTATAAAGAGACACCATGATCAAGGCCGCTCTCAGAAAAGAGCGCACTTAATTGGGGCTGGCTTACAGTGTCAGAGGGTCATTCCATGATCGTCACTGTGGCAAGCAGATAGGCATGGCACTGGAACAGTAGCCGAGAGCTTAAGTCCTGATCTGCAGGCAGCAGGCACAGAGTAAGACGCTGGCATGAACCTTTGAAACCTCACAGCCCACCCCAGCAACACACTTCCTCCAGCAAGGACGCACCTACTCCAACAAGGATACACCTCTTCATCATCCCCAGTTTCTTAACTGGCGACTAGGCATACAAATCATAAACACATACACGCTATTAATGGTGTGCTGCTTCTGAGTTAACTATCTCCTGCTCCCGGCCCGGATGGCTTTGTCAGAGCACAAGGTTAACTCCGGCAGCCACTAGCTAGACTCTGGGTTTCAACAAGTCTGAGCCAAAACAGCTCTAGAATGAGCAAACGAGCACAGGGCGTGGGGACGAGCGAGGCACAGACCTCATGCATCTCAGGAATGTGGCTTGCTGTCCGTGTGGAAGGCACTCTGGAGTAAGAGAGTACTTTTCTTTCCCTCGATGGTTGAACAAAGGCCTGGAAGGCAGCCCCACCCCCACCCTGGCTCTCTCTTTACCCTGGCTGCTGTTTCTCCTGGGTTCTCAGATTGAACTCAGGTCTCAGGGAACCAGGTTTATGCAGTACATAGTCCCCCCTTCTGACCATCTCCCGGTTCCCTTTGAAGGCATTAGACTGCTATCTCCTCAGATCTCCAGTTCTTTGAATAAAGCATGACCTAAAGATGCAATTCCTGGTGCTGAGGAGACGGCTGCATGGTTAGGAGCACGGGCTGCTCTTCTATAGGACCTGGGTTCAGTCCCTAGGACCCACACGGCAGCTCACAACCACGTGTAACTCCGGTTCTGGAGGATCCAACACCCTCTTCTGGCCTCTGCAGGCTCGTCATGCACACAGTGCACAGACACACACGCAGGCAAAACACCCATACACGGAAAAATAAAAAGATGCAATTCCTGTCTGTGTCACCAGCCTCTGTGATGACACACAAGTGTCCTGGTCACCAAAGGTGTGTGCTTAAGAGCTTGCCGCCCCGCGCCCCCCGCCCCCAGTTCCTTCCTCAATGCTTACTGAGGGCCTGGTATATGTCAGGCCCTGTTCAAGGCAGTAAGAATACAGCAAAGAACAGGAATACCAGGGATACCAGGAAAAGGCAGGGAGAGGTAAGAACGTAAGAGCTACGGCACGTCAGATACAATAAAGGTAAGGAAGGAAGAGGAAGCATAAAGGGGGTGCTCTGGAGAGAGGCCAGAGTGGGTGGGTATTTTACATGTGATGGCAAGGGAGCCTCTTGTCAAGACATAAAGCAATCAAGGAAGATAAAGGAAGACTACGTTCTTTCAGATGGGACTGTTGGAAGCACCCAGGTCACGCTGGGCCTTGTGAGCCGCAGGAAGTAGTACTGACTTTAAGCCAACGGGGCTGGGAAGCCCATTAGGAATGTCGACAGAAACTGGATATACTGGAAGTGTCCTTGGGAAGAAGTGTGGACAAGGACTGGGGCCTTGTAAAGGGTCGACCTCGTAGATTGAGCAAGATTCAGTGACAGGAGTCAGGTGTGGCAGCTTGCAAGTGTAATGCCAAGCAGTTGGGAGGGTAAGGCAGGAGGATTGCCGTGAATTTGAGGCCATTCTGGACTACGTGGTGAGTGAGGGGCCAGCCTGGGCCACACTGTGAGAGCCTGTCTCCAAATAAACAGAAAGCGATCATGGCCACAAATGGAGAGACGGATGAGAGTGTTAATTCTGGAGGCAGAGCCACTGGCTTAATGTCTTGAGGACCAAGCAGAGTGTGGCCACCCGCCTCAGTTAGACATTATATAGAGGAAGGAGAATGACATCACAGGGATGGCATAATACACATCATGTATACAATGTTATACGTTTGTTTGTGTGTGGGGGGTGGGTAATATGCTTTGATCATTTTATTTGTTATTTTATGTGTACAGGTATTTGCATGAGTGTATGTACATCTCAAGCACACAGTGCCCATGGAGGCCTGCAGAGGGCATCAGATGTCCTGGAACTGGAGTCACAGATGGTTGTGAGCCAGCGCATGGGTGCTGGGACTCACGTCGGGTAGCTCTGGAAAGATGGCTGGCGCTTTTTACCCAGGGAGCCATCTGCAGCCCATATCATGGACACTAATGGCAATGGTACTTATTGGTACCCAGTAAAACACCACGGATGCCTACTTTCAATGGCGAGCGACAAGTAAAGCTGTCCACAGCATTTCCATGCTGGCCTAAGTGGCGTCCTGGCCTTACACTCACCCACTCCTCCCAGCGGGCTATCTTCTCCGCCATCTCCAGGGCCTCCTTGTGCTCACGTTCTGCCGTCTGAGCAGCCTCCTTGGCCAGGCGTTCCTCTGCAGCTTTCTTCTCCACCTCTGCCTTTTCTTCATCTGTTAAGCCATAATTCCGAGGCTCCCCAATCTCTTTGATGAGCTGTTTGATAGCAAGCCTGTTCTGGGCATCTTCAAGTTTTCCTACGTCTTTAAACACCAGAAGAGAAAAGATCTGCACATAGATCCTAGACATGTCTGCAATTAGAAGAACGCTCTACACAAGGGAGTGAGAAACAATCCCATAAAAGTAGCATTTTCCAGTTGGCAGTGAGGGTCAGAGTTTCATTTCTCAAGGGCAACTCTACAGTGGAGTCTGAGAATCAGGGGTGGGAGGATTCAGGCTTGGCTCTTACAATTCTTCCTCTTTCTCTTTGCAACAAGATTGCACTATCTGGCCATAAATAGACTGGAACTCACTATGTAGGCTAGGCTACTAGGTCTGTTCTTCTGAGTGCTGGGATGACAGGCACACAACGCCTATGCCCTGTCTGAGTTCTGGAAGTCACCATCGATCTGAGTGGGTGGGCATGGGAGGGTATTGTACTAGAGTCTGAATTTGTTTGGCTTTTGTCTGTGTACATGGTGTGTGTGTGTGTGTGTGTGTGTGTGTGTGTGTGTGTGTGTGTGTGTGTGTATTCCATATGTGTGGACACTCATATGTTATAGGTGCACATAGACACATGTTGCATGCATGGGGAAGCCTGAGGTTGACCCCAGGAGTCTTTAATTGTTCTCCAGTTATTAATCAAGGCACGGTCTCTCGATTTAACCACGAGCCCACCAATAACAACCAGTTTATCTAGCCTGCTTGCTAAAGTAACCTTCCTTACAGCGGGAACTGCAGGTGGGCCGCCATGGCCATCCAGCGTTTATGTACCGGTGCCACCCTGCTATCGTGTGGACCCTTCTTCCTTCCTCTTTGCTTTATTTTTATTCTATTTGTAAGTATGTATGTGGGTGGGGGTATGTGCATGTGCATGCACACGTCTGCAAAGGGCTTAAGAGGGTAACTTCCATAGCCCGTTTCCTATGCTCACTTCATGATCGACTAACCATTTCTCTTATATGTCTATGAGGAAGGTCAGACTCTAGGATGTCTGACTAACGTTAATGTCGAAGCCAGAGAAGATCCACCGGTGCTTTACAGTTCTTAGACTGTGTCTACACCGGATGGTGGTGGTGAGTGCATTTGGGTACTATCTTGTCCAGGTTTTTTTTTTTTTTTTTTTTTTAATTTTGGAAATCGCATCTCTGGGTAAATCAGGCCATCCTGAGACTCAGAGATCCGCCTGCCTCTGCCTCCCCAGTGCTGAGATTAAAGGCATGCATCACCCTTAAAGGACTAGGAGTATAGCTCAATGATAAGCCATTTGCCTAGCAGACACGAGGCCCTGGGTTTGATTTCCTATGCAAAGAAAACAACAGTAAAAACTATTAAAAAAGAGCAAGAATGTTCTGCCTGCCGCCTCTTCACGGCCTGACTTTTTTTTTTTTTTTTTGGTTCTTTTTTTCCGGAGCTGGGGACCGAACCCAGGGCCTTGCGCTTCCTAGGCAAGCGCTCTACCACTGAGCTAAATCCCCAACTCCCACGGCCTGACATTTAATTGTCCAGATGTTCAGTGCTGAGTGCACGCTCCAGGAGTAATGACAACCTTTCTGTCACCGGTGCTGGGAGACATTCTGAAAGGTTCTATTTGTGGAAACCATGCTTGCTCATGGGGGGCAGCTGTAGTTACCTGACCAACCTAGACCGACAGAGTTGCCCTTCTAGGAGTGTGTGGGATGGGGACAGAGTCTAGTTCTGCTATGAATGTGGCTCACTGCAGTGGAACTTGGAAACTGTAGGACCCTAGTAGGGTGGCCAGAGAGCCAGAAAAGCATGCTGGTCTAAAGAGGCTAAAGATCCGAAGAGAGAATGGATCTGGGAAACATTGGCAAAGAGTGAAGTCCAAAAAAGCATAGATAGATAGATAGATAGATAGATAGATAGATAGATAGATAGATAGATAGATAGGAGACGGATGGATGGATGGATGCATGGATGGATTGATGGATGGATGGATGCATGGATGCATGGATGGATGGACGGATGGGTGGGTGGGTGGGTGGATGGATGGATGGATGCATGGATGGATAGATGGATGGATGGATGGATGCATGGATGGATGGATGGATGGATGGACGGATGGATGGATGGATGCATGGATGGATGGATGGATGATGAAGGATGGATGGATGGGTGGGTGGATGGTGAAGGATGATGGATAGATGGTGGATGAATGGATGGATGGTGAAGGATGATGGATGGATGGATGGGTGGACGGTGAAGGATGATGGATGGGTGGATGGTGAAGGATGATGGATGGATGGGTGGATGGTGAAGGATGGATGGATCCAGGCCTCTTCCTATTGCCTGCTCTGATCTCCTGAGGCCCTGCATTTCTGACTGTTAGGCATCCTCACCTGGGTGAGGTGCTTCCTCTGCTCTTATGTCATCCCCCGTTGTCGGTGTGGAGATGAAGCAAATTGTCACAGATGGGCAGCGAGCAGGGCAGGAGGTGGGCACACAGTCGCTACCCAACTATTCCTCCTGTCCTTTCTGCTTCTCCTTCAGCCCTTCCTGATCTTTCCATAAATACTTTTGGGGACTTTATGGAAAAGAAAACCGTGACCATTTTTCTGAGATTAACACTCTCCCGTAGTTCTCTAATTAAGTATAAATGTCCACGTGCACAAGTGATATGTGCCTGACTTGCAAAGACGTGTAACTGGAGGCAAGCCCCAATCTCTGCCCAGAGTGGGAAACGGAGGGATGGGCAGATGGATTGTCCCCTCAAGGTGTGAGGCAAAGCAAACCCTTCCTTCCTTGCTCCTCAACCGCAGAAGACGTCTCAAGATTCAGAAAGCCAAGGCCCTGGGTTCGGTCCCCAGCTCCGAAAAAAAGAACCACAAAAAAAAAAAAAAAAAAGATTCAGAAAGCCAGGAGGCAACTCAGTGTTTCACCGAGTCAAGCGGCACCAGATTGCTATGAACTCTGCAATCGAAAGCCACAGATGAAGAGGAAGAGGAAGCTGAAGTGTGTTACTTCCCAAGTGTTGCCTGCGTGCTAAGTTCCAGTAAGTGTTTATAAGAAGTGGACAGAGTACAGAGGGGATGGTTCCATTTTGGGGTAGCTATAGGGTGAGCCAACCAAACATAAAGGCAGGAGAGGTCTGTGCTGAGCACCAGGGCTTGGCAACGCAGCAGAGACAGAACCCGGGGGACTCCTCAAAGCAGGCGGCAGAAAGCTCACACCTCTCTTTAGTTAGGCAGTTTTACTTGTGATCCTATATCTGTGTTTCTGTATGATGATAACATCACAACACCCTATCCCCAGGTAAAATGGCTGTCCTGGAGGTGTGCTCCGTGGACCCTGTGGCTTCCTGAGCTCTGTCAGGCACACTTTAAACCCGGGTCCTCCCTCAGCCCCACAATCCCAGTCCCACATGCACCAGGGGTCTCTGGGGTCTCAGAGGTCACGTCGTACCAATATGTATGGGGTGAATTTCAATTTCATCAAAGTAGTTGAAGACCGTCTCGTCATCTGTGTTGATGTCCCGGTAGTTGCTCAGAGCCCGGAGGAATCGGTCCTGGCTGTAGTGAGTTCCCGCCACGACACTCTCTGGGAGGTTCATCACGCGCTCCTTCAGAAACTCATCAGAGGCGTCCAGGTTGCACACAAATTCTGGGGAGAGGGAAGAAAACTGTGGTACCAGCACAGCAGGGCTGGGATGGATGGCCCCGGCTACACAACATGTCCGCAACCTCAACCGGACAAAAGGCCTGTCGGGTTGGCCTCCTTGTCACCTCTCCTGGAGGAGAAATGCACGCAGACCCCACGACTCCAGAGAACTGAAGCCCAAATGGCAATTCATAACATTTGTTTTCTTTTCTCCCCACCCCCCTCTTTCTCCCTATAAAAGCAACAGATGTTAAGTAGAAAACCTCTAATAATCCTGTGACAGTCACATCTCTAGTCCGTCACCCACGGATGTTGTGGGAACGACTTCCCCACAGGACAGGGGAGGTGGGGAGGTGCAATAAGGTTTTGTGGTTGTTTTTCTGGATTTTTGCTTGTTTTTCCTTTTTTGTTGTTTTCAAATTTTATTTTATTATTTTTATCTTTAGTTATGTATGTGCCAGTGTGTATGTGTGCCGTGTGTGAGCAGTGATCAAAGAGGCCAGAGGAGAGCACTGGGTCCGCTAGTGCTGGGGTAAGCAACCCAGTGTGGGTGCCGGGAACCAAACTCAGACCCTCCGAAAGAGCAGCGAGAGCCCTGTGTTAGTTACTTTCTGTCCCTGGGATAGAACACCACCACCAAGGCAACTTATGGGAAGAAGGTTTCTTTGGGCTCATAGTTCCTGAGGGATGGGAGTCCATCACTGCCAGGAGAAGGGCCAGAAATAAAACTGGAGCAGCAAGCTCAGAGCTCACCTCATGAACTTTAAGCAGGAAGCAGAGAGAGAGAAAGAGAGAGGGGTTGGGGATTTAGCTCAGTGGTAGAGCGCTTGCCTAGCAAGGGCAAGGCCCTGGGTCCAGTCCCCAGCTCCGAAAAAGAAAAAAAAGAAAAAAGAGAGACAGAGACAGAAACAGACAGGAAGACAAAGACACAGAGAGAGACAGGGATAGACAGAGAAAGATAGGACAGAGAGACAGACAGAGGATAGAAACACACACATACACAGAGAGAGACAGACAGACAGACAGAGAGGCAGGGAGAGAGCTCACAACATTCATGGGAACTACCTGAATCTTAACTCTTTTTTTTTTTTTTTTGGTTTTTTTTTTTTCGGAGCTGGGGACCGAACCCAGGGCCTTGCGCTTCCTAGGCAAGCGCTCTACCACTGAGCTAAATCCCCAACCCCCGAATCTTAACTCTTAAAGGCTGCCTTGCCATCAGTGTCATATTGCCTCCAAAAAGGCACACCTCTGAGTGTTCAGATGCATGAATCTGTGGGGACATTCTCTTTCTAACCACCATCAGTTCTTACCTGCTGAGCTGTCATCTCTCAGCCCTCAGTGAGGTTTGATCCTGCTCGGAGCTTGATACATTTTGAACTGAGCTGTATCCAGTTGCCTCCAGGGTCTGCATAGGGCTTTACCATGGAATTTGCAAACTGAACTCCTCAGAGGTGTTTCACAATCCTAAGCCAGGCAGCCCGGGTTTTTAAAGCAATTAACTTCATTCTTTCTTTTTCTAAAGTGTAGGTCTACACGAAGGGGGCCTCTGAGAAAACCTTTTGGGCATCTCATTCTATGCCACTGGTTTCAGAGCCCACAGTGCTCATTCCTGAGCTGGTGAGATAACTCAGCAGCTAAGAATGTTTGTTGGACCCTGGCCATGGTGGTGGCGCACGACTTCGATCCTAGTGCTTGGGAGACAGAAGCAGGCAGATCTTTGTGAGTTTAAGGCCAACCTCATTTACATGTTAAGTTCCAGGGCAGCCAGAACTACCAAAAAACAAAACAAAACAAAACAAAAACCTGTCTCCAAAATAAATGAATGAATGAATAAATAAATGAATGAATACATACATACATACATACATACATACATACATACATACATACATACATACATACATACTCTTCCAGAGGAGCACAGTCGTAGCTCCAGAGTTTACTCCCCAGTTCAGACTGGGCAGCCCAGAGCTACTTAAACCTCTAGCTCCTGGGGAATCCATGCTTCTGGACTCTGAGAAGCCCTAAATACGTGTGCACGCACCCACACACAAACACACAAGCATAGGTATCAGTTCTTCCTTGAGGATGCTGAGTTCAATCCCCAGCACCTAAAAGAAAAGCCCCACGGGCGTGGTGTCACTCACTCGGGTGGGGAGATGGAGACAGGAGACCTCTGCGCTCACTGGCCAGACGGCGTGGCTGAATTGGTAACTGCCGAGTTTGATGAGGGAGGGACACTGTCTCACAGAACGAGGTGGACAGCTCCTGAAAAATGACCTAAAGTGGACCTTGACTCTCACAGGCTTGTGTCTACATGTGTGTGCCTACTCATACGCAGACTTGCACATGCACACTCGATATTGGAGAGATATTTTCAACTCACCAGGTGTAATTAGTTTATCATAGGGAAACATTTTGCCTCTGACTTCCTCTTCTTCCTCTTCATCTTCCTCTAGTAAAACAAAAGCGTATTTGGTCATTTTTTTTTTTTTTTTTTTTACAAAATCACAGTAAAAGTTCAAATACTATGTTTTTTTTTTTTTTAATGAGAAAAACATTTTTGGCTTTTTGAGTCGAAGCTCACATTGTATCATGGGCTGGATTTGAGCTCACAGCAATTCTTCTGCCTCAGCCTCTCATTGTGGAGCCCAGGCTAGCCTTAAACTTGCAAACTTCTGGCCTCTTCCTCTCCTGTCCTGAGATTATAGGCAGATGCCAGGCAAGTCTGGCTTCAGATGTCATACTGTGAACATACATGTGTACATGTTTGTATGTTTGTATACACATGTGCTGCTGTGTGCACATGTCTGTGGAGGCCTGAGGGATATATGGGGTGCCTCTTCCATCACTTCTTACCTTGTGCTGGGGGACAGGGTCTTTCATGGAACCTAGCACTCACTGATTTGGCTAGACTGGCTGGTCATCAGGCTCCAAGGGTATGCAGACCCCCAATTGTAGGGTTATAGCCACAAGCCAGCATGCTCGAGCAGGAGTTGGTCATGGTCCTCAGGCTCGAGGGACATGGCAAGTACTCGATGGACTGAGCTATGCCCCGATGCCGTATTTTAAAGACTTTCTTTTTTTTTTTTTTTCCGGAGCTGGGGACCGAACCCAGGGCCTTGCACTCGCTAGACAAGCGCTCTACCACTGAGCCAAATCCCCAACCCCCCCCCCCCCGATGCCGTATTTTAACCATCAATCATTAATGGAAACAGTCATAAACTGAAGATCGTTGAGCTCAGAAGTCATCCCATAATACCAACTCCCCTTTGTCAGACAGATGGCCCATTGTCGGACAAACGGAGAGATTGTGGTGTGTGTAGACAGTGGAATGCTATTCCACCTTTAAAAGAGGGGTGACAGCACAGACAAACAGGACAGGAGCTAAATGAGTACTCTAGTCACGGGGACCTGAAACCCCAAAGTCACAGAATAAAACTGTGGCCTGGTGGTTGCCTGGAACAGGGGTAGACAGAAAGGGACAATTTCTAACTAATGGGTGGGAAGTTTGTCGAGCAGGATGGAATCCTAGTACCTGGGAGGTGGTGGTAGCAGGATCGTCAGAAGTTCAAGGTCATCCCCCCCTACACAGTGAGTCTGAGGCCAGCCTGGGTTACAAGAGACCCTGTCTGGAAAACAAAAAACAAGCAAACACACCCAAATGAAATAGAAATCAATTGCTATCAAGAAAAGTGGCACCGGAAGCTACCGTGACTGTGAGTGTGAGTGAGCGGTCTAGAGTTAAATATACATATAACCATCGGTGGAGCGAGGCTACCATCTTGGACCCTGTGGGTGGCAGCAGCCGAAGACAGTGGAGCTATAATCTGCCACATGTGGACACTTACTCTGACAGACATGGGAGGAGTCACATCTAGCTCTTGGGACGATGGGGTGAAAATCCCCTTGTCACAGGACCTCATATAAAACTTGAGTGATGCACTCTCCGATAGTTGACTGTCCTAGTGTCAGAGGATCTAGCCTCTACCAAAAGACAAATAAATAAAAGTGTCCAGCTTTAAGTAAGAGGGTGGATTTGGGAATGGGTGGGTTTCAAGACAGGGCTTCTCTATGTAGACCTGGTTGTCCTGGACCTCAATCTATAGACCAAGCTGGCCTCCAATTCAGAGATCCTCTACCTGCTGAGTGCTGGGAATTTAAAGGTGTGTGCTACCACGCCCAGCTAAGAGCGTAGATTTTATGCTCAGTGTTTGTGCTGCAATAAAACCAAACAAGAGAACAACAGGTTACAGAAATGGCTCTGCAAGGAGAAGGTGCTCTGTGCTTAGGTCTGTATTTCACATTCGGTCCCCAGAATTTACATGGTGGGAGGAGGCAGTCTAGTCCTGCAGCATGTTCTGACTTCCACACACATGCCACGGCACTGTTACCTCAAAAACTGCCTCCACGGTAAATAAATGTAATACATTGAAAGAGAGAGAGGGAGGGGGAGGGGGAGGAGGAGTGGAAGGGGAGGGGAGGGGGAGAGGGAGAGAAACTTAGAGATATGAGCCTAGCTGAACACTGCAGCACGCTGTGGCTGGAATCTTAGCTCTTGGAAGCAGAGGCTGGAGGCTCAGGGAAGTTCAAGGTTACTCAGTGCTACATAGTTCGAGAGAGTTCAGGGTCAGCCTGAGCATCTCAGAAAGTAAAACATAAGAAAGAGTCAGAAATGGGCTGGAGAGATGGCTCAGTGGTTAAGAGCACCGACTGCTCTTCCTGAGGTTCTGAGTTCAAATCCCAGCAACCACATGGTGGCTCACAACCATCTATAATGGGATCTGATGCCTTCTTCTGGTGTGTCTGAAGACAGCTGCTACAGTGTACTCATATATAATAAATAAATAAAATATTAAAAAAAAGAAAGAGTCAGAAATAAGTCTCTCCTGTTTGTTTTAAACTGGACACATATTTCCCCAACAGTAAGACTGTAAAAATCAATCAATCAATCAATCAATCAATCAAGGCAAAGTGAATTAGAAACAGATTTAAGAAGACCCACAAACTGACAAGTTCCAACTTACGAGAGTGGAAACACTCAGAACAGAGAGGGCACCCCCACTTACGGTTGAACAGGTCTTTCGCTTGATCATAGGTCTTTGGGAAGCCATCCAAAACGTAACCTTGGTTCTTACAAGGCATAGATTTGAGCTTTTCTTTCACAAATCGAATTACATATTGGTCTTCTAGCCGACCTGATTTTAAAAAAGGTAAACACAAGCATAAGTGTGCGAGTTACTGCGACATATGCTCCACACAGGTGAGAATGCTCTCAACTCCTCCGGACGGACACTTTGTGTGGGCAGACGTTGTTGAAGACCCCATTCTTTTACCTTTAAAGTTAAAATCAACCCCTGCTGTTGTTTCACCGGTGAGCATCACTGTTTTAGTGCAAAGCTAAAGCTGAACTACAAGAAGGAAAGAGCAGGGACGGGGGCGCTCGGGAAACCGACCGTGACACAACGGCTGTGTGAAACTCTGCGAGGACCGAGGGGAATGACATCATGCTCTGTGGGGTCAAGTCCTGCCTGTTTGAAGAATTTCCTCTGGTTTTGTGTTTTATTTTTTTATTTTGGGTTTTTCCAGACAGGGTTTTTCTGTGTAGCCCTGAATGTCTTGGAACTTGCTCTGTACAACAGGATGACCTTTGAACTCACAAAGATCTTCCTGCCTCTGCCTTCAGGGTGTTAGGATTAAAAACGTGTGCCAGCACTCCAAAGCTTCCTTTCGATTTTTAATTTATGTGCCGCTGTGTATGCGTGTGCACGCGTACATGTGTATGTAAGTGTTGCTGTGTGACTGTGTGTGCCTGTGTGTGGGGTGTCCTTAGAAGGTATTGGATCCCCCGGAACTGGAGTTCCAGGTGGTTCTTAGCTGCCTGATGTGCTGGGCACATCTCTTAAATGTTGAGCCATCTCTCCAGTCCCCCTCTTTTTTTTTTTTTTCGGAGCTGGGGACCGAACCCAGGGCCTTGTGCTTGCTAGGCAAGTGCTCTATCACTGAGCTAAATCCCCAACCCCCAGTCCCCCTCTTTTTTACTTTTATTCTTTTTACATGTTATTTATTTTGTGGGTACACATGTGCCATCGGGTGTATGTTGAGGTCAGAGGACAATTCGTGAGAGTCAGTTTTCTCCTGCTACCATATGGGTCTTAGAGGAGAGAGAATGCAGGCTGTCTTGGCCGCAGTCACCTTTACCCCTGAGCCGTCTCACTGCCCCTGGGTTCTGACCTTAACACATAGTAGTAAACACTTCTGCTGTGGGAATTGAATGAGAATATATCCCAGCATTTTACGTTGTGAGATATTTGGTCACACTGTGAACCCCAAGAGTTGTTGAAAAAAGAACTATTTCCAGTGTGTCTCAGCCTTAGCACACACCTTTAATCCCTCTGGCTGGAATACAGACAAGACGTTAGTACACATCTTTAATCCCAAGCAATGAATGTGAAGGTAGTTTTTGGAAGGAAGCAGCCATGTTTGAAAGTGATGTCTAATCGAGTGGCAGACAAAGTGATGAATCAGAGAAAGATTTGAAAGCATAGGATATGTCCAACTCTCATGGGAAGAGAGAGGAAAGGGAAGCTACTTAAGAGAGAGCAGTGCACAGAGAAAAAGATAAGAAAGAGCTAAAAAGGAGGAGTCAGTTTTACTGGGTAAGTTTTACAGGTCCCAGAGAGAACAAGCTAGACACAGGTGAAGACAGAATGAGCCAGAGAATGAGAAGGAGCCAGGAGATTGGAACAGATTGACAAAGTTAGGATGGGGCCTAGGAGAACAACTCAGGAGAGAAGCCAGATTGACTCGGTCAGTTTAGAGAGGAGTTTTGAACCAGAACAGCTGAGTTCACCAGCCAGTCAGAGTGCAGAATGAACAAGAAAGGTGAGCTTATTCAGTAACAGGTCTCAGAGGCTGAAGACATTCTAGGCCTAGATAAGATTGTATGGAGAGGGTTGGGGATTTAGCTCAGTGGTAGAGCGCTTGCCTAGGAAGCGCAAGGCCCTGGGTTCGGTCCCCAGCTCCGGGGGGAAAAAAAGAACCAAAAAAAAAAAAAAAAAAAAAAAAGATTGTATGGAGCTAGAAGCTTCGGGAACTAGACCTAGATTAGCAGATAGAGACAGTAAACCTCAGAGATGACAATTATTACAAGAGAATAAAAATGATTCTTTGGTTTTGGACCCTGGGACAAGGGACTGGGGTGCATATTTTACATATCAAAGCAGACTTGGCCTCCAGGTTTTCCCAGCATTCTTCAGTCTCTACCTAGTAAACCCGGCCCTCAACCCTGAACTTTCCAGCCCAGGGGCTGAGCTACCCTCCCCCCAGAGGCTCCTCCCTATGTAATTCAGATATTTTCTATCTCTGTCTCTGTCTCTCTCTTCTCCTACTTCTATCTCTCCTTCCCTCTCCCCTCCCCTCTCTCTCCTCCTTCTTTCTCTTCTCTCTCTGCCCTCCCCCCACTCCCCCCCTCTATCTATCTTTTCTCACTAAACCCCCCCACACACACACACACCTCTCCCCATTTCGAAAACATCCCTGGCCTCAATCCTTGGGCAGAGAAATAACCTATCAGCTACATTTTACAGTTTTGCTAGCATGTGATTTATTGCAGGTACACGTTTCAGATGAGACTATAACTCAGTGGTAGAACACATGTTTGGCACAGGCAAGGCCCTGTGTTTTACATACACACACCCCCACCCCACCCCACCCCGACAAAAGGAGGTACCCAGTAAATATTTGCTAGCTCTGAACAGCAAACTCAAACTGACTTTCAAAGGCTTCAGAAAAGGGCTGAGGCCAGAGCCTAGAGGCTCAGCACCTGCTGGGGGCGCCCCTGGATTTACTACTCCGGGCACCCTGAATAATAATTAATAAAATTAGTCCTTAAAGAAAAGTGAAGCTGTGGTCAGACTGTGTTCACCCTGCCCCCACACCCTCTCCTCCAGGTCACTGACCTTTGCAGTTTGGTCAGTTTTCTCTTTAGCCCCAATTCAGAGTTCCTGGAAACTGCTAGGAGTGACTGAGAGGGAGGAGTCTGCTCTGCAGTGGGCTGGGTAGTTCAATAGCACTATGTGGCGCCTCTCAGCCAGCTTGATAAGGACTAAAAGGCAGAGCGTCCCCCAAAGCTCCAAGGACTCTTCCAGGGCACACATGGCACCTTCAGCTTACCAGGGAGTCTGTGATGTGAAACCAGTAGTTTGGGGCTGCTTGTTATCATTTAACGAATGACAACAAAATGGTCTCGTTAAAATATCTCGCAAACTGGGTAGGGAGTCACCGTCAGGCTCGGGGGCGGAGGAAGCTGAGCTAGGCGTTTGAGTCCAATCCAGGTTACCCCGTGAGTTTCAGACCAACCTGGATGTATTTCTCCATGTCTCAAAAATTCTAGGGGGTAGGGCACTCAGGAATGAGGGGCAGGAGGATCAAGAGTTCGAGACCACCCTTTGCTATATAGCCAGTTTGAGGCCAGCCTTGGCTACATGGGACTCTGCCTCAAAATGAACAAATGAACAATATATGTTAAAAAAAAACAAAAAAACAAAAACAAAAACAAAGCAAAGCAAACCCAAAAACTCCCTTCTACTTTCCCATGTCACACAGGTCACTTGTTGTGAAGATTCAGAAAATCTCGTCCTCCGGAAACTCAAGTGTCACACCAAAAGGAGCAAAAAAGGTCAAAGGTGTTGTTTAGCATAAGCAGATTCCCCCTACTGATTCCACACCTGTAAGGTTTGTAGTCGGTACAAAGAAATAAGTAAAGAAGTAAATTCAAACTTTAAAAAAAAAAATCAAAGGACTTACTAGTATTCAAACATGGACTTTATTTAAGCAGTTGGTTTTCATTTTCTAGAGGGTCTATTTATTTCTCTCTGTTCAGTGTGTATAAGAGTGTGTGTGTGCATATGTAGCGTGTGTGGGAATATTTTGAGCTACTGAGTGTTCCTTTGCGTAGAGTCCGGATGAAGATGTTGGGGACCCTGCTCCTTCACTCCCCACCTCATTCCCTTGAGACAGGTTCTCTCAGTGGTCTTGGAGCGAGTCTGGTAGCCCACAAGCCCCAGCCACCCCATCTCCACACTGATACCGAGCTCTGGGCTTACAGATGTCTGCCTGAGGTCCCCACCCACTCATCTGGTTTGTTTTAAACACTGAAGGTTGCCATTACTTTCTGCTCATTCAGAAGAGAGGTGTGTCCTAGGTGACAATGGAGTTCCTGCAGCAAGTTTTGGTCAATTTGGAATAGTAGAGGCAAAGCCAATTCAATGGTTTGACTGAGGAATGTCCCCCTCAGGCATGAGTGTTCGAATCCCTGGTCCCCAGTAGGTGGCACTATGCAGGTTTGGGAACCTTAGGAGGTGCTGCCTCGATGGAGGGAGTACATGATGGAGTGTGGGCTTTGAGTGTTTATAGTCTCACCAGCTCCTTGGTCTCCCTGTGCTTCATGCTTGGATCTGAAGATCTAAGCCCCCTACTTCCTACTCTGGCTGCCAGACTGCTTGCTGCCATGCTTCCCAAGAGTCCCCAAGAGGGACTCTTCTCACTCTGGAACCGGAAGCCCAAGTAAAGTATAAGTTGCCTTGGTCATGGAGTTTCATGACAGCAACAGAAAAGAAATAGAGAGAGGTACACTAAGGGATTGCCTACGTGCCTTTCTCTAGACAATGCTTGCCTCCCGTGACTTTGGGCAATGTTGAGCTCTGAGACAGGGGCTGACCCTTTATGCTTACTTGTTCAGGGATAAATGTTACAATGTTCATTTGAGGGTCACAGTACAGTGGATGGTGGTATATGGAGGAAATAGGACGGTAACCAGAGAGAAGCAGATAAACAGTTCCTTCGTCTCTTGTGACAAGAGCACCAAAAGTCTGCTTAACGAAGGCCTCTCAAATAGAATGTAAACGGTAACCTCCATGTTCCGCATGCTTTCCTATACATTGTATTTTAAAACAAGATCAAAACCAACATTTATTTTGGAGTCTGGAGAGACGCTCAGCAGTTAAGAGTACTGGCTGCTCTTCCAAAGAACCCTGATTTTTAAACCTCTAGCGCTCACATAGCAGCAGATGACCATCAGCAACTCAGGTATAATTTTTATTTAAAGAGATATTTATTTTAATGTGTATAGGTGTTTTTGCCTACGTGAATGTATTTTATTTGTTATGAGTGCTTTGCTCATGTGTGTGTCTGTGCACCAAGTTGCATGTTTGGTGCCTGAGAAGGTCAGAGGAGGGCACTGTCTCTCCAGGAACTAGAGTTATGGATGGTTTCGAGTCACCATGTGGGTGCTGGGAATCAAACCCACATCCTCTGCAACAACAACAGGCGCTTTTCTCTGAAGAGCCATTGCTCCATCCCCTCCATCTGATTTTTATCTTCTTGAGACAGGGTCTCTCTACATAGCCCTGGCTATCCTGGAACTCACTATGTAGACCAGGCTGGCCTCAAACTCAGAGATCCACCTGCCTCTGCCTGCAGCGAGCGAGATTTAAGGCGAGCACCGTCACGTTCTGCTTTCCAGCTTAGATTTTGGGGCAGGGACTCTCGCTGAGCCTGGAGGTCCCTACTGTAGGTATGGGGCTGGCCAGTCAGCTCTAGGAATCCACCTGTCACCAGCCTGACACCCTCCCAGGGTTAGGGCTACAGATGTGTGCCAGGCATCTCAATTCAGGGTTGAGCAGCAGGAAGTTGTGTCCTGTGAGCCATCTCCCCAGCCCCTTTTGCAATTTCAGACAGGGTCTCTTTATTAACCCCAGGCTGCCTGGAACTCTCGAGTCTCCTTCAGCTTCCCCACTTGGCCAGCTAAGCTTCAGTACCTAAGGCATTCCCACGGGGCTTTCCACAGAGCCGGACTTGTCTGCTTTATAATGACCGAGTGAAGCCCAACAGGACACAGCTTTTAAATCGCAACCCTGGTTTTCTTCTCTTTAACTTTCAGTCTACCTACCTTTTCCAGTACTGATAGTAATTAAAATGTCGCTCTTAACCCGAGTTCGTAATTACAAAAATGGGGTTGAAAAGTAGCTGCCAAGCCCAGAAGCTCCAGTGCCCTGTGCTCAGGGAAAATACGAAGTGGAAAGGACCGTGAAGATTTCTCCATTCTTAGTACAAAACTCCCAGAGAAGCCCCACCAGGCAGACTCAGCTCTGTTGACGCAGGCGAACCCAGTGAGCACAGAGAACTCATAGCTAAGGCATTCTGGTTGAAGGGCAGATGGGGGTGGGAGCTCTGATCAGGGCCGTGGCGGACCTCCCTGTGGGGCTGGGAAACTGGCGCTGCTGGAGACCTTGGAACTGAGAGGGTCACATGAGGGAAGGGTGAGCTCCCCAGGTGTGCTGGACACCTGTCCCCGCAGAGGGTTCAAAGGTCTTGTTCTGTTCAAACATACTCAAGGTTCATGTTCTCAGTTCAAGTAAACATGGACAGGAGGGATTTGTGGACAAGCTTGATGTCCTAGTTTCGTTCCTGTTGCTGTGATTAAAATATCATGGCAAAAGCAATGTAGGGGAAAATGGTTATTTGGGCTCACGATTACAGGTTAATGGTTCATCAGTGCAGGGAAACCAAAGTGGGAAGGGCTAAAAAGCTAGATCCATCATCCACAGTCAGAAGCAGAGGGCAATGAATGCATGCATGCTTAGCTCTTCCTCTAAGCTTATGTGGTCCTGGCCCCTTGCCTAAGGGATGACGACACCCAGAGTGGGCCTAGTCTTCCTGCGTTAATTATCGAGACAGTCTCCCACAGACATATCCACAGCCCAACTTGATCTAGGGAATCCCTAACTAGGACTCTTCCTTTTGGGTGGTTCTAAGTTGTGGCTAGTTGACAATTAAAACTAATCATCATACTTGAGAAACTGAAGATCTTTCTAGAGTAAGAGAAGAGCAGATAAATACCTCTAATTTTGTGGGAAGTTGGGGTGTGTAGTGGGGTGCCAATTAGGAGAAGTCATGACAGAAGAGTGAGTTTGAAGATAGACTAAGCTACACAAGAGACCCTATCTTGAAACACCAAAACGAACCAATATAGAGACAAGGTCTCACTCTATAGGTTGAGTACGGGACGGGCAAGGCCTCTTCTTTAGAACCTGCAGAGTTCACTGTGCCCCGTTTGGGCTCCTAAACCCCAGCTGAAACCCCAGCCATAATGTCCCTACTGTCCCTAAACATTCCACTCAGCAGATTCTTTTCATAGTTCCTTCCTGTGGAATGCTTTATCTTGAGGAATTTCCCTCCCCTCCCCAAGGCAGTAGAGAGCAACAGCTGTTCGGAAAGCCAGGGTTGTATCAGATTCCAAAACCGGACTATCGTCCCCATAGGTCTCGTGGGCAAGGCAGAGGCCTCACTGTATCCTCAAATATTAGCCTGTTTTCTGTTTCGGCCCCATTCCCCTTGGGGGAAATCTCTATTAAAACTTCATTTCCTCATGGACACAGGAAGGCAGAAACAGGACTAGATTCGGCTGGTTACACTGAGGCATGTATATTCAAACCTACTCTCTTCCAGATCAGGCTGGTCTATGACAAGAGGAAAGAGGTAACCTGGACTAGAGAGAGACTAGGCAGACCAAAGATCTTAAAAGGCCAAGGGATGTGACGACACTTAAGGGCTGGAACCAAGAGTCTGCTCTGTCCTCTGTCCTCTGGGCCAGACTCCCACTGAACTCTGTAAACAGGCATGTTAAACTGCTCCCAGAGCTCCTCTACGGCCATGCTAATCTCCCCACGTGTCACCCCCCCCCCCCCGCCTTCCTAGACTGAGGACACAAGGATAACAGTGGTTGTCCTGAGCCTGCAGTCACCTTGGATTTGGAAACGGCAGAACCTCACAAACGGTCTTCATGGATTGCCCCAAAGTCCAAACCACTATTTTGTGGGAATGGGCTTGTCTCTCTGGGGACAAAGATCTCTCCATTGTGTCCTAAAGAACCTAGATCGGGACACTCTGCTGGGTCACATAGTGACCAAGATTGCTTAAGCATGCACACCCCTCACCCAGCCCCGGTCTTCTCTGTCACTATGAAGTCATGTCAGTAGTTGAAGATGAGCGGTTCATTCTCTATCTGCCCCCGAAGGGCCACTGTGACACAAACCCTTTCCTGCCTTTGCACAGATGCCATTACCTTCGGGGCAGGTAGTGGGAGCTGACTGTGCTGGAACCCTCTTGTTTCATTAGGGTCTGGGTGTAGATTCCCAAGCTTCCAGTGCATTCTGCCATCTGAGGACACTGTGTCCTTGTTACCTAGTGTCTACTTAGCCCCCACACAATCCCGGGGCATCAGAAATAGCCACTGACAAGAGCAGAGTAAGGGAGACAAGCAAGGAAGCCACTTGAGAGCCTGACGAGGAGGGAGTCCCAGAGCAGCTTGGTTTATGTGCGAAGTTAGACTCTCTGTGTTAAAGTAAGATCATGTGCTGGTGATGCCGCCATTCACAGCAAGGGCCTTGAGAACACTAAGAAACTGCTCTATCACAGAGCTACACTGCCAACTCCTGATTTAGTTTTTAAATTAGGAAATTATCCGATAGTCACCAAATTATTTTTCTGGGAAATGAGCTAATGGATTATCTATCTTATTGTTATTCTATTTTCTGCAGCACAGGAAGTGTCAACAGAAGATTTTATTTTTGTTTTTATTTATATGTGTGTGTCTGAGTGTGCACACACTAGCACATGTGAGGGCAGTGCCTGTGCAGTCCAGAAGTTAGCAGATCCCTGGAGCTAGAGTTATAGGTTGTGACATACGTGGGGTCACTGTGTATGTGACTGGGGTCCCCTGGAAAAGCAAGCTAAAGCCCTTGACCACTGTGCTATCTTTCCAGCCTGCAGTCAGCATTTTAGAACCAGAGTGGGAGCTCTAGCCGCACCTGTCAGCCTGACTCCTGTTAGCCTGGCTCAGCTCTCACTCCCCAGCGCTCCCCGGCTCTCCGGGCATCACCTGCGTTCTGCTCCATGCTTTCCTTGATGCCATCAAGGAGTTCCTGGGCGTCCTCCACGTTCTCTTCCTCCTCCTCCTCTTCACCTTCCTCTTCTTCCGTTGACTCCTTGGGTGCGACAATCGCCTCCTGTATGCCACGGGGGTAATCAGGTTGATGGTGCCTGGCACTGAGGGTCATCTGGCTCGTGAGCCTGGAAAAAGCCTACTTTGGGAGTCACCGACATAACGCAAAAATCTGCGGGACCTGTGGGTCTCCCAAGATGGATGGGGGCCTTAAGGTTTTCCTTAACTCTACTTTTAGGAGAACAGAACTATATTCCACAACCACCCAGGAGTCACCAACTCTCCAAGGCACCAATTGTGTCTGTTTTTTTAAGATTTATTTTCATCCATTTTCCCTTAAGTTGAGGCGGCGTCTCACTATAAGTGGTTATAAGTGGGTGTTCTTAACCACTGAGCTATCTCTCCAATACCTAGTTTGTACCTTACGTGAGGGAAATGCATTTTATAAAACTCAAGATTTTTTGACTGGGGTGTAGCCGTATGGTACATCACCCGCTTAGCTTGTACAAAGCCCTGGGTTCCGTTCCTAGCACCCCCTAAAATGACCTTTCACAATTACTTACAGAAGCATACCTTGTTTATACCACTCCTAACAATTTTTTTTTATAAAAGGTAGTAGATAGTCTGATACAAGACTGAGAAAAATATAACTTTTAAAACTAAATTAAACTAAAAGTGTTCCAGCCCAGAGGGAGAGGACGGGAAGCTCTTGGCTGGGCTGGAGGCGGAACCCCAGAGAAGAAGCTGGGCGTGTTACCAGTTTGGCTATGGCTTCGGAAATCACATCCTTTATCTTGATGTGGTGCAGTTTGTAGTACTTGACCAGCTCTCCAGAGATGCTGGATTTTCCCACAGCAGGAGGACCAAGAATGCAGATCTTGATTGGCTGAAGAGAACAGACAATGTATCTCTTAGGGCTTTTGGAGCCAGAAGGGGTGTTACTTCAGGGGCGTTCTTTTCCGGGTCTCTGGACCCTTTACTCTGACTTCAGCGACTCAACCAGACTATTCCATTGGTGGCGGTTTGAAGAGGCCCCCGTAGGTTCATGTGTGTGAGGGGAGTTGTACTAGGGAGCAGTGACCTTGTTGGAATAGGTGTGACCTTGTGGGAGGAAGTGTGTCACTGGGGGGCAGGCTTTGAGATCTTATAAACTCCAGTCTGGCCAATGTGTCACAGTCTCCTTCTGCCTTCAGATCCAGATGTAGAACTCTGGGCTCCTTCTTCAGCGCCATGTCTGCCAACACACTGCCGTGCTTCCTGCCATGACAATAATGGACTGGACCTCTAAAACTGTGAGCCAGTCCCAATGAAATGTTTGCTTTTATAAGAGATGCTATGGTCATGGCGTCTCTTCATAACAATAGAAACCTAAACTAAGACACCCTGCCACTCTGATTGCTACCCCATCATCCCGAAGATGCCCGACCCCTTTCGAGGTAGCTAAGAGCCAGTCATTCCACGAGAATCTAAAAGCATCAGTCCTCTGACCTGGGCCAGTGGAGAATACAGAACTCCAGAAGCCATGCTCAGGATGCTGGAGCATGTGGTGATACATCCTAGTAATCCCAGGATTTGGAAGGTGGAGGCAGGAGGATAATAAGGTCAAGGCCAGGTTCAACAAACTAGAGAGAAACAAGCCAAACAAGCCAGGGCGTGTTCTATGTAATCTAAAACCAAACAACAATGAAAGAGACAGAGAGGGAGAGAGAGAGAGAGAGAGAGAGAGAGAGAGAGAGAGAGAGGAAACAGACATAAACAGAGAGAGAACATGTACCCAGGAACTAGGGTATCTAGGCTTTCTATGACACCAGTTTCATCTGTCCTGGACGATTCTTATGAAGACACAAGAATTTATGGTTCAGGACACAGAGTCCTACATTATCACTTAGATGTCTTTAGACTGAAATTGGTCTTCAGTAGTTTAAAGTTAATTTATTTTGATTTTAAAAAAATGATCTATCTATCTTTCTATTTATCATCTATTTATTTCAGACAAGTGCTTATTATACAGCCCTGGCTAGCCTTTAACTTGTGAACAACTTGCTTCTCCCTTTTGATCATTTTGTTAAAACCACTACTTTTGCAACAGGTATGGTGGCACATGTCTTTAATCCCAGCACTCAGGAGGCAGAGGCAGGCAGATCTCTATGAATTCAAGGCTAGCCTGGTCTACAGAGTAAATCCAGGATAGCTAGGGCTTGTTACACAACAAAACCCTGTCTCCCAAACCCAAAACCCCAAACCAAACAACCAAACAAGCAAAAAAGTCCACTGCCTTTTCCTGTTTGAGGAGGTTGGCGAGTTCAAGGCTGCCTGGACTACAGCACAAGATCTTGTCTTTAAAACAAAATGAAGAAGAGGGGGAGGGAGGAAGGAGGAGAGAAGGCAGGCAGGCTTGCCTGAATGTTTAAGGTGCTACAGCATTCATAGCAAGTCCTTCCATCAAACAAATAAAAATATCAACGACAAGCGATCATTTCCTCCAAGGAGTTGCGAAACTGTGGCCTGGAATTTTGCAAGTCGTACTCTAAAGCCACAGTGATGGGGAGAATCTCCACTGGTTGTGTCATATGCCTAAAGAACACATAATTTCACCCAGAACTTTGCAGCCATTGGTAGTCTTGGACACGTGTGATAAGCGTGAACACTGGAGTGGATCTGGTGTGGGGAGTTACTGTTCCTGTCTGGTGAGGGGTGATAGGTGAGTACCAAGATGTCAGGGCAGTGGTGGAGGCAGGATAGGGCCATGCTGGATCCCTAGATGGGCTTGCTGTAGTCACCAGCGTGAGGCCTAGCTGTCATCTGAGCAGGCTGGTTGGTATGCCTCTTCTGTCCCCACACCAAGAGTGAATCCTGCATCCTGGGGCAGGCTGGCCTTATCGAGGACTAAAGGCAGAATAACAATCTACCCCTTTGCTTATATGGACCAGTTTGTTATGGTCGATGTTCACTTTTAATTGTTCTTATATTTGGCTTACAAGTTTTTTTTTTGTTTTTTTTGTTTTTTTTTTTTTTTGGTTCTTTTTTTCGGAGCTGGGGACCGAACCCAGGGCCTTGCGCTTCCTAGGTAAGCGCTCTACCACTGAGCTAAATCCCCAGCCCCGGCTTACAAGTTTTAATGCAACGCACGTGCAAATTATAAGACCCGAGAAACACGTCAAATGTGAACCACGTGCTCAGACGTTTTAACATGGAAAGCCTCCCGCTGGGACAGAGGCACCAGCGGTGGGCTCTAAGGACTCTGAGAAACAGAAACAGAAAGGGGCGGCGGGTACCAACAGTCCTCGGCTCTGCTTGTACTCTTTGAGGATGCTGCCGATGTTCTCCACGAATCCCGTCTGGGCGGCCCAGCGGATGTTAAAGTTCTCCTTCACAAAGAGGGCTTCCATCCTCAGGTTGACCAGCAATTGGTCCAGATGCTCTTGCTGAGGGCAGGGAGAGAGTGTCTGTTATCATCCCACAGCCATTGCAGATCAAAGTCGCTACCCGTGGTAAGGAAAGCCAGTGTGGACACTGAGCAGGGAAGTCAATCGGCCCAGCATTAAGTGTCTACAGAGCACCTGCTTTTCATTCCTGTGTCATCACTGTCCTGAAGGTGGAGGGGTTCACCTATACACTACCAATCGGCTACAGTCCCAGCCCTGAGATATTTTCTTTTCCAGCCCTGCCCCCTGCCTCTCCAAGCATTCATTTCTCCTTTCCATTCTAAGATAGGGACTCACGGAGCTCTGGTTAGCCTTGAAGTCACTTTGTAGCTTAGACCCTTGACAATGCTGGCTCCCATCCCCAGGTACTAGGATCACAGGAATATACCACCATGTCTATCCTTGCCGCCACCCCACCACCGATGCTGGCAAGGAAATCCAGGGCCTTGGATATGCTAAGAGAGTGCTTTGCAGTTCAGCTCTGCCCTTAGCCTCTCTGAAACGTTCCTTCTGTTGTGTGGTGCTGGATAATGGCCAATGCCTTACATGTGTTAGGCAAGCACTCCACTGAGTTAACTCCGCAGCCTTTTTTATTTTGATAAAGGGTTTCATTTAGTTGCCCAGGCTAGCCTTGAGCTCATTCTGTAGCCCAGGCTGGCCTTGGAGTCAGATCCTCGTGCCTCTGCCTCCCTAGTAGCTATATGCCCATCAAGCCTGGCCCTGCCCTTTAAAATATTTTGACTATTTAATGTATATATTTTGTCATTATTTTGTTTGTTTGTTTGACACAGGGTCTCAGATAGCCCAGGCTAGCTGATGATATGTCTTTGAACTCCTGATCCTTCTGCCTCGGCCTTGGGTGTGGGGGTTACAAACACTCACTGCTACACTAACCTGCATTTACTTTTAAAATAATGCAGTCTCACGGTTAATCCTCCCAAAGAAGTCTGGAGGAAAAAACTCCCTAACGCGCAACCCCGCCCATCCCACTCTGCCTTTTCGATATTATTTAGGGAAACAGTTCTTGAAGACAACGTTTTTCCTTATACTGACCGTTAAGTCCTTTGTCAGGAAAGCATTTTCTTTGGGTACTTTCTGGATTTTTCCAGGGCCGGTATTTTTGCTGATGCACTGTTAGGGAGAAACAGAGGTATTATTCGGTTTGTTTACAAGGTTTGACACAAGACTCAAGAGAATGTGAGTGTAACCAAGCACACATGCTGAGACATCTTGAAAACAGTACACAGGGGCTGGAGAGATGGCTCAGCGGTTAAGAGCACCCTGACTGCTCTTTCAGAGGTCATGAGTTCAATTCCCAGCAACCACATGGTGGCTCACAACCATCTGTAAAGAGACCTGATGCCCTCTTCTGGTGTATCTGAAGACAGCTACAGTGTACTTACATATAATAAATGAATAAATCTTAAAAAAAAAAAAAAAGAAAGAAAGAAAACAGTACACACATCATACCCTCACATGTCCTGCAAATACCCGGAAGCAGAGATGAGCAAGGCTGGGTCTCTGCCCTCAGGCACCGAGGTCCAGGAAGGAGGCAGTCATGTGTACAGATCACTGCCCTGTGGAATGTTTGCAGCTGGACAAGTTAGACACATGTGAAGAAGAGAGCCCATTGTTTTAGACTGAGCTCCTGCCCTGAGTCCCAACAGACCAGATCAAAACAAAATGGAGGCCCTCAGGCTAAGGGTCATAGGCAAACCGAAGGCTGCTTCCCACATACTCTGAGGGACGAATGCCACAGCAGACCTTTTTTCTCTCTCTTCTGAAAACTGGAAATTCCTTTTGTTTTAACCCTTAGATGGGAAAAAGGACATGATTAGGAAAGACCTGACACTGCCTAGACAAGTTTTCTTTGTTTTTGAGTGGGGGTGGGTGAGTCAATGTGTGTGTTCGGGAGGCACAGGGGTGGGGGTGACCACCTTCAAATCCTACTACTCTACCATAGCTCAGTGGGGGCTCCCATTGCCCGAACTCATGAATTAAGAATAAAAGCAGATTAGTTCTATCAACAAACTTGCCAGTAATTTTATCTTGAGGCATTCTGAATATTTGTGCCCTCCTCTTCCTCATTCACACATTGAAATTTTAACCCTCCAGGTAAAGGTGTCAGATGGTGATCTGCTGGATCATGATGGTGGAATTCCTGTGAAGGAGGGCTGTGCCCTCAGAAAAGAATCCCGAGGGTTCCCTGTCTCTTTCTCCCATGTGAGGTGCAGGCCTTTAGCAGCCACCAAATCCGCCAACGCTTGACCTTGGACTTTGTACTCCCCACCCCAGAAACATGAGCAACAAAGTCTCATGGTCCCTGTCCTGCCTACTTCACACATTTTGTTACAGTAATCCGTACAGACTAAGGTACACGGAGGAGACACCACTTTGGGTGGGTGAGCGGACTTGCAACCGAGCCCTGGTAACCTGAGTCGGATGGATTCCCTGGGATCCACGTGGTGGAAGAAAAAAGCCGACCCCGGAGAGTTGTCCTCTGACCTCTATGTGTGCAGTGCGGCATGGTGTGCGTGCATAACACACACTAAATGAATGTAATAAACTTTTAAAGCGTGGTTGGAGACGCCTGATCTGAAAGGAATGTGAGAGGGAGACCGGAAGGCTACAGAGGAAGACCCTGACGGAGGAGCCAAGTGAGGGCCAGAGGGGGCCACAGCAGCCAGGCCAGCTGGACTGGGAGCTGGCTGTGTTATCTGAGGCTGCCTGACTCCTGTCTAGAGAGCCTAAAAGTGCCTGTGGGTTGAGTGACTCTCTCTATCAGTCCTGCAGGCCAAGTGTCACAGACTCCAGCCTGCCGTCAATGATGACCTTTGTTCCCTCAGCGTGGACCCAACGGTGGCCTTTCTTGCTTTCTTACATGCTCATATTAGACAAAGGTCTTTTGGGGAGTAACTTCCCAACGCTTAGGCTGCAGTTACAGATAGACAGTTTGAGGCTTAAGGACATTTTATGTGTTCCCCATCCTAGCTAGCACAGAAAGTCAGTAACTAGCATCCAGGGGTACAGCATCTCAAGCTAGCCCATCAGGGCATGAGGACGCAGGCTGCCTGTCATACCTTGACCAGGTCTTCCAGGGTGTGGACAGACTCGTCCACAGCCACCAGGTAGTGAAGCTTAGGCACGTGGTCTATGACGTTCTGGATCACTCTGTGGAGCAAAGAGCACAATAGCCAGGCAGGAAAGGAGATAACCGGACCTCAGCCCCTTTCCCCCAGGCCAGGGAGGTGCTTGGCACTTTGATAAGGGGCCTCTCTTACGCTCCACCAAGATCAGGGGCAGGGCTACATCTGCTGTCTACAGATGACGTGGGGAGGTGATGAAAAAGCTGGGTGACATGTCCCAGACTGAAGAACCCCAGGCAAAGACAGTCAGGTTTGAAAACAGATACATTTGGGTCTCGAACCTGTTTTCTTTGTGACTTATTTTTCTATTTCTTTGATTCACTTTTTATCTTGTTATTGTTGCAGTCACTGTTAATATTCTGACCTCTCGGTTGAGCTCAAGGCCTTGTCCGAGCTAGGCAGGCACCTACCATTGACCACCACACACCCAGCTCTCTTTTCTACTTACTTATTTTCAGGCAGAATCTCACTCGATTGCCCAGGCTAGCTTTATACTTGCTTTGGAACCAAGGTGGGCCCTGAAGTTTTGATCCTCCTGCCTCAGCCTCCTCGGTAACTATCATTAACAGGATCATGAGCCCAGATGGGACCTGGTTTCTAAGTATACAGTTCCCAACTCCAAGAAGAGGACCTGACTCTGGCCTCACATCAGGAAGGCTTGTCCAGCCCGTGGCTCACGTGAATCTCACCGACTGTGCTCGGGGTCAGTGATTTGCAAAGAGAGACACAGTGTCTAGATTTGGCAACTGTCTTAAGGAAGTCACGCGGAGGTGAGCTGTGTCGGTGACCAACAATGAGGACAATACTCGTGTCGGACAGCTGCTGTGACTGTCCCCATCTTATGTTGGGATCATCGTATTTCCGGAAACAATAGGGGTTGGAAGTCCACTGCAGCGGCCTGTCAGTTCTACTGTAGTCTTAGCTTTTTTTTTTTTTTTCAGTAAACTGAAATTAAAATGTGTACATCTAAAGCTTCGTTCAGCTCATGGTAGAGTGAACGTCTAACCCATGCCTGGACCTGGGCTCTACCCCCAGCCCTGGAAAGGAGAGAAGCAGCAATAGTAGTAAATGTTCATTTCACATCTATTTCATGTCAACGTCGCAGAGGATTGTAGCCTCTGGCTCTCATTCCTCTGGCATATGATCTGTCTTCAGAATAATCTTCAGGAAGAAAGAAGGTGTAACTGTAAGGGGAAAGAGCCCCATAGTCCTTCCTTAATGCAAAACAGAAGAGGAAAAGAAATCACCCTGTAGGAGCTGGAGAGATGGCTCAGTGGTTAAGAGCACTGACTGCTCTTCCAGAGGTCCTGAGTTCAAATCCCAGCAACCGTCACATGGTGGCTCATAACCGTCTGTAATGGGATCTGATGCCCTCTTATGGTATGTCTGAAGACAGCTACGGTGTACTTACATATAATAAATAAGTCTTTAAAAAGTAATAATAATAAGAAGGAACCACCCTGTAATGGGTCTTTGTATACTAAGGACTGGCGGGACTCAGGTCAGGACTCGGGTGGCTGGGTCCCCCAACCCCACTCTGAGACAAAGAGGAAAAGAGGTGGGTTGCCCAGCATGTGTACCCCAAACCCTTTCCTTCCCAGAGCTGTTTCTTGGCTGACCGGGTCTCTGAGAAACGAAGCTACACTCGTGACCGGAAGTGGGAAGTATTGAGCCGTGGTGGTTGGGGGCGGGGATAATGCTTCATCAGGTGCAAAATGGTGATGCTAAGGGCCTTCTGTATGGTGGGGCTGTGAAGAATGAATAAGATAATAATGTGTGTGAGGGTTTGGGCTCTATGACTTGAACAAGAATTAGGCATATTAATCACCCAGGACAGTCACATTTCCGGGAGGCCTCTTACCCTGCTAGGTCAAGAACGTGAATGGCTGGAATGCAATTGCTCCCGTCTCCAAACACCGGTAATGCAGGAATCTCTCCGAGCCAGGCCATCTGAAAGAGCGACAGGTAGGGGGCGTTTGGCCGGAGTGTGTTTCTCCATTGCAGCCCACCTCAGGTCATCAGAGGACTCCAGAAATGCCACCGCGCCTGGCCTCTGGCTGTCCTCTTGGATCACCTTCTCTCAGACTTTCATCCAGCCAGCCCCATAAAACTCTAGTTGTCAACGCTTAGATCTCATTTTAACAATCTGCAGTATTTGACCCTACAGGGAACTCCTGGGGTTTCTTTGTTTTTTGTTTTTTGTTTGTTTGTTTGTTTGTTTTTTGGTTTTTGGTTTTTTTTTTAGATAGTAAGTTCTTTTCTGCTCGGCATTGGGCATTGACAACACTGTCATTTCTCTTTGTCCTTCCTGGGTCTCCGTCCCATTCCCAGGTATCCTCCAGATCCTGAATTCTCCTCCATTGTCTGCGTTGACTCTCCAGGTGACAGTGAGTCCCACGGTTTAGATGCCTTCCTCATGCTGACTGACCCCTTATGCTGCCTCTGGACCATACCAGAGATTCAGTCTTGATCTCCTCTTCCATTTTTTTTTTAATTTCACTGTTTATTAAAGCACATTTGTAAAAAGACAGCCAGATCTGTTTATGAACTTTCTTCTTACATTTAAAATTCTTATTGTGTGAGGGAGTGAGTATGTGTAACCGTGCCTGTCCAAGTACCAGTGTGCAAGTCAGAGGGTGGTCTGTGGGAACTGATTCTCTCCTTCTACCACATACTGAGGACTGAACCCCTCCCTCTCCTCCTAAGCCCCCCTCTCCTTCCCCTCCCTCACCTCTCCTCCCTTTTCCCCACCCCTCTCCTCCCTTCCCTCCCCCTCCCTCTTCTCCCTTCCCCTCTCCTCTCTCTCCTCCCCTCTTCCCTCCTTCCCTCTGCTCTGCTCTCCTCTCTCTTTCTTCCTCAAGACAGGCTTTTCCATTATCTTGTAGGCTGACCTCAAGTCTCAACACCACCCCTGCCTTGTAAAACACTTTTGAGAATGCTCAGAGAGGGCTGACAGATAGCTCAGTGGGTAAACACTTAACACAATGGTACTTCACAATGCTGCCCTCTGAGCTCTGTACTGGAACTGAGGCATGTGCAGGCCCCGGTACACACATTATACACACACACACATCATCATCATAGTCGTCGTCGTCGTCGTCGTCATCATCATCATCATCATCATAAATGCTCCTGAGCGAGGATGAAGGCAAGGATATGAGTGAGGAAGTTGCTACTTTGTAACCTAACTTGAAAGTGAAATTAAGGACTGGAGAGATGGCTCAGTGGTTAAGAAGTCCTGAGTTCAATTCCCAGCAACTACATGGTGGCTCACAATCACCTGTAATGGGATCTTGGCGCCCTCTTCTGGCATGCAAGCATATATTCAAGCAGAACACTGGATAGTTAATAAATATTTTGAAAGTGAAATTAAATTAATAATTACGAAAAAAGAGTTCATTTAGTCCTTGGAAAGGCCAGACCTTAAAAAATGCGTGTAAGATGCCTCCTTCCACTCCATACTGAAGTCCTGAGGCGACTACATAAGTTACAAACTTTTTGGCCTAAAACAGATAAAATCAAAGGGGGGGGGAGGGAGGGAGAGAAAATTGGTACAGCATTAGTCATATTAAAGCCGTCTTAGTAAGTTAAATGGACACTGCTGCAGGCCCCGCCCTCTCTGCTGCAGGCCCCGCCCTCTCTGCTGCAGGCCCCGCCCACTCTGCTGCAGGCCCCGCCCTCTCTGCTGCAGGCTCCGCCCTCTCTGCTGCAGGCTCCGCCCTCTCTGCTGCAGGCTCCGCCCTCTCTGCTGCAGGCTCCGCCCTCTCTGCTGCAGGCTCCGCCCTCTCTTCTGAGCTCTTTAGTTAGGCACTGCTTAGGGCACAGACAGGGTCCCTTATTGGGGAAGGAAAAAACTGCACACAATTCAGAACTGTTTCCAGCCACCACTGAAATTTAATGGGAATGAAGAACTAAATTAATTCAGAGCTGTTCCTTGTGAAAACACCTGTGAACTCTCTGTTGGCCCTGAGGAGAAGGGAGGCTAGGAAAACAGGTCCTTCCAGAAGGATCTTCAGTCACCCACCCCAGTGCTCACATGACTGTGAAGCCCAGGACCAGGTGGGGGCTTTGTTCAGTTATGAGACAGGGTCTCACGTAGCCCAGGCTGGCCTTGCCCTCACTACGTTGCTGAGGATGACACTACTTGTTGAGTGCTGGATTACAGCTTGTGCCGCCGCCCTCACTTATGTGGTGGTGAGGGTCAAACCAAAGGCTTTGTACATGTTGGGTAAATACGCTGCCATCTAAGCTACGGCCCCAGATCCTGAACCAGGTCTCAGTACGAGGGTTTTGATGGACAGACATGCTTTACTTTGCACAGAGAAGTCACTGTGGCCTTGATGATACTTTGTGGTGACCAAGCCGGGCTCAGTGGTATGTGCCTGCTGAATCTGCTCTGGAGGCTAAGGTTGGGAGATTACTTGGGCCCATGCAGTGGACAGACCAGCCTGGGTGTGTCAGAAAGACACTGAAAAAAATCAGAGAGCTTAGTGCAGTGAATGGTTCGCACTGTGATGTCTACGTTTCTTTCCATTCCCTAACATTGCTTTCCAGAGCTTGAGATGGACCCCAGGTCTGCAAAGCATGCTGGGCATCAGACCTGGTTCCTCTGACTCCACTGAAGCTTTCATTCATGGACTGCCAGTGTACTCAGTGTGCCCAGCCTAGAGCAGAACTGCTGAAGTCTGCTTAATCACAGTGGGGATCCATCCTCCTCACTTGAGAGAGATTCATGAGTGTGTGTGTGTGTGTGTGTGTGTGTGTGTGTGCGCGCGCGCGCGCGCGCGCGCGCGCGCGCACTTATGTGTACACACTGGAGGGAGGGAAGGAGGGAGGGGAAAGAAAACAGAAGAAGAGGACAAGGAGGAAGAGGAAGAAGAGGAGGAGGAAGTAGTAGTAGTAGCAGTAGTAGTAGTAGCAGTAGTAGTAGTAGTAGTAGCGGTAGTAGTAGTAGTAGTGGTAGTAGTAGTGGTAGTAGTAGTAGTAGCAGTAGTAGTAGTAGTAGTGGTAGTAGTAGTGGTAGTAGTAGTAGTAGCAGTAGTAGTAGTAGTAGTAGTGGTAGTAGTAGCAGCAGTAGTAGTAGTAGTAGTGGTAGTAGTAGTAGTAGTGGTAGTAGTAGTGGTAGTAGTAGTAGTAGCAGTAGTAGTAGTAGTAGTAGTAGTAGTGGTAGTAGCAGTAGTAGTAGTAGTAGTAGTGGTAGTAGTAGTAGTAGTAGCAGCAGCAGCAGTAGTAGTAGTAGTGGTAGTAGTAGTAGCAGTAGTAGTAGTAGTAGTAGTAGTAGTGGTGGTAGTAGCTGAAGTTGATGTTGTCCTGGCTGGACATAGTGACTTATGATCATACTCCCAGAATTTACTTGGGAGGCTGGGGCACAGGATTGCCACAGTTTAAGGTTCCAAGCTACCCTGGATTACGGGGTAAGATCCATGTCCAAAAAGTGTGTGTGTGTGTGGGGGGGGGGAGATTGAGTTCAGACAGTGCATAAACAGAATGCACAGAGAATCACAGCCGACCTAGCATGACTCACGGCAATCTTTTATGAGTTCAGTCTTGTGAGATGCAGACAATAGGGGAATTCTAAAGATCAGAATAATAATTCAGAAATAATTCTACTGTGCGGGCGTGAAGCCGTGTTCTGTATCTTTTTGCTTCTCTTTGTTGTCGTAAACCTTAACCAATACACATCTGGGGCGAGCTTAGGGGAGGAGAGGGTTAACTGACTTACACTTCCTGTCACAGAAGGGCATCATGGGAGGGAAGTTAGGAAGCAGGAACTGGAGGAGCAGCCATGGAAGAATGCTGCTTACTGGCTTGCTCTCAGGCTCACAGTGAGCTTAGAGGGCCAGGGCACATCAGCCTAGGGATGCCACTGCCCACAGTAGACATGTCCTCAGGCCAATCCTGCTGAGACAGTTCTTTCAGAGAGGCTCTCTTCACTTGTGTCAGGCTGGCAACAAAACCAACCTACGACATATTTCTTGGTTCTAATTCTCAGATAGATTTGGACGGATTAGACTGGAAAGTTACTGAGATTTTTTAAAAAATGTATTCAGTTGGAGAGGTGGCTCAGAGGTTGAGAGCACTGACTGCTCTTCCAGAGGTCCGGAGTTCAATTCCCAGCAACTATATCTGTAATCACAACCATCTGAAATGAGATCTGGTGCCCTTGTCTGGTACGCAGGCATATATGCAGGCAGAACACCGTGTACATACATACATGCATGCATGCATACATACATACATACATACATGCATACATACATACATACATAAAATGTATTCATCTACAACTAGCTGGGCAGTGGTGTGATAATGCTTGCCTTTGGGAGGCAGGTAGACCTCGGAGCTCGAGGCCAGCCTGGTCTTCAGAGGGATCTATCTCCTGCACAGCCAGGGCTACACAGTGAACCCCGTCTCATAAGGGAAAGCAAACAAACAAATGAATAAATAGGCTGGGTCAAGCATAGTAACAAGGTACTTCGGAAGTACACATGAGCTCAAGGTTTGAGACCTGGACTGAAAGGTTCAGGGGGAAGGAAGGAAGGAGGGAGGGAGGGAGAGGATAAGGGAGGAGGAAGAGGAGGAGGAAGAAGAAGAGGAGAAGGAGGAGGGTGGTTTTTGAATGAAAATGGATTGTCCTGTAGGCTCAGGAGGAGTGGCACTATTTGAAAGTACTGGGACACGAGACCTTGCTGGAGGAAGTGTGTTGCTAGAAGTGGGCTTTGAGGTTTCAAAGGCTCATGCCAGGCCCTATGTCTTGCTCCTTCCTGACACCTGGGGATCTGTTTTGTTTTGTTTTGTTTTTCCGGAGCTGGGGACCGAACCCAGGGCCTTGCGGTTGCTAGGCAAGCGCTCTACCACTGAGCTAAATCCCCACCCCTCTACCTGGGGATCTGAATGTAGCCCTCTCAGCTTCTTCTCCAGCTCCATGCCTGGCTGGACGTTACCCTGCTCCCCCCAGTGATGATCATAGACTGAACCTCTGAAACTGTAAGCCAGCCCTGATTAAATGTTTTCCTTTGTGAGAGTTGCTGCGGTCATGTTGTCTCCTCAGAGCAAAAGAACATTGATTAAGCAGAAAAAAAGGATAGTTTTTTTTCTCTAAAAGTTAAACCTGGGAGCTGGAGAGATGGCTCAGTGGTTAAGAGCACTGACTGCTCTTCCAGAGGTCCTGAGTTCAAATCCCAGCAACCACATGTACAACCATCTGTAATGAGATCTGATGCCCTCTTCTGGTGTGTCTGAAGACAGCTACAATGTACTTATATAGAATAAATAAATCTTAAAAAAAAAACAAAAAAAAATTTAAACCTGGTGGCACATGCATGAATCTAAGAATTTAAAAGGTTAAGGCAAATTCAAGACAGTGGTCTACATAGCAAACTAGAGACATACTCTGTCTTTGAAAAACAGATTTGGGGCCAAGCACTGGCAACACCTCTAACCTTAGTAATCACAGCACAAGCAGGCAGAGCTCTCTGTTCAAGGCCAGCTTGGATTATATCCTGGGTTCTAGGACAGCCAGGGCTACCTAGTGAGATGCAGTTTCAAATAGAAAGAAGGGGCTGGAGAGATGGCTCAGTGGTTAAGAGCACGGACTGCTCTTCCAGAGGTCCTGAGTTCAAATCCCATCAACCACATGGAGGCTCACAACCATCTGTAATGAGATCTGATGCCCTCTTCTGGTGTCTGAAGACAGCTACAGTGTACTTATATGCATAAAATAAATAAATAAATCTTCAAATAGAAAGAAAACTGATTTTACGGGGCTGGACCTGCCTGGCAGCTCTCAACCACCTGAACCTCCACACACTCAGGGACTCACTTGGCACATACACGCATGTGCATATGTGCACATGCACATTACATATGCAGACATTTAGGCAAAACACTCGTGCACATAAACTAAAAATAAAAAATTAAAAAGGGATTTTCCAATGAATTTTTAAATTTAGAGTTAAGGATGATTAGTATATTTCTATAATAAACGAAGGTGTGAAGAGGACACTGGCCCCTGTTGGATTAGCAGACACTGGGTTTCTGTGTGAGGATACGTCTTCATTTAGTGTGTGAGGTATGTGAGTGACCGACGGGGTGTGGATTGTAACAAATAGCAGACTGTGGGGCTGGGAGACATTAGGTAAGCCGGTATGCTCCTTTTCTTTTGTAGTCTAGGACATGTCTCATTGGTTGAGGCCTTGGCCCACTCCCCAGCATAAGGTTTGCCCTAAAGTTGAACTAGAATGTCTAATTCTCTCCCCTTCTGTTTGTCTGCTGTGTCGGTGTTGGTGTTTTGAGACTGGCTCCCACTATGTATCCCTGGCTGTTCTGGAACTGGCTCTGCTGTAGACCATGCTGGTCTCAAACTCAAATCCACCTGCCTCTGACTCCTAAGTGCTGGGATTAAATGTATGTACAACCTAGGGCTTGTTTGTTTTTGAGTCAGGGGGTCTCACTGTGTAGCTCAGGCTGGCCTTGGATGCACCATCCTCCTGCCTCACCTCCCTAGGTGCTGGAATTGCAGGCATGATCCGACACCCCTACAATCTGTTGTTTCTGTAACTGTTTCATGCTCACTGTGTGTATTCAAGACCACAGGTTCTTCAGGGACAGAATTGATGTTTGAAATAGATGTTGTCATGACTTATGAAACCACAAGGTGGCGCTTCAGAGCCGTCATCACAATCTGCTCTCCCCCACCTCCCTCTCTCCCTTTCTTTCCCTCTCTCCCTCCCCCTCCTCCCTGTCTCTAATTCAGTGGAACCTTGGGCTTGGGTTGAATAGGATGATGGCAGCAGCACCAGCCTCAGAGTTCTAAAGAGGACACATGTGAATCTGAGCACGGCAGGAGGAATGGTCAGCACCTCCCAGGGTAGGCTGTTCAGCCGGCCCTGATTTGCCTCTCAGTTACTATTTACGTACTACAGGCCGCTCGATAATCTATTTTGGTAGAAGTCACCATACATCTGTCATTTGACAGATGACAAATTGTTGCTGCAATAGTAACTTTTCTTTAGTGCTGGGTGCTGGGGACTCCTTGCCACACAAGGCTGCCTGTCACTTAGTCTATCCCACACCTATATTTTCCTCTTTTTTTAAAAAAAATATTTATATACGTATTTTGGGTTTGTTTTTTTTTTTTTTTTTTTTGAGACAGTTTTTGTGTATCCCTGGCTGTCTTGAAACTTGCTCTGTAGACCAGGTTAGCCTCGAACTCAGAGATCTGCCTCTGCCTCCCAAGTGCTGAGATTAAAGGCATGCACCATGACCACCTGGCTAAAGACTTATTTTTAATTATGCGGGGTGGGGGTTGGGGATTTAGCTCAGTGGTAGAGCGCTTGCCTAGGAAGCGCAAGGAAGCGCAAGGCCCTGGGTTCGGTCCCCAGCTCCGAAAAAAAAGAACCAAAAAAAAAAATTATTCGGGGTGGGTGCATATGAGTCCAGATGCAAGCGGTATCAGACCCCCTGGAGCTGGGGCCTCCATGGCTACTGCTGACTAAACTTAGGTCCATCTCAACCACAAACTGAACTTGGGTCTGTGCTCCTAACCACTGAGCCATCTCTCCAGCCCCACTCTACCCTATCAGTCCCTATCCTAGAGTGACCAAACTGGTCTAGACCTCCTTCCTGTATCCCAGACTTGTGGAACCACGGGTGTGTAGTCCCTTCCTTCCCATCCCTACTGAGTTATTTGCCGAGACCTCTGGATGAAAGAGAGCCTGAGTTTAGCCGGGGCCCAACATAGGGCTTTTAGGTCAGTGGGCTGGATCCTAATCTGGGCCAGGAACTCCCTAAGGATAGAATACTGCTTGAGCCAAAGCTCACCCCCGTGGGGGTGTACGAGGAAATAAACCATGGTGTTCACACTGTTGTAGTAATGCACCCTTGCCATGCAAAAGCAGTCTGAGAAGGGATCAGGGCTGAGTATGCAGAGGCGAGAATTGCCCAGGTCCACCACCTCACGAAGACCCCTTCCCACAGTGGTCTCTGTGTCCAGACTTACATTCTTTCCAAACTTGAGGACTAGTTTTTCGGCGTTGATGTGGTCCTGGAAGTTGGGGTGATGTTTCCTTCGCCGATAATCCTCTTCGGTGAAGGGAACCTCGCTATCATCCTAGGGGAGACACAAGGTGCAAAGCTAGTACCCCAGAGCCAAGGGAGGCTGCACCGTTCAAGGAGCTGTTCCTTCCGGCTCGATGCAAGTTCCGAGAATCTCCCAGTAGCTGGCTCAGAGGACCTCCAACAGTCCACATAAGGAAGTGACAGATATTTACATTGCTGGACTTAACAAGAACTCTACAGAACTCATTGAAACGTACCCCGTGGACACGTGCAATCCCTATGTGCTGATTGAGATAAAAATGATTCTCTAAAAGACAACAAAACGCTGTGCTTCCAGAGCTGTGTGGGGCAGGACTTGTTCTTCATGTCTGGGCTGTGGTTTGGGGTGACCAGGAGATTCACTTTGATGTGACCTCAAAACCAATGAGAGCAAGACCGGCAGGGTCCTTGATTGTACAGGTTGGGCTGCAGCCACCAAAGGGAACCATGGAGGCGGCAACAGGCTCTGGGTAGCAGATAGGATCTAGCTTTGGGGCAATACACAGAAATCAGTCTTTCTTGCAGCTGCAGGTTGCATGTTGAATGTTAGAAAGACTGCTGGCTGTAAGCTCCAAGACCAAACTGAAGCTCTGTGTATACTAACCAAAATGTTTGCTTTTTGTTTGTTTTGTCTTGTTCGTTTTGACGTAGGGTATCGGGTTGCCCAGGCCGGCCTTGCATTTGGTAAGTACTCAAAGGAAGTTGATGCTGAACTTTAGCTCTCCCTGCCTCCATCAAAGCTAAGGATAACCTGTAAGCTGGGCTTGCCCAAGGACAGGTAACATCCTGGGATGCTGGAGGCTGCTGCTCAGGTAAAATATCAAGTCACGTGTTTTCCCTTCAGTAAACAAGGTTGGTTGCCCCAACTGCACAGGATGTACTCAGTCACATAATAGGCAGGATGCACGCTTGTCCCTGACTGGATGGTGGCAGGTATAGCCTGTGAGCACCCCACTAAAATAATTCATCACCATTCTTTGGGGGTCCTAGGTATGAACCTAGCCATTGTCCCTCTTCCTTGTCAGTATTTAATAAAGCATTTAATAAAGCTTGCTTTAATTGGACAATCGTGAATTTGGTGTGTGTTTCTCCTTGCAAATTTCAGGTTTAGCAAATTTCTGCCTCCTCAGGCTGGGATTATAGGCATGGGACAGCGTGCCCATTTTTTTTTTTCTTTCTTTTTTTCGGAGCTGGGTACCGAACCCAGGGCCTTGCGCTTGCTAGGCAAGCACTCTACCACTGAGCTAAATCCCCAACCCCTAGCGTGCCCATTTTATATCAATAAACTACCTGCTCTGAATTTATATTTACAGATCTGGTTCCTGGAGACCCTAGGAACCAGATCTTCCTTCTGTGACTGCAGTAACCAGGGTGTGTGAAACTTCTAAGCTGTGCTGTTGTGAAGCCCAACCAACTCTGCCTTTGAGAGTGCACAAAGTTCCACTTGAGCAAACATCCTATGACAAGCAATAGCCAGTCACGCTACTGAAAGACCCCCAAACTTGGGGAGACTCTCGCTCTAGTCACGGGTTGGGGTACCCCCAGGAAACACGAGTAGCCGGTCTTGATGTAATCAGCAAGAGGCAGTTTTATTTACGAGATCTCGGGCTGACACATATCCCACACAGGAGATTGAGTCAAGCCCCGAGCCTCTCTAGGCAGGGGCTTATATAGGGAAAACCAGGGGTTTTTGTGTGGATACACATAATTGGCTAGTACAAAGGGTGTACAGTTATTTTTTTTTCTTTTCTGCGCGGAATTGTGTTAACAAAGCATTCTAGCATCTTAGCAATATGGGCAAGGTGGCTTATCTCGCTCAGCAAAGGGATGACTCATATTAGGGAGTGAAGGAAGGGAAGGGGAAGAGAAGGGAGGTAGCTCCAGGGGTAGCTCCAGATGGCCAGTGTCCTTGGAGCCCTATCTCAAATTCTTTTAGGCATAGCCAGACTTTGTTCATGACTAACTTTTAGAAATTTTAACCCTTCACTACAACAGCAGGGTCAAGATACATATAGATTACCTAAGACATCCTGCAGAAACAGATAACCTAGCCATCTTGTCTGTCAGCTGGTTTTGCCCCCATGTTTGGTTCCTGAAGATTACTCCAGAAATACAGTTTTTAAAATATTAACTTGCTGACCCTCATGGAAACCCCCCCCAAGTTTGCTGTAACTACAATAAATACCCTGCACCCTAGACTTAAGGCTCTCACTTCTGACCCCCTGCTATGGTGAGGCAAGAGCCCTGGCTCACAGGCTTGTTGTAATAAAGACCCTTGTGTGTTTGCATCAGAATTGGCTCCTCATAGTCTTTAGGGTCCCTGGGACTTGGGTATAGCTGTGACTGTAAACTGAGAAAGGCACCAGTTCAAGATGAGAGGTGGATTATTACCAGAGACATGGGTAGGGAGTGGTGCACATGCCTTCCTCTCGGGACTCAGAAGGCAGAGGTAGGCAGATCTGAGTTCTAGGCCAGTAAGGGGTATATAGTGAGACCTGCTCTCAAACCATAGAAAAGAAACAATACATTTATTGTATGATGAATTGAGGGTGAAATTTACCCATGGTCACGGGCATTCAGGAACTTTAAAAAAGTACTTGGGAGGCAGAGGCTGGTGTGGAAAGCTTTCAGGGCTGCTTGGCAGGAATTTGACATTGGGTCAGGACAAGGAAGTAGGTTAGAACAAAGAAGCAGGCCTCAGGCAAGAATCTGACTTTGGGTTAGGACGGGAAAGTAGGCTCAGGTATCTTGGTCATCCTGATAAGCCCCTAGAAACATTGATCACCCGGCTTTTTATTGACTTGCTTGTTCCTTGACTATTTGTATTTATTGTCTTGCTTGTTCCTTAACCTAGAAATGACTTTATTTGCATGTAATTAAAATGGTATAAAAGCAGATTAGGAAAAAAAAAAAAACCTGCCTTAGCCTCAGAACTGGATGGGGTCATGCTACAGTCTTATCTAGTTGTCTTTTTCCTTTTAATCCTTGCTCCTACACTGGAGAACCTGTTGACTGACTGAGCTGGCTTGGTCAGGCTGGTAGATCTCTGAGTTCTAGGCTAGCCTGGTCTACAGAGTGAGTTCCAGGACAGCCAGGACCACACAAGAAACCCTATCTGGAAACAACAGATTAAAACTAACAATGCGGGCTGGAGAGATGGCTCAGAGGTTAAGAGCACTGACTGCTCTTTCAGAGGTCCTGAGTTCAAATCCCAGCAACCACATGGTGGCTCACAACCATCTGTAATGAGACCCGATGCCCTTTTCTGGTGTGTCTGAAGACAGCTACAGTGTGCTTAATAAATAAATAAATAAATCTTAAGAAAAAAAAACAACAACTAACAATGCAAGAAGGGTGTGGCGTGTAAATATGAATGGCAAAGTGGTTTTCCCCTTCTTTGTGCATTTGTGTGTGTGTGTGTGTGTGTGTGTGTGTGTGTGTGTGTGTGTTGGCAGGTATACATGTGTAGGTATCTTCTGTTGTCCAAACACTTTAACAGCTGAGCCATCTCCCTAGCCCAAAAATGACAGTATTTATGCCAGTATATCATATCTGCAAATTTGCTCAGTTAAGAAGAGAGATTCTTGGGCTGGAAAAATGTCTCCATGGTTAAGAGTACTGACTGCTTTTCCAGATGTCCTGAGTTCAATTCCCAGAAAATACATGATATCTCACAACCATCTGTAATGGGATATGATGCTCTCTTCTGGTGTGTCTGAAGACAGCTACAGTGTATTCATATAAACAAGATAAATATTTTAAAAAAGAGGATGGGCTGGAGAGATGGCTCAGTGGTTAAGAGCACTGACTGCTCTTCCAGAGGTCCTGAGTTCAAATGCCAGCAACCACATGGTGGCTCACAACCATCTGTAATGGGATCTGATGCCCTCTTCTGGTGTGTCTGAAGACAGCGACAGTGAACTTACATGTAATAAATAAGTAAATCTTTCTAAAAAAGAGGAGAGAGCCTCACAGGCAGCTCCAGCATAGTGGAGGATATGCTCTTAACTTTAAAAATGGCTTCTGTGGGGAAAATATAGGCTGCAGTGAAGGAAATGAGATCCTATCCCAGTCTACTCAGCCGGGCCTGGATTTGGAGTGGATTATAAAATGGAAGAAGAGAAAAGAGAAGGTGTGGGCTCAGCACCGGAGAGGCGTAGACAGGAGGATCAGGGACTCAGAGCCATCCTGGGCTGCAGGGTGAATTCAAGCCATTTTGGGCTACGTGAGGTCCTGCTCCAGATGTCAGGAGCCGTGGTGGGAACTGGAAGATGATGAAGAAGGCAGCACGCGGAGGCTCAGGGCTGTGGGCCATGCTGAGGAGTGTAGGTGACCGAGACAGGTGGGTGGTGTGTAAATATTCACCTGAGGGTGTGGACATGCAGGTGCCATGGCCTTCGAGTGCAGGCTAAAAGACAACCGTGGGTGTCAGTCCTCACCGTCCACCTTGTTAGAGAAAGGGCCTCTTTGGTTTCTGGTTAGCCAGCATCCCAGCCGACTGGTCCTCAAGCCTCCAGGGACATCCTTGTCCACACGGGAGCTCTGCGATGACAACCACTCACACTATGTGACTGACTTTAATGGGGTTCTGGGGACTCAGAGTGGGGAGCCTCTGCGAGCACCTCTGCCCACTGAGCCGTGCCCCAGCCGGGGCTGACGCCTTTTAAGCGGGCCTGTTGCACAATCTGAATTACATTTTAACAGGGTTGTTGAGGTGGACGACAAATAGGAAGGAAGGGAGAAGGTAAGGAATGGAGCCCACCACTAGGTGGCGATAGATTCTCTCCCCCTACCCCGAAGGCTTCTATTGCTAAGACAGAACAGCATGATTACAAAAAGAAACAAGTTGGGGACAAAGGGTTTATTTGTCTTATACTTCCATATTGCTGTTCATCATCGAAGGAAGTCAGGGAAGGATTTCAAACGGCAGAAACCTGATGCAGAGGCCATGAAGGGGTGCAGCTAGCAGGCTTGTCCAGAAACATAGAACCCGGGACCATTGGCCCACCCACAGTGGGCTGGGCCCTCGTCCACCAACCACTAAGAAAATACCGTACCGCTGGATCGTACAGCGGCAACTTCTCATCCGAGGCTCCCTCTTTCCAGATGACTTTAGTTTGTGTGTCGAGTTGACGTAAGACTGGCCAGCGCACCTCCTTAATCCAATGGGACAGGTCAAGGACCTAGGTGTCACCTCTAGGAACTTATGGCTGCTTTCGAAGCTCCTCAATCGCTGCTTAGCCTTCCGTACTGAGTTTCTAAGACTCTTCCCCTCACTCACCGCCAGGCAGCTGCCCTCGCCGCCTCAGCTCCAGCAGCCTGGCTTTGATCCTTTTCTTTATAGTTCTTCCATTTCTGGCAGCTCTGAGGCTTACCGCCTGCCCGCCCCGAGGGTTTTTCTTTTAAAGTGAGACACCGTCCTAACGAGCCCCAATAGGGAGTCCCATTTCCCAGGTGTCACATGATGGCTCTGTTGGGACTCTGAGATTTCTAGGAACTCTTCTTTCTTCCCCTTTAACGTTTTGATTGGCAGCGAAGATAAACCCATCCCTCGGTGGAATCCACAGCCAGCAATAGGCATCCAGAAGTTTTCATGGTTGGGGAAGCTGACAGCTGAGCCTGGAGCTAGAAAGTTGCCTTGGATACGATTACTAGATTGGGCTGGTGGTACACTTTGGATGATGCATTAAGAACTTGGCTGGGAGGGGTTGGGGATTTAGCTCAGTGGTAGAGCGCTTGCCTAGGAAGCGCAAGGCCCTGGGTTTGGTCCCCAGCTCCGGAAAAAAAGAACCAAAAAAAAAAAAAAAAAAAAAAGAACTTGGCTGGGAAACTGGCTGATGGGTGGGTGGGTGGGTGGGTGGGTGGATGGATGGGTGGGTGGGTGGGAGTGGGCTGGGACAACCCCAGTACCAGGGATTCTCTTAGCAGAAAGACAGAAAATTAGTTTGTGAGGGAAACTGTAGCTACTCCACCATTTTGCAGAAATGGCATATCCTGGACAAATTACATATCACACAATTGGCTGTTCTTTTACATCCATGTGTCCAACCCATAGCACATGGATTGCTAGATTAAGAAGAAATAAATGGGGGGCTGGGGATTTAGCTCAGTGGTAGAGTGCTTACCTAGGAAGCGCAAGGCCCTGGGTTCGGTCCCCAGCTCCGAAAAAAAAGAACCAAAAAAAAAAAAAAAGAAGAAATAAATGGGACAATGAGATAGACAAATGAATCGTGTACCCCGAAAGAATATTTGTGTTGAAACTTAGTCACTACTTATCGGAAGTTTAAACTGAGCTGACCGCTCTTGTACGCACTTTTATTTGCTAACCTTAGCAATCAAACTCACACCCAGACTGGAAAGAGAATGTTCTAGAAGCACCCATCTTTCTAGCCCAAGGTTTAGTTGCCAGGCTCCCAGACCAGGAAAACTGCTGGGTGGCTGCTGCCTGCTGTGGATGCCATCTAGGGTACAGGAGCCTAGGAGCTTCTCGGCCCTGGCTAACATGACCCGACTGCCGGATATGACTGTTCTAGCTTTACCCCATTGCCAGTCCCGGTGTCTGCAGACTACAAGGTGGACTGCAAGGTACCCTGGCCGTGGATTTTCACTAAAGAAAGGGGACAGTCTCTGCCCAGCCAACTGCATGGAAGCCTGTCATTGAAAACCAGTCAGGGCTGTCAGTTCAGTTTCTGCCTTTAGGTTCCTGGAGAGACAGAGACCAGGCTCTGCGCTGTGAACCTTTGCTACTGGTGTTTGGGGCTATTCTCCTTTAGTCCTTAAATTTCATTACATTGACAGCAGCACATGAGTGTATTTTACATTAAAACACAAAACGAGAGAAATGTCAACAAAACCCCATGAAGCAGGGACAAGGTCTCACCATGTGCGTGGGCTAGCCCAGAATTCTTAGGCTTGAAATAACCCTCTCCCTGCTGACTCCAGAGTGTGCCCAGAGCTTGTTTGCTTTAAGGCCACCTTTCACTGGCAGGGGGTGGGGGTGGAGGTATGGGGGTGGGGTTGGGGGAATAGAGTGGGGGGGGGCAGCAGGGCGTGGGGAGGGTGGGGAGGGCTAGTTCCTTGCCGCTGAAGAAGTGATCATTTCCTTTACTGACAGATGCTCCAGTTCCTCTCCATCTGGCATTGTACCCTTTCCTTGTTATGTAGGAAAAGGTGTCAGCATTTCTGAAAATTCATTCGGTTCCTGAACAGATGTGGCAACAACTGCGCTCACTTGGTGTGGCTTTGCTCTTGCTTGATGATGATGATGATAATGATGATGATGATGATGATGATGATGATGATGATGATGATTACTGGTTTCTTGAGACAGGGTCTCTGTGTAACTCTAGCTGTCCTGGAAGTTGCTGGGTAGAGCAGGGTGTCCTGGAACTCAGAGGTCTGCTGGCCTCCGGTGTGCTGGGATCAAAGATATGTGCCACCACTGCCTGGCTTGTTTATTTTAAAATGTGTTTGTCTTTAAAGAATTATTTTATGCATATGAGTACACTGTAGCTGACATACCAGAAGAGGGCATCAGATCCCACTACAGGTGGTTGTGAGCCCCCCTGTGGTTGCTGGGAATTGAACGCAGGACCTCTGGAAGCGGTCAATGCTCTTAATTGCTGAGCCATGTCTCCAGCCGGCTTATTTATTTTTAAGTGAAATCTGATGACTCTGTTAACTGGACCTTCTTCCTATGGTTGAATTGTTTTACTGATTTATTCTTTATGCAAGGGTCTCTGCTGTCCAGGCTGGAGCTGAACTCTTCCTGTACTGAGGTGGTCCGGCTGCCTCAGTTTCCGGTGTAGCTGCCTCAGCTTCCGGTGAAGCTTTCATTGCGTGCCACTGAGCCAAGGTTGCCGATGACTATTCAAATCGCTTACTGTTTTCCACCTGCCTGGAACTTGTGTGGGCTCCGGGCTAGCTAGTTATTATTTGTGACAACTAGAACCTGTCAGTCACCCTTGTTCTGAGAGTCTGGCTGCGTTAGCATCTTCTCTGCGTTCTTTGCTCACCCTCAGAACATAGCTAGACTTTAAAAACAAACAGGGACTAGCAAGATGGTTCAGTAAGTGTAGGTGCCTGCTGCGTAAGGACCAGAGTCCCGGATTCAACGTGGCTGGAAATGGCTAGGAAAATGCATCTTGTAATCAATAATGTATCGCTTTGGAGAGCTGAGAAGCAATGTCAATGCCGGTGTGTGGGAGATCCCGCACACCATTTGCTTTGTCTCAACGGCTAAGGAAACTTCATTTTATACTAGTCATGCATCTAATAACCATTTGTCTCAGCTTCAAGTCCCCGGAAGCCATGTTCCCAGTAACCTGGACAGAATGACACTCCCCCCCAACCCCCCAGACACAGCCATACCATCTGCTTTGTTACATTATGACTGCTTGTTTCTTCATTTGCTTCTGTGACCTGCTTATGTAGACATTCAATGGCTGTTCTGAGGTTACCATGACATCCTAATCTTGGTAGCACACAATGGCTCTTGGCTTGCTTGTGCAGATACTCAAGGTTTTCTTGTGGTTTTTGCCCTTAAAAGTCCTTCCCTCGGGGCTGGAGAGATGGCTCAGTGGTTAAGGGCACTGACTGCTCTTCCAGAGGTCCTGAGTTCAAATCCCAGCAACCACATGGTGGCTCACAACCATCTGTAATGGGGTCTGATGTCCTCTTCTTGTGTCTGAAGACAGCTACAGTGGACTTATATAGAATAAATAAATAAATTTAAAAAAAGTCCTTCCCTCTTCCCTCAGCCCACTTCACATGGCAATCTCTAATCTGGCTCAGAGATCACCAGTCCCCTAGCAGTATCAATAAACTTAGTGATTATAATTTGGATTGAGTTTTCGGTCTTTTCCCTGGGGCAGGTGTGTGTTGAACACTATAATGTCCTCGTCACTCTGATCGTACCGCCTGATGAGTCTTGAAGAGATGCTAGGGTGATTCTCCACTGAGTGGGAGGCTGTCACACAGCCACAAGTCTCTGAGGCAGCAGCGCTGGAAGAAGGCACGCCTTTAGTCACGATGTAGCCGCTGTGACCAATGTGTGACCAATGGGCGCGTGTTTGCTGTGCTGTGCTCATGGTGGTCTTACGTCCACCGGTGTCACCCAGACACTCGGGGAATGCACTGCGCTGTCATCAGCAGCTCCTTTATGACTAACCGTAAAGGTCATCTTCACTGTCGGGTCGTCCACATTTAGAGTCACCTAGAAGAGACACTGCTGGACGGGCCTGTCTGAGAACTACCCGAGGAGGGAGGAGCCACCAGCCTGCAATCCCTGACTGAATGAAACAGGAGCTGAGTGTCAGGCAGGCTTGGTGTGACCGGCCACCTCTCCCTCGGTCACACCTTCTCCTCCAAGGTGACCCAAATCCCTTCAGTGAGACAAGATAACCCGGCACTAGGGAAGCAGAGACAGACAGATCTCTGTAAGTTTAGGGCCAGATTAGTCTACAGAGTGAGGTAGGGTACATAGGGAGACCATATCTCAAAAACAAACAAACCTACCCCCCACCCTCTACCCCTTGCTTTTGTCAGATGATCTGTCACGGCAATGACAAAGTAGCCAATGAGATAACCTTCTTGGATCCTTATCACCTGTATGATCAGGCCTTGACCAAAGCGTTGTTAGGTGGTGGCACTGTCTGTGGGGAGGCAATTTGAACTTCCTGGTGGCCTAAGCTGGGAATGCAGCTGGGTGGCAGAGTGTTTGTCCAGCCCTGGGTTTGATCTTTAGCACATCATAAAATCTAAATATGGCCACGAGTGCCTCTATACCCAGCTCTTTGGGTATAGATGTGGGAGGATCTGAAGTTACAGCCATCCATGGCTACATAGTGAGTCTGAGGCAGCCTGGACTACGCGAGATGCTGTCACAGAGAGTGAAACAACAGAACAACACATACAGAAGCCTCACCAAGCCTTGGTGGTGTGAGGCCGGCTCCTTTTAACATAACTGCAGCCATTTTGTACTCAGACTCCATGTTACCCACAAGGTGAAATTAAGTTCATAGTTGTCACTTCAACCGACACTGAAGACTGTTACTACTATGCCAAAATGTTATGGTCGACTCACTTGTACCGTTTCCTCAATGCTCTGAGACTTCCCTGATCACCACCTGTCCACCACCCTTCTTACTTCACTCAGGATAAACCACCTTAAAGGTTGGCTGATGGTACTTTGTCTAGTTAGCCAAAAATGGTGTACCACTCCACGGCTTGCCTCTGAACTTATGAACCTGGTTTTTCCTATAAAAAGCCTGTCCTGAGGACAGACTGGTGCCACAGTTAGGTTTTCCTTCTCGTGGTCCTGAACGCTCAGTGTTAGGGTGTGCATTCAAAAGACTATTCTTGCTTAACTGAGATCGCTGTACCCATGGTTTGTGTGGCGACTCCCAGACCCCGACATGGATTCACTTTGGGCTGATGAACTCTGTTGGATGCTTGAGATGGGGTGGGGTTCAGGAGCGCAGGGGTACCCGGCTCGCTCGGGTTCTACTCACAGGGTCCAGGGGTTTGGATCTCGCCCATGTCATCACTGTCGACAACAAAATGAACATCTTTCGCTTTTCAAAATGGCTGATTTCTTCACTCAGTGCTGTGGGGCCAAAAAACCAGAGAAATCACTTAATCATTGGAATCCATGTTAGGGTTTTTCTTGCCTAGTTTTAAACATGTTCATTCCAGTGTGTGTGTGTGTGTGTGTGTGTGTGTGTGTGTGTGTGTGTGTGTGTGTGTGTTGGATGTGGGTATATTTATTTGTGTGACTTCAGGGGCTAGCAGTCCTCAGAGGTGTCGGATCTCCCTGGAGCTGGCTTTATAAGTGGTTGTGAGGAGCCCCGTAATGACTGTGGGGAACTTTGCAAGAGGTAAAGACCTTCTTGGGTTTCACAGAGGGCATTTCTGCCTAGCCTGGGCTTTGGGTGTGAAGGTAAATTAGGTTGTATCTTTCCCTTAAACTGCAGCCAGCTTGGGGTGGGGTGAGGTGGGTTGGGGGCTCTACCTTGGGGGCCCAAAGGCTGTGGTAGAAAGCACAGGTGAGGAGGAAATGCAGGTTATGAACAAGGTGTGGTGAGTGTGTAGAACAGACATGCACGAAGGACAGTGAGTGTGTCACCGTCACCAACAGAGGAGTCTGTCACAGGCTGTGCCGAGCCTCCCAGAGTTCCGGCTTATGGTGGCACTGATATAATCTTACTGTTGTATGACCTCACTGAGGTACAGAGTGAGGTCAGAGGGTCCTGGTGTTCTGGTGCACATTTCAGTGTTGATAGGGGATTCCTTACACCATCACACACTGGCGTGGGCGTCCTCACTGGGGAAAAGCAGGGACTCGCACTCAGACCGGGAAGCATGACTGAACTAAGCGTCGGGACGCTGTGCCACACATTCACGCTAAGTCAACTTCAAATCTGTCTTTAACAGTTTGTCTTTAATTCTACTGAGGAAATCTTTTCTGCTTCACTTTGCCCTGTTAACTTCTCCTCTCCCCTGCGCTTCACTTTGGCCTCTTTTGTGAATATGTGTCACACGTCTCGGGCTCTAACTGGGTCACCCTTCTAAAAATGTGGGACACTTATAATAGGCTGAACGTATTCTGCCTGTCCCACCCTAGACACGCTCCTTGGATGTAACTATTTTCCCCTTGAGGCGAGGCCGGGAGTCCATTCCTCTCTCCCATGCCGTCTGCTTTCCTCCCACAGCACCCACGAAACATGGAGAGGGAGAGACGAATTCTGCAACATTTCAAAATATAACGAAGTGTTGGCAAAAAGTACGTGTGCTCTAGAGGATTGTGCTACAGAGGATTGTTTCTCTCTTTCCCTGTCCACTTGTCTAGCCTCCAACTAGCTACATAGCAAAGGATGACTTCTGACTCTGTCTGCACCCTCCAGGTGCTAGGGTTATTTTCTGGTGCCTGGTTTGTGCACTGCTGGGGACTGAACCCCTGCTAGGCAGGCAGTCATTTGAGCTCCATCTCCAGCGCTGTAGTCTTTCTTTCTTTTCTAATCCTTCTTCCCTGCCTTTTTTTTTTTTTTTTTTTTTTTTGGACAGTTTTGTTGCAGGGCGGCTTGGCTTCAGGATCTTAGTCCTCACAGCTCAGCATCCTGAGTACCACACCTTGCTTATTCAGGGTCTGGAAAGATGGCTCGGCAGTTGGCTAAGAACATGTACTATTCTTGGAGAAGCCCTGGGTTCCTGTGGTGCATATGTCAGTGGCTAACAAGTGCCTGTAACTCCAGTCCCGGGGGAATATGATGCCCTCTTCTGGCCTCTGTGGGTATACGCACACAGACGCAGGCGCAGGCGCAGGCGCAGACGCAGACGCAGACGCAGACGCAGGCGCAGGCACAGGCACAGGCACAGACACAGACATGCACACGCACACACCACTTACTAAATCCTTTTTCCCCACCCACATGGTGCCAGGTGACTTTGCCCACAGAATGAAGTGGCTCTGACTATTTTCTTATACAGAATCCTTCTACTCCACAGTCGTAGAAATTAGTTAAACCATTTCCTCCAAGTAGAGAAGTGCACATTTTTTAAAGAGATAAAAGAGAAGTCCCAGGAAAGCCAGTGCAAGGGCCACGTTTGAGAAATGATTACTTTGCCTGGATGGGTCGGGGGTCCTCATCTGATGCTTTTCTGTTGCAACTGAATGTCTGTCTTTATTCGCTGTCTCACATTCACAGACACCGGCCATCGGCTGAGGCAGACAAGTGTGGGATACAACTTAGTAACCTGGGGCACACTGGGCTTGGACAGTGCATACATCCTCTTCCCAAAATGCTTTCACTGGCCCCAGACCTCTTAACTGCATGTTCTACACTCACTCCTCTCCTGACAGTGCATCTAGCAGCAGAGTGGCAACTTAGAACTCTATCAGGCATGGTTTTTTTTTTGGGGGGGGGAGGGGGTTTCAAGACAGAATGTGACGGCTATTCCAGTTGTCAATTTGACTATATCTGGAATGAACCACAATCCAGAAATGGAGGACACACCTGTGATCCAGATCTTGAGGTTGGAAGACACAGGCTTTTGATCCAGATCTTGAGGCTTAGTGGCCATGAAAAGCTTAGGCCCAGGTGTGGTGGGCCATACTTTTAATCTGGGCCACACCTTCTGTTGGAGTTCCTACGTAAGGACAGTGGCAGAAGGAAGACTCTTCTCTGCCTGCCTGTACTCACTTGCCAGCACATCTGTTGGAACCTATGCCAGTCAGAATTCCAGCTTCTACAGAAGACCAGGTGAAACACCCAGCCTCGTGGGACTGAGCAACTCTGGTTGTCAGGCTTGGTGGCGAGTGCCTTTCCCGGCTGGGCCATCTCACAGACCCTGGACTGGCTTTGGATGCAGGTACAGTGAGGTATACTGCACCCTCAGAGTGACCTTTATTATTTTTTATGCTTTTGGTTTTTTTTTGTTTTCAAGACAGAGTTTCTCTGTGGGGTCCCGGCTGACCTGAAACTCACTCTGCAGACCCAGCTGCTCTGAGACTCAGAGATCTGCCTGCCTCTGCCTCCTGAGCACTGGGATTAGAGGTTGCACCGCCACAGCCTGGCTCTCGAGGTCACCTTTTGTAGACAATTCCCTAGTTACCATCTTAGGCCTATGCATAATTGGGCATGTATATGATTAAAGCCAAGTGCATCACGGGAAGAGACATGCTCATTGTGTTATAGGGCTTATATCTGTCAATCAAAACACAGAACCAACATCACTATGTCCTTTAGCAACTAAACTCCTCCCTCTCTCGAACTCTATAAAAAGAAGCCCCAGGCAACAATTAGGGCCTCGTGTGCACTCACTCACGTCGTCCACTGGTATTTAAAATATTTTTATTATTTTTTTTTGGTTCTTTTTTTTTTTTTCGGAGCTGGGGACCGAACCCAGGGCCTTGCGCTTCCTAGGTAAGCGCTCTACCACTGAGCTAAATCCCCAGCCCCTAAAATATTTTTAAAAATTATTTTTATTTAATGTGTGCGAGTGTTTTTTTCCTGCGTGTATGTGTGTTTGCCGTTCTCACACAGTGTTAGGAGTCCAGAAGGGCTCGCGTGATACTTCAGGGGTCAAGCTCCTGCCACAGTGACTGTCCCACCATGATGAAGTGTGCCACGAGCTAAGCCAGAACGAGCTTTTTCACCCTTAAGACGCTTTGCCTGGGTGTTATATCACAGCAACAGAAAAGAAACTGGGAGGTTGTCATAGGGTCTTACTGCTGTGAACAGACACCATGACCAAGTCAACTCTCACAAGGACAACATCTAAGTGGGGCTGGCTCAGGTTCAGAGGTTCAGTCCATTGCCATTACGGTGGGAGCATGGCAGCATCCAGGCAGGCATGGTGCAGGAGGAGCTGAGAGTTCTACATCTTCATCTGAAGGCTTCTAGCAGAATACTGACCTCCAGGTATCTAGGAAGAGGGTCTTAAAGCCCATGCCCACAGTGACACACCCACTCCAACAAGGCCAAACCCACTCCAACAGGGTCACACCTTTTTTTTTTAATTGGATTATTTTTATTTCAAATGTTATCCCCTTTCCTAGTTTCTCATCCCAGGTACCCCCTATTCCATCACTCCTCCCCCTTCTTCTATGAGGGTATTCCCCTCCAACCACCCACCCCTTCCCACCTCCCCGCCCTGACATTCCCCTACACTGGGGGATCCAGCCTTGGCAAGACCAAGGGCTTCTCCTCCCATTGGTGCCCAACAAGGCCATCCTCTGCTGCACATACAGCTGGAGCCATGGTCTATCCATGTGTACTCATTGGGTAGTGGTTTAGTCCCTGGGAGCTCTGGTTGGTTGGTATTGTTCTTATGGGGTTGCAAACCCCTTCAGCTCCTTCAATCCTTTCTCTAACTCCTCCAATGGGGTCCCTGTTCTCAGTTCAATGGTTGGCTGCCAACATTCACCTCTGTATTTGTCATACTCTGGCAGAGCCTCTCAGGAGACAGCTATATCAGGCTCCTGTCAGCATGCACTTCTTGGCTTCAGCACTATTGTCTGGGTTTGGTGGCTGTATGTATATGGGCTGGATCCCCAGGTGGGGCAGGCTCTGAATGGCCATTCCTTCAGTCTCTGCTCCAAAATTTGTCTCCATACCTCCTCCTATGAATATTTTTGTTCCCCCTTTTAAGAAGGACTGAAGCAATGGCCACACCTCCTAATAGTGCCACTCCCTGGGCCACGCATATACAAACCATCATGGAGGTGGAACCATACAGTAAGACCCTATCTCAAGACACTCATCACAGGAGACCCCTGGGTCTCCACCCCCTGGTGCACTCAATTAGCACACATTTCAAACTTGAGGCGCTTCTCAGTCTAGTTCTTCTGGGACTCTCAAAGGCTGAGTGCTTTCTACCCACCAGCTAGCTTCTTTATAGCAATGTTCCATGTAACTCACTGACCGGAGACTGCCCACAAGGCTTCCTGCACTTGCTGTGCATTCTCCGTGATGTTATAGACGACAACGTCACACTCCAAGAGACGCGCGAGCAGGTCCTCCCGGGAGGTGCCCTGAAGAGAGATGCGACAGTCTGCATCGACAAGACAACAAGGGAGTCACCCACTCCCAACTCCTACCCTGGGAGAGCCCCACGGGGAGTGTTTGCAGGACTACTTCTATTCAACTCAAATCATGGCTCTCTTTTGTGTGTAGTTCACATTTAACAGAGGCATCATTGAAAACAGCCTGGGGTAGGTGATTTCGGAATTGCTGGAGAGATGGCTCAGTGGGTAAAACATGTGCCTTGCAAGTGTGAAAGAAGACCTGAGTTATGTCCTAAGATTACAAAAAGCAATGCTGGCCTTGATGGTGGTGCCTCCCACTGGTCAAGCTGGGGAGGTGGATGTGGGATGGTCCTTGGGGCTCCCTCATGAGCCAGTCTAGCCTACTGGGTGAGCAGCAGGCCAGCTAGAGACTGTGTCAGAGGAGAAAGACAATGTTCCTGAGGAAGACCACCCAACACTGCCTTCCAGGTCCCGCACACAGGTGTGGGCGTGTACATGTTTTTCCAGGTCCTTTCAGGTCCTTTGGCATTCACCTACTCTAGGTGACTATGACAGAGTGCAAGACACGGGGTGTTTTAAAGAACAGAATTGCATTTCTACCATGTAGGGACAAAGTCCAAGGCCAAGGTGTACTAAGCAAGTCTGGTTACAGCCGGAGGGAAGAATCCATTCCTCCCTTCTATTTTAGCTCCCGGGGAGTGACAGACGAGTGCTGCGGAAACACTTGATCACATTGTGAACCCTGAGATTGTGCTGTTTGCTGGCTCAGACTTAGCACACACCTTTACTATCTGTGGCTGGAACACAGACCCGCCCTTAGTACACACCAAATGAGGAAGGTAGTTTGTAGAGGGAAGCACCCATGTTTGAAAGTGATGTCTAATTGAGTGGCAGACGAAGTGCTGAATCAGAGAAAGATTTGACAGAATGGGATATGCCCAACTCTCATGGGAAGAGAGAGGAAAGGGAAATTACTTAAGAGAGAAGTGCATGAGGAGAAAAAAAAAAAAGAGGAGGCAGTTTTACTGGAACGGGCCTATGGGGGGCTGGGGGAGGGGCAAACGAGATACAGGTGAAGAAGACAGAAGGAGCCAGAAGATTAGAACAGATTGTCAAAGTTAGTAGGAGGGCCACGAGAGCAATTCAGGAGAAACTGAGAGAAGCCACATTGACTCCGTTTGGAGAGGAGTTGGAGGCAGAACGGCTGAGCTGAACCAGTCACCTAGAGTTGTTCAGAAAGAACTAGAAAGGGTGAGCTTATTCAGCAGTAAGTCTCAGAGGCTGAAAATGTTCTAGCTCTAGGTAAGTCTGTATGAGGTGAGAAGCTTCTAGGACTGGGCCTAGGTTACCAAGTAACCTAGGTTAGTTGGAGTGAGCCTCTGAGATGACAGTTATGACAGGAGTGCAAACGTTACTTTGACAGATGGTAATGGCTGCTGTTGTGTGGCTTTGTAGATTCATAGTTCCTATCTCTGCCTTGATGCTCACCTTGTGCTCCTACTGTGTGCTCCCCCTTCTACATTCATCCCAGAAAAAGACCCTCTAGGAAGACCCCGATAACATGGGTTGAATCGTCTCTTCTCTCTGAAAGGATATTGTCTTACTTAGTGCTTGCTGTGAAGAGACACCATGACCAAGGCAACTAATTAAAGAAAGCATTTAGTTGGGGGCTTGCTTAGAGTTTCTGAATTTTATAGCGCTTGTCCACCATGATGGGGAGCACAGAAATAGGCAGGCAGGCATGGCACTGGAACAGTAGTTGACAGCCTATATTTGATCCACAAGCAGGAGGTAGACAGAAAGACTGCATTTGTATGGGCTTTGCAACCTCAAAGCCCACGCATGCCCAGTGGCACACCTCCTTCAACAAGGCCACACCTCCTAATCCTTCCCAACTAGGAACCAAGCATCATATACATGAGCCTATGGGGGCCACTCTCATTCAAACCACCACATACATGCTGGCCTCCTAATTCCTAGTACTTCAATCTGCAACCTATTTGAAGACAGGATCTTTGAATTTCAGATGGCTGCATGGGATCACATAGTAGAACATTTGGCTCTCAGATGGTGGCTGGCACCCCATTTGTATGTAGCATTCTTCTGTTTTTACCTCCTAAGTGCGGGAGTACAGGTATGAGCCACCCGGACCAACTGCGGGACAGATCTCACTAACACCGTTCTCGCTTTTTGTTTGTGATGATATAGATATCTTAGTCAGGGTCTCTGTGGCTGCGATGAACTACAGTGACCAAAAACAAGTCATAGAGGAAAGGGTGTATTTGGCTTTCACTTCCCCATCACTGTTCATCAATGAAGGAAGCCAGGACAGGAACTCAACCAGCAGACACCTGGAGACAGGAGCTGATGCAGAGGTTGTGGAAGGGAGCGCTACTTACTGGTTTACTACCTGTGGCTTTCTCATTCTGGTTTCTTATAGAACCCAGAAGAAACACTGGGACCGAGGATGAAACCACCCACAATAGACTGGGCCCTTCCCCTGATCCCCTGTCAATCACTAAGTAAGAAAATGCCCTACAGTTGGGACCTCATAGCAGCATCTTCTCAGTTAAGGGTCCCTCCTTTCAGACAACTCTAGTTTGTCTGTCAAGCTGATAAAAGACCAGTCAGCACGGTAGGCCTAATGAGTTAAATCTTCAGGCCTGGACAGGTTATTGGGTGCAGAGAGACCTACAGCGAGTTCAGAGAGTAGAGATCCAGGTAGATAGAGAGGTTACGAAGTACTGCTTCTAGGGGTACAAAAATGTCTCCCGTGGGGACAGGGTCTAATTTGTCAGGTGAAGGCTTCACAGCTGCTCCGTAGGCAGAGAGATACGAGGCATTCAAGTCTCAAGAGCTCATTATCCCACACTGTTCCTCTTTCCTATAAGGTACGTTCACAGGGCCTCCACAGAGGGATTTTTGTGAGTTTGGAGGTAAAGACCAGAGGAATCTCTTCCAAGAATACCTCATTTAGGGGCTGGGGATTTAGCTCAGTGGTAGAGCGCTTACCTAGGAAGCGCAAGGCCCTGGGTTCGGTCCCCAGCTCCGAAAAAAAAGAACCAAAAAAAAAAAAAAAAAAAGAATACCTCATTTAAATCCTTTGCTTTGGCCCCAGATTTAGAATGGAGACATTGTGGTGTTCTGTCACGGTAGAATGATGTGTCCTGGGCTGGGGGAGGTGGGGGGATGGCTCAGTAAGTGAAGCGTTTGCTGCGCAACTGTGAGGCCCTGAGTTCTGATCCCAAGCAGCCATGTTGAGTTGTTTGCAGTAGTGTGTATAGAGAAGTACGCAGTAGTATGGAGGGACGGGAGGCCGAGACGGAAGAATCCCTGGAAGCTCGTGGACCGATTCACCTAGTGTAGGCAGCAAAATCCATCAAAGCAACCCTGTCCGAAACCAAGTGCAAGGTAAAGACCACCTCTTCTGACTTCTGCGTGTGCACTGACTTCTGCGTGTGCACTATGGTGTGCACATGCCTGCATTTGCGCACAAGGGTGAAACACGAAGTTTAGGAAGGAAAAAAGGAAGGAAGGAAGGAAGAAGGAAGGAAGGAAGGAAGGAAGGAAGGAAGGAAGGAAGGAAGGAAGGAAAAGGTGGCGGCTGGAGAGATGGTTGAGAGGTTAAGAGCTCTTCTAGAGGACCCGATTTCAGTTCCCAGCACCACACCGAAGCTCACAACTGTCTGTGGCTCCTGTTCCAGAAGATTCAACACCTTCGGGGTTGGGGATTTAGCTCAGTGGTAGAGCGCTTGCCTAGGAAGCACAAGGCCCTGGGTTCGGTCCCCAGCTCCGAAAAAAAGAACCAAAAAAAAAAAAAAAAAGATTCAACACCTTCACATAGATATCGTTCAGTCAAAAAAACACCAATGTACATAAAATCAAATATATAAATGACTTAAAACAGATATGTCCCATGTCCCCTCGCGGAGCCAGCCCACAGAACCGAAGGGCTGCAATGGCAGAGACTGACTGATAACACACTGCTAAGGGGCTGGCACTGAAGGGGTTCTCTGCCCTTGTCAATCCCTAGGGAAAGCCATGGGAGCTCACATGGGAGTAGGTTTCCACAGCGAAGTCCGGCCTGGTGCTCTCCAGCTTGGCCAAGGTGCCCACAATCTGGAAGGTGCCTTCCTTCACTTTTGTGGTGGTAGCTTCTGTAGCAGCTCCCGCTGACTTGGTCTCATCCTCTTCCTCTTCCTCTTCTCCAATCTCTTCCAGTGAAGCCCCGGCGACACAGTTAGCTAGGAACTGCAAGAGAGCAGGCATGTCCCCGGCGCTAAGCAGGGCTTTGACCAAGGGGAAGCCTGTGCCAGTCAGACATGGTTCTGAACTCTTCCCTTTACCGAGCCAAAGTCCTGTGAATCGTGGTCACAGCAAGGTCGATACGATGATGCCCACAACGCAGGACAGTGGCCACATGTGACAGCACATCGAATAGCTAGTGACATTGCTTGCTTTAGCAGCAGGCGGAGCTGGGCTCTGGTGCAAATGTTTGGCTTGTTCAATTGGAGCACAGATATGCAGTATATATGAACCCCTGAGATGATGTAAAATCATTTTGTCGGCTCTCAGGAGGCAGAGGCAGGCAGATCCCTGAGTTTGAGGCCAGCCTGGTCTACAGAGTGAGTTCCAGGAAAGCCAGGGCTACACAGAATAATCCTGTCTCAAAAATAATATAAAGGGGTTGGGGATTTAGCTCAATAGTAGAGTGCTTGCCTAGCAAGCGCAAGGACCTGGGTTTGGTTCTCAGCTCTGAAAACAAAACAAAAAACTAACCAGCCAACTAAACAAAACAACAAACAAAAACAACATAAAAACAAAAAATCAGTTTGCTTCTCCTTTACCACTCATACCCCATGTTTCTTTCTTTCTTTCTCAAAGGGACAGCTCCTGTATTTTAGGCTGGCCTTGAACCTGCTATGTAGCCAAAGATGACCTCAACTCCTAATGCCCCTGCCTCCACCTCCTGACTGCCAGGATCACGGTCACGCACCACCAAACCTGTTTTGCTGCCCTGGTAGGCAGCAAGCGCCCTGCTGGCTCAGCTATACCCTAGTTCAAAGCTGTCGAATGGTTACATCTGAATAATGAAAAACCGGTGAAATTAATTTTAAAGTTTTATTTTAGTATTGGGGATCAAATGCATGTGCTGACCAAGATCACTACCACAGCCCTTAGCCCTGAATGTTTTATTTGGTCTAATAAATGCAAACACATTATTTATTAGCTTAATATGGGATCAATATATTTATTAAATACAAGTACACTGTAGCTGTCAGACACACCCGAAGAGGGCGTCAGATCTCATGACAGATGGTTGTGAACCACTATATGGTTGCTGGGATTTGAACTCAGGGCCTGTGGAAGCACAGTCAGTGATCTTAACCACTGCCCTGGAATCAATATAAATTATTCCTGTTATGGTATGTATTAAACACACTGCTTCTCACATGCTAGGCAAACACTCTACCCCTGAGATGTTTTCCAGCCTCTAAAAATGGATGAGCTGTTTACTCCTTACTATTTTTATAGATAATGTCTCGCTCTGTAGCCCAGGCTAGCCTCAGTTTTCGTATTTTTTTTTTTAATTTCTTTTTTTCGGAGCTGGGGACAGAACCCAGGGCCTTGTGCTTCCTAGGCAAGCGCTCTACCACTGAGCTAAATCCCCAACCCCTAGCCTCAGTTTTTGAATGCTGGCATAGCAGCTGCCTTTTGTCCAATGCCAGTCTCTGGAATTCGATTGCATTCACTTTTGCTTATAGCGCTTCTCTTTTGGGACCGCCGTGTTGAAGTGTTCCGAGGATACACAGGGCCAGTAGCCGCTCTTACTGAATAATTGGAATAATAGCGCTAAGACGTATTTATTTTTTTAATAAATCTGTAACGTGAAACCTCTATCTTAGTCCAGTGTCAATTAAAAAGAAAAAAAAAACAACCAATAACCATTATGGAGCCGGGACAGCTGAGATCACAGGAGAACAAAACTGAAACAACCGAAAAAAGGAGAGAAAGAAAAAGAGAAAAGCAACGTTGGATAAAATACATATCTAAAGGGTTGGAGAGATGGCACAGTGGTTAAGAGCACTGGCTGCTCTTCCAGAGGTCCTGAGTTCAATTCCCAGCACCCACATGGTGCCTCACAACCATCTGTAATAGGATCTGGAGACCTCTTCTGGTGTCTGAAGACAGCGACAGTGTACTCATGTATATAATAATAAACAAAATCTTTTTAAAAAATAGGTATCCAGCTGTGAGGAGAGCTGGCTCAGGTGTCCTCACACTTTTCTCTCCTATATCCTTACACTCAGAGCATCGGATCTTCTCGGATTGGAGTTACACACAATGTGGGCTGCTATATGAGTGCTGGGAATTGAACCTGGGTACTCTGGAAAGCAGCCAGTGCTCTTAGCTTTGAGCCATCTCTCCAGGTCCTAAAAACCCCCCCCCCCTCTCTCTCTCTCTCTCTCTCTCTCTCTCTCTCTCTCTCTCTCTCCACTAGACATAGAAGGGTGTCTTTCTCTTTATGTCTCCACTTAATTTTTTTTGAAACAGTATCTCTAACTGAAGCCAGAGCTTGTCCTCTCAGCTGACTGGCGGGCTAGCAAGCTCCCAGGATCTTCCTGATTGCTACTTGCTCAGTTTCTACCTAGATGATGGGGGTCAGACCTCAGGTTCTCTTGTTTGTGCCTCAAGGAAAGGTCTCCTGCTGAGCCATCTCCATACCCCTCCTGGAGGTAAGGAAGCTTAATGGGACCTGGTCAGAAATTGTGCCTAGCACAAAACAGATGCTTACAAAAAGGTAGATAGATGTTTTATGGATGACGTAACTGCTCTAGATGCCCCCCTAATACCATATGATCTGTATAAGTAAACCCTTTCCTCTCTTGAGCCTCATTTCCCCTATATCCAAACATCTGGGTTTCCAGGAAGGATCATGGGTCACGCCTGCTTAGGGACAGGTCCTGGAGGCACTGATGTGCTGCTAGGATTGGAATCTTACACTGGGGAGGCTCCTAACAGTCAGTGATGCAGGCCTTTGCAGTGTGTGTGTGGGACACACACTGAGAGGGTTGAGGGCCAGTTTGGCTCGGACCACCGCTCACCTTTCCTATGTTTCCGCTGCTATAGGTGTCCAGATGGTTTATGAACACCCTCTGTATTTTCAGAACTTTTTCGGTCGTCGCAGGAACTTCCTCTTCAGCCATGGTGGAAGCTGTAGTAGTTGCTAAGGTGAAAGAGTCCTGTCGGTTGCTAAGTAGGAGAGGCTGGGCTTTGGAAGGCTGAAAAGGTCAGGCTCCCTGGGCTGTGGCTCAGGCTCTGGGTGGGGCGTGGTTCGCTTTTGGGCGGGGCGTGTCCTATGGGGAGGGCTCTGGATAGGGCACAGCTCTGGAAGGAGGGTCCGTTGGGGGCGTGGCTCAGGGTCTGGCCAGGGCGAGTCCTAAAGGGCGGGGCTGCTATCCCTGCAGAGTGCTTTTCCCAGGTTCTAACTGTCTGCCTTTCTGCACATCTCCAGTAGGACGCTCAGTTCCGGTTAACAACTTACAGGTTGTAGACCATCATCCAGGGAAGTCAGGGCAGAAGGCATGAACTGAAGCAAAGACCGTGGAGGAACGTGGCTTACTGGCTTGCTTAGCCTGCTTTCTTAGACAACTCAGGATTAAGGCAGGATGCCCACAGTGATCAAGGCCCTCTCCTATCAATAAAGAAAACCCATAGACATGCCTGTAGGCCATTCTTGTGGAGGCATTTTCTCAATTGATATTTCTCTCCCCAGATTGTGTTTCCTAAAGCATTTTCAGAATTTTTCCTGGGGATTTGGTGAAGGTGCGTAGAGGCACTTTGTGCTCAGGAATTCATACACAACCATGAAGTTTGCATTCAGAACGTTTGGCTCTGGGTCTACAATGAGAATACTTGTGCGGCTGCTGAAATAAACCAACAATAATAACACACTGCAGGTGAGATTGTTCGGAGGGAAAAGGATCCACTTAATTTTTTGAAACAGTATCTCTGAGGCAGGAGCTTGTCCCTAACTGAAACTGGAACATAAACATGGTTCATGAACATGAGTTTCATCCCTCTGTCCCAAAGAGAACCGGCTCCAGCAAGCCGTTCTCTATGCATGTACCATGGTGCACACACCCCTTTCCACAGATAAGTTGATGCTATAAACAACATTTATTGTGTTTTCTTACTGATCTTCAAAGGTTGTAATGGTTTATGAATACAACCCGCTTGTTTTTTTTTTGTTTTTGTTTTGTTTTTTTTTTGGTTCTTTTTTTCGGAGCTGGGGACTGAACCCAGGGCCTTGTGCTTCCTAAGCAAGCGCTCTACCACTGAGCTAAATCCCCAACCCCACAACCCGCTTGTTTTGTTGGAAGAGTCTGACTGTATTGAAATAGTTTTAAATAGTTTTAAATACTAACTTGTTAAATCTAAATGCATTAACTTGTTATATGTAAACATGCATATATAGAAATTAAATATTTATTTTATGTGTATGCATGTTTGCCTGCATGAATGTATCTGTGCCACATGTTTGCCTGGTGCCATCAGAGTCCAGAAGAGACATTGGATCCCTGGAACTGGAGTAACAGAGAGCTGTGAGGCACTGTGTGGGGATCAGGAACAACACTCAAGTCTTCTGCAAGAACAGCCAGTGCTCTTGACTGCTGAGCCGTCGTGAGCCTATTGATTTTATTATAGCAATTGTTCTATCATTCCATTAGTACTTTCCTCGACATGCATGTCACTACCAAGTGTGTGTGGTGCCTTTTATCAAGTACTGGAAAGTCCCAGAAGACCGTTCTGCCCCAGTGGCTATGCAAGTTTCCCATCATTGCAAGCCTCAGCAATGCTACACCTAAAGAACTTAAATGGAGAGTTCTGAAGTCAGTGTGGCCAGTTCCCAAACCTGCTTCCTCCTCTGTTCACCTAATATGAACCAAGCAGCAGGTTTTGCTCCTGAACACTGGAGGGAGCACTGAACATCCTGGATAGAAGGTGCCAAGGGTAGTCACAGGGCCAGCAGCTGACTGGCTGGGAAGCACTTGGGCTCAGCAGAGCAGGAGGAGAGGTGGGGAAGACGAAGCCTCTGCTCTCTTCGTGGACATACTCAGAGCAGACAGACTAGCATGAACTTTTCAGCTGGCGGAAAACCCACATTCAGCATCCATTCCTTGTCCTTTTCCTGTGTGCTGGGTTTCAATGCAGGGATCTTGCACATCTAAGTATGAGCTCTCCCTAAGCTACAACTTTGAGGTATGAATCCTCCCCTTACATTGCAACAAATAAGAGTGTAACATGAGAATTACCTTCCTCAACACCTAGTGATTAATATTTTAATGTTTAATTTCACTTTCTCTTCTGTGTATATCAGTGCATTTTTTTCCCCCCCGGAGCTGGGGACCGAACCCAGGGCCTTGTGCTTCCTAAGCAAGCGCTCTACCACTGAGCTAAATCCCCAACCCCACAACCCGCTTGTTTTGTTGGAAGAGTCTGACTGTATTGAAATAGTTTTAAATAGTTTTAAGTACTAACTTGTTAAATCTAAATGCACTGCACTTACTAGGCAAGCGCTCTATCACTGAGCTAAATCCCCAACCGATAATCAGTGCATTTTATAGCCTAGGTTTTTACAGTATGATGCTGCCCCCGTGCCAGCCTTCCTATTTTAAACACTACATATCTCCCTCCAAAGGACAGCGTAGGTTAGCATTCCTCTGTGATTTTTCATTAGAGGAAAATCAATCTGTGCCCCTATAGTTTGTTGACTCATTTTATCTTAAAATTATGTTTATTTCTTGTACATGGCACACACGTGGAATTACCAGAGGACAACTTGTTGGAGTTGGTTCTTTGCCTCCATGTTGCCGGTCCCATGGGTTGAACTCAGGTTGTTAGACTTGGTGGCAAGCCCATTTACCCCTGGGGCCATCTTGGCGGCCAGCATTTACTACTTTACTTTTTGAAAGTTTAAGGCGGCCTCCCGACTTTCCCAGTTCTCCCTCATCTGTGATCACCAGAGGCTCGAGTTATCAGCCTGTGGCCCTCCCCTGGCTCCAGACAGTTCACAGAGGATGTACACAGTCAATGGTGCACTCTGCGGTTGAAGCGTCCTTCATTAAATCCTGGTTATGAGAACGTCCAAGCTAACTGAAGAAATGACATTGTTAAACTTTGTAGCCGGTTTGGTGGTGGCGCAAACCTTTATGGTTCTTTTTTTTTTTTTTTCCCCGGAGCTGGGGACCGAACCCAGGGCCTTGCGCTTCCTAGGCAAGCGCTCTACCACTGAGCTAAATCCCCAGCCCCGGCGCAAACCTTTAATTCCAGCACTTGGGAGGCAGAGGCAGGTGGATCACTCAGCTTGGTCTACAGAGTGAGTTCTAGGACAGCCAGGAATACACAGAGAAACCCTGACTTCAAAAAACAAAACAAAACAAACAAAAAACCCCAAAAAAAACAAGAAACAAAAAACAGAACAAAATTCTTTTTTAAAGAACTGGTGGAAGTAGGCTCTCTCCTCTCACCATGTGGGTCCTGAGATCCCATCCAGGCTGTCTGGTTGGCGTAGTACTTTCAACTGAGCAATCTTGCCTGCCCTGGCCCAACTAATTTAAATTTCCTCACTTTATCAGTTGAGTCAAACACCTTTTATGTTTTACTTTTGTGCCCCTCCCCCATTTTGGAATCCTAAGTGGTCTCGGAATGGATTTCATTTTTCCCTCCCCTCTGAGTTGCCTAAACTCATTTGCCCTTTGTTGTAATTCCACTTAGGGTCTCGGTTAGCCAGGACTGACTTCCCATTCCCTCTGTAGCTAAGGATGACGGCCTTGGCTCTCCTGTCTTCACCTCCCAAGTGCTCCGGTTATGTGTGTGACCATGCACGATTTATTTTGAAATTGATTTGAGTCAGAGGATTTTTCTCTTTAGAAGTAAAAATCAAGGCTTAATTTATATGGTTAATCTTAAACACTTGATTAGCTTAGGATGAAGGTCTGCCTGTGGTCACGTGTGTGTGTGTGTGTGTGTGTGTGTGTGTGTGTGTGTGTGAATGTGTGTTACTGACCCCTTTATTCTGAATAATAAAGAAAAGAAAAACTCCCTTCATTCATTTCAACTCAAAATATAACACTGATGAATTTAAAAAATGTTGGCACAAGAGATCTTGGAATCAATCACTTATCACAAAATAAACAATTTCAATTTTTAAACATGACTACTTTATACTCAACTCAAAATCAAGTAAACAATTTTATTCAAACTCTACAAACATCATTTTTTTTTTAACTATTAGCCTGAGATTAAGCAAGAGAAAGCTCAGCCTGTGGTTGGGCCTCACTGCGCACACCTGCGGGCACCTGGACTTCACAGCAGAACGAGTGCCCTGCAAAGTCAGATCCAAACACCCAGTGGACTCTTGATGGCGTCAGTAATGTGGATGGAACTCTGCCAGGCCTGGTCCACAGGATCATTTTCAGTTTTGTTTTTTTTTTTTTTTTTTTCAGAGCTGGGGACCGAACCCAGGGCCTTGCACTTGCTAGGCAAGCGCTCTACCACTGAGCTAAATCCCCAACCCCCATTTTGAGTTTTTGAAACTGTTTTGATCCTCAGGATTGAACCTGGTGCTTACCCACGACAGGAAAGGGCTCTATCTGTCACCTTCCCTCCCATGATCTTCAGAGGCTAAAAATGCCTACTGGAAACTAACGACAAGGACATTTGCTGCTGACCAGTGTACGAAGGTGCGCCCGACGCAGACGGCGACTAGTCATTCCTGAAGCAGCTGCTGTGGGTGACGACTAAAAGAACGACGCCCAGGTTCTCTCTGTTTGTCACATACTGGAAAACATGCAGCAGCATGGAGGACTTTTATTAAGTTTATAAACACCAGGAACTGTAATAAAATATAAAATACAGAGCATCTCTTTTTTTAAATATCAAGTTTCTGAATGCTTCATTCGTCCTTTGGTTTCAAACCATACAATGCACTCATGATACACTGTTCATGTGGCAATGGGACAGTGCTCTGCCCAACTGCTGGGGAGGAAGGGTGCTGTAGGAATACCAAAGCACGGCTTTATAGAAAGGGAAGCATTGAAGCAAAAATACTTTCTGAATATATATGTGCATATATATACTGTACATTGTAAACAAACGTTCGGAGTAAGAACCAACACAGGCCAAGATACGGTTTCCAGGGAAACCAGGATACTCTTCCTTGTCCACAGCGGAGGCTGAGGTGGGGCCTGGTCCTCTATTTGCTCATGTGCTTAGATAGCGTGGAGATGAGTAACTGATACATTCATTTGCTAATGGTCTGTCCATCTAGGTTGGCTGGCTGTTGCAAACAAGGAATAGAGAATTATTTCTGCCCTGCCTTTCATTTTATCCTAGTTATGTAACAGATAAGCAGTTTGTCTTCATCAGTCTGTTTGGTAAGTAGATTGAGTAGAGCAGTAAATCTCAAAATTTGTGCAGTCGACGGTTTGTTTCCAATAAGGCCAGTAACAAAAATAACCACTACAACATTAGTCCAAGCTAGTAGTAAACCCCTGATTTAGCAGGCTGAATCCAGGTCTCAAGTTAGGCGATTCTAATTTCTATATCACTGTGCAAATCTAGAATTTTCTATGTAAAGGAGAGTGCTGGCAGCGTTGAAGCCCTGTCATAAGAGAATGGAGTACTGATTAGGTATGGAGATGCAGAGTGACTGTGTCTGTAAAACTCAGAAGGACAGTGTCAGAGCAATGGGCTCACAGTCCCCTTAAACGAATCTGAAACTAAGACAGTTTATGAGTCAATTATGCTGAGTCAAAAGCCTACATGGAAGGCATGGTGAGCACATAAGCCAGCGATGCACTTTCCACAGTGATGATATGCAGGGCGTCAAGTCTTACGTGAGACTCTACACCAGCAGCAGCCCCTCAGGAGACTGAGTCAGGACTGTCCATCTCGTTTCAAAGCTTCCAGTCTCTGAAGGAGAGCATTTCCAAATGCTTCCCGGTAGGCAGGGCTGAGCGTATCCAACAGGGAGTAGACTGTCTCATGGTAGGGGGTTTGCAAATGGTCCTCCACCTGGTCAAAAGCATAGCCCACCACCTACGAGAGAAGGGCAGCAGTGAGCAGTCATCGGCTTCCGTCCTGGCACAGAGGGCAAGAGCTGGGTGAATGAAGGGCCCGTGCAGTGACACCATTTCTCAGCGGGTGACATGCATTTCATCTTTTAGCAATCTATACAAGTGGCTTAGAACACAGGACCACTACCCACAATGTGCTTCCCCGTGGCTCTTTAAGAGGCTTGGTTGCTTACTTTTGCTCTTTTTTCAAGTGTTAAAATCTTGAAAATGATGTAATAAAATATCATTACTTTTAAAACAGGGTATATCTGTGTGACCTGGCTCTCCTGAAACCCACTTTGTAGACCAGGCTGGCCTTGACCTCAGAGATCTATCTGCCTCTGCCTCCTGGGGATTAAAGGCAAGCACCGCCATGCCTGGCTCTGAAACCATTTTCTATCTTTATTTTTTAATTTTAAATTATGTATATGTGTGCCTGTGTGCACTCGAGTGCAGAGATTCAAGGAGGCTAGAGGAGAGGAGTGGACTTCCTGGAGCTGCAGCCACAGTAGCTGTGAGCAGCCCGACTTGTGGGTGCTGGGAATCAAGAGAAACATGCGTTGTTCCTAACCACTGGGCTCTCTCTCCAGCACCCACCCTTACTGAATTCCATACATCTTGACGATCTCCCACACGAGGTACCTTCCTGCAATGAAGATACTAGTGATGGAGCCTCTCCATGCCAGCCTGCTGCTGAGAACTGAGCCCTGGGTTCTGTCATTAAGTATTTCTTTCTTCCTTTTTTTTTTTTTTTCCTCCGGAGCTGGGAACTGAACCCAGGGCCTTGCGCTTGCTAGGCAAATGCTCTACCACTGAGCTAAATCCCCAACCCCTCTTTCTTCCTTTTTAATAAATAAAAATACAGGGTCTCATTATATAGTCCTGGCTGGCCTCAATCGCAGAGATCCACCTGCCTCAATCGCAGAGATCCACCTGCCTCTGCTTTCTGAGTGCTGGGATTAATGGACCAGATCTCCACACCTAGCCTCTGAGTATCTTCAAAAAATTAAAAATAACTGTACGCACGCACGCATGCACGCACGCACACGGCATATCTAAGGTAATCAGAGGCTCAGTCTGTGAAGTTTCCTCTTTCATGTGGGCTCTGGCTGTACAACATGCCCCCTAGTGCGCAGCCCAGCCCAGCATCTGGTGTGGACGGGAGTAGAAGGTAGGCAGAGGTCTTTCAGCGACTCTAAGGGTGACCCCTGCGGAGAGCCCATTCTGGGAGACACAGCTAGTCTGGGTGGTAACGATTAAAGCAAACTGAATCAATACTTTCGAAATGTACTACTCCCTCAAAATTCAACTGTTCTGTGCTGATCAAAAATTTATTAGCCAAAATTTTGGGGAAAATACTTCTTAATTTTTTTTTAAAGATACCTATATCTGTTTTTTTTACATAATGTTCCTCTTTATCCTTTCTGATAAAATGACAAAGATAGGCTTTTTCCTTCTAAAATAAAAGTGAGTTACCCTGAGCCCTGCTTCTGTGAGCTCCAGGCAGTATCTGTTTCTTTCCTTTGTCTCCACATTGATGTAAGCCACATCGTCTGCACAGGGCAGGCTTTTTGAGACAAACATGTTGTTGACAGCAAAGAGAACGTCATTGACAACGGCCTCAGCCTCCAGCTGCATGTCCTTCATATCTGTTCCTTCAAACCCGTTGAGCTCGGAGCCTTCTTCGAATCCAGACATACTGCTTAGATCCACGGGATTACAGTCTGTTTCCATTCTGCAAGAAAGTAGTGACAGACTCAATGGAAAGCCATTCAAACTGGACAAGGGCAGAAGGCAGCAACATGCTTCACCAAAGTATGAGGAGCAGTCACCCTCAGTACTGTTTTCCATGCTCCTAGTAGTGTGGCCCCTTGCGCCCCACTTAAAGCATTCCTCTGCTTTTTTTTTTTTTTATTCTTTTTTTTCAGAGCTGGAGACTGAACCCAGGGCCTTGCGCTTGCTAGGCAAGTGCTCTACCACTGAGCTAAATCCCCAACCCCTCCTCTGCTTTTCTAATCCAAGGCTCCAAACTCCACAGTCCTCCAAAGAGAAGCATGGTCAGGCAATCACAGCAATGCCCTAGCCCCATACCAATTTCTGCCTTAGGGTTCTAATGCTGTGAAGGGACACCGTGACCAAAGCAGCTCTTTTGCTGTCGTTTGTATTTTGAGGCAGGGTTTCTGGACATATCACTGGCTGTCCTGGAACTCACTCTCAGACCATGAAGGCCTTGAACTCAGAGATCAGTTCACTTCTGCCTCCCCAGTGCAGGGATTACAGGCCACGTGTTACCAAGCCTGGCTACCACAGCAACTCTAATGAAGGAAAACATTTAATTGGGGGTTCAGAGGTTTATCCATCGTCATCATGGTGGGGAGCACAGCAGCATCTAGGCAGACATGGTGCTAGAGAAGCAGCCGAGCGTTCTATATCTTGGTCCACAGGCAGCAGGAAGAGACTGAGACACACGAAAGCTGGTTTGAGCGTCTGAGATCTCAAAGGCCACCACCTGCCCCCACTTCCACTGACAATGCCACACCCACTCCAAGGCCACACACCTCCCAATGGTGCCGCTCCCTGCAAGCCTATGGAGTAGTTTTCATTTAAGCTACCACCCTAAGCCTTACAACGATACTCAGTATAAAACATAAACAGGCTGAGAGGCAGCTCAGTGGGCGGTCACTGAGGACCTGAGTTTAACACCAGCACTTGAGTAACCAGCCTGGCATGGCCGCAGGTACATCTGCGAGCCAGTGCTGCCAGTGAGGGCTAGAGTTTGCTGGTGCTCAGCCACGAGACCCAGAGAGACCTAACACAAGGGCGCATCACACACACACACACACACACCCCATTTCAGGGAAAATTTTCAGTAGTTTTCACAGTAAAAATTACAGACATTTGTGAGTTTTTGGAGAAAAAAAAAACCCTTTTCTTCATTTTTCCTAAAGCTCAAACGCCATTTTTAGCTTTGTCACAACAGTGTCTCAGAAAATGAGTGTAGGAGTGTATATCTTTATTTGTTTTCTTCTTCTTTTTTTTTTTTTTCTTTTCTTTGGAGCTGGGGACTGAACCCAGGACCTTGCGCTTGCTAGGCAAGCGCTCTACCACTGAGCTAAATCCCCAACCCGTTTGTTTTCTTCTTAAGACAGGGCTTCTCTGCATAGCCCGGGCTGACCTGAAACTTGCTCTGTAGACCAGGCTGGCCTCCTCCACTCCTGAGTGCTGAGATTTGGAGCACACCCTACCATACCCAGTGAGCACATGGTTTTAAATGGGTAACTGTTCCCCTAATTCGATATTCAGAACTAGAACTGCAAAGTCAGAGGTCACTCCCTCTGTGTCACCGGATGTGCCTTGCTGAGTGACTCTAGGCTGACTCCTTGGGAGAGGCACCCCCCCCCCCCCCCCCCCGAGCTGGGGACCGAACCCATGTAAGAACATGAGGCATAGGACAAAAGCTCATTGTCTTAAGAAGTATATCCTTGATTTAATACCTTTTTGGAGGCTTACAGAATGTTTTTAGCTGTCAAGTTCACACAGAAGTGGAAAAGGACCCAGTCTGTTTGAAATGGGTTTCTGTACTTCTTTAAACATGTTTCCCTTACTCAACTAATACACTGCTTAAAGTAATGTTTGGTTTTATAGATGTGACCATTTAATATAGTTTATAGACTCAGTTTGGTCCATTAGTCCAGTGGCTAGGAATAAGTACTTTCACTGACTTGGCCTTGGCTTGATTTAAAAAAAAAAAAAAAAAAAGTCAGTTTAGAAGGTTTAGCTTCCAAGCACCATGCATGTCATGACTTTATATGATAATTAAGTACAGACATTTAACCATTACATGAAAAAGATGTTCCTAAAATTCTCTCAGCAGGAGTCTAGCAGAGAGATGGCAGAAAGATGGCTTTACAGGCTGTTGGAGTATGTCACCAGATGGTTACTTGGTAACAATCAGCCCTGAGTTCCAAAAAGAGGACACCTAGGGGACTTCATGCACCCCTTTGAGAATGATGTGAAAGATTTAAAACTTTTGCAAATGACTTATTTTAGTTATGTGTAGGGGTGTGTGTGTGTGTGTGTGTGTGTGTGTGTGTGTGTTTGTGGATGTGTACAGTGCGCAGAGGCCTAAGGGGGCCAGAAGAAGGCGTTGGTCCCCCTGGGGCTTGAGTTACAGGAGGTCACATCACAGTGAGGGTGCTGGGTGCTGCGAGGGTAGGGAAATGCTCTTGAGCACTGCTCTCCTGCCCGGGACCACCTTTCCCTTGCCTCGTTACACCCTGAGTCCTAAGGGGAACTGGAACGCCTCTTTTTCTACTGAGTGGGCTCAGCAGGTGATATGGTGAAGACTGACTCTGGTTCTTAGTTACAGTGGACTTCTTCATAGTCTTTTTAGTCCAGTCAGGCACACTCTGGCAACCATCTTGAGATTAGGACAGGAGGCAAAGGGCAATGCTGATGGGGGGAAAGAGAGCAGCAAAAACCTGAGAGGCCAGCAGGTTGCTCAGCCAGTTTCCCACCTCGGTCCTTTCTTTCAGTTACTGGAGCCAGTAAAGTCCCCTGTAGGCTTTAGTTTTTTTGTTTTTAAGATTTATTTATTTATTATATGTGAGTACACTGTCACTGTCCTCAGACACACCAGAAGAGGGCATCAGATCTCATTACAGATGGTTGTGAGCCACCATGTGGTTGCTGGGAATTTAACTCAGGACCTCTGGAAGAGCAGTCAGTGCTCTTAACCACTGAGCCATCTCTGCAGCCCCGGCTTTAGTTTTTTAAAGCCTACTTTTAAGGGTTCTCCAAAGCTCTGACACCCCTTGCAGCCCACTGTCCAGAGGGAGGGAGAAAAGATGGTAACTGGGCAAGGGGATGAACATGGCCCTGCTTAGACGGAGTTCTTTGAGGTGATTCCAGTCCCCACTGTCAGGAAACCAGTAGTCCAGTTCAGTGGGGCCAGGATACCAAAAGTCCAGTCCAGAAGTGTCACCAAACACAAATCAGTCACAAGGCACTATCCAGCAAAAACTGACAGGACTCCACCAAATTGACACAAGTCAACAAGAATGACCAAAACCAGTGGAGATGCCAAAAATGTCCTGTCATGCCTCCCTCCACAAAATAAGTCAACAGAAAACCAAGACCAACAGAGTTACTCGACAAACAAGCACCCCATCTTTCCCATTGAGTATTATTTATTTTTACTCTCTCCAAACAGCACCTGTCCTCCCATGGTCCTGCCTCAGAAACACCCCGCTCTAGTCTGCCTCACGTGACACACCCCAAATCTTCATTTCAGTCCCTGATGTCAAGGGCAACAGAAAGCACTCTCACTGATTTGGTGGCAGTCCACGCAAAATCAAACAGAGTAGCCGGACTAGCTCTCTACCAGCGATTTAAAGTACGGAACCCTCGTGCTGTGGAGTGTCATGAAGAGAGTGGGTGGCAGAAACACTTTGTAGAGTTATCACTATGTAGCTATTAGCTTCCGATTGCCGCCCTAACGAATGACCACAAACTCGGTGGCTTGGAGCAAATAACCATCAACACCGCAGCCAAAAGTAGCGCCTTTATTTTCTTAAAGCTCTCAAGGCCTGAAGCACAACATCAAGATGTCAGCACGGCTTGTTCCTGCTGAAGGACTCAAATAACTGAACACTTCCTGGTGAGTTCCAATGTCCAAAGGCTGCTTGACTGCCTTGGCTTCTAACCCACTCCTGTGTCCTCTGTGCCCTAAGGCTGCCCTAGCTACAGCTGCTGCTGAGCGCCAGCTCTCTTGGCCGACCAGCCAGTGACCTGGTGGCAGAAGGACTATATTGGGCCAATTTCCCCAAGCGAGGGCCAGTACTGTCCTCAGTACTGTAGTATATGGGTTTGCCTTTCCTGCATGTAATACTTCTCCCTAAACTACCACTTACAGAATCTATCATTATCCACTGTCATGGCATTATACACAGCCTTCTGTTACACACAATTATGAGCCACTGTGTGGGTGCTGGGAACTGAACCCAGGTCCTCTGCAGGAGCAGTAAGTGCTCTTAACTGCCGAGCTATTTCTCTAGCCTTGACACTGTTTCCTAATTAAGGGTCTTAATTCTATTTACCTATTTATGTAGAATATTTTCCCACTTCTTAGTTTAGTTTTGGTGTTGTTTTGTAGCTAAGGAGAGCTTGGCCCTTTTGGGCCCCTGTCTCATCTCTTCTAAGTGCCGGGATACAGTACAAGCATGCGCCATTACTCCTGGCTTTATCCGGACGTTCTCTAAGAACCAGACAAGCAGATTAAAGATATTTACTAATATTTTTAACGTCTAATTTGGGAAGCAAGATAGCATGTGAAAAATTTATATAAAATTAGACCCATAAATATGATGATAATCATGACCGAAGAAACACAATTAATTGTGAAGAGCTGCTCTGCTTTGGTTCAACAACAAGCCCTACCGTTAAGTGCCCCCACACTTGCGTGACTCCAAAACCTTCCTGGGTTGATGGTGCTCTTATCGATAGAATAAGGATACTGGATAGCAGCCTCTACTGTGTGAGATGCTCTATGGGCTGACATAACTTATGATAGGGCCTGACTCATGGGACAGGTCAGTCCAATGGCAGAAAGGGCTCTTAAGGGGAAGAAAACATAAGGGTCTGCACAGGGTGAGGCCAATGTTGAGAAGGGCAGTCTAGGTGAGACAGGAGGACACTGTCTAGAGAGGAGAGAGGACAGTCCAGCTAGCACGGGTGACCTAACAGGCTGCCATAAGGGCTTCACTAGCTTGTGATTTTGCTTCTGTCTCATTCTCTTTCTCACCCATGCCTTACTTTCATTTTCCTTGTTGTTCTGTCTGGGCTGGCTAATTCTCAAAATTCTATTTGGTGGCTCTTTTTTTTTTAAAGTTTCTAGGGTGGCCTCAAGCTGGCTATGAAGCATACACGACTCTGAACTTCTGATCTTCCAGAGTGCTGTGACTATAGGTGTGCAGTTACTTATGACTATGTGTTTCTGGTGGTTCTTTAGCATTTAAGCCTTATCAAAATGCAGCTGTGACAGATGTTACATTGATATATGGGAGCGAGTGTCCACTATACAACCCTGGTTCTTTTGTCACAGGTACTCCTCTCCGTAAGTTAAAAACTCATAGTACATGCTAACTTTAATTTTGCCTTTTTGTCAGTCTCATGTAGCCCTTGCAGGCCTGTAACTCAGTATGCAGTCAAGAATGAACTTCGGAGTCTCTTACCTACCCCAGGGGTGGCATGTGGGATTCCAGCTGTGAGCAGCCATGTCTGTTTTCTGGAGCTGCTGCTGCTGGGGTGTGAACCAGGACTCTGTGTCATGTGGAGACTCTGGCTCATGTATTTCTTCTGGGAGGGGTCCTCCTCCTTTGCTCACCTTCCCCTTTCCTTGTTCCGTTTTGAGAGTTCCTATGCTGTTTTCAGATTAGGAGATCTGCAGTATGGAGTCACTGACTCCATTTTTCTTCTTTTATGATTTTTTGAGACAAGTTTTTTTTTTTCCTTGTAGCTCTGGCTGTCTTAAGAACTTCCTCTGCAGACCAAGATGGCCTTTAACTCAGAGATCTGCCTGCCTCTGTCTCCCACGAGCTGGGACTAATGTGCGTGGGCTCTGCTGCCCCCGACACCGGATTTGATTTTAAGAGGTCATTTCTGCTTAACCTGATCAAAATTTTCTTCACTTTTTCAAATATATGGAATCACCACCATGTTTTAGATATCCTAGCTGCTCTTTCAATGTTACTTCCTGGTTAGTGTGAGCTGACAAGTTTTGTCAACACCATGGTTTGGGACCACTGATTTGCATGCCTATAGTTGTCACTGGACTCAGGTGTTGTGCATTTCATGCTATCTTATGAGTGCCGTCTTGGATGTAGTGATCTGGAAACAGCCTTATCCTTCAGAGTCCTTAGACTTTCCCATGGATAGGCGGTGCTACATAGTGAGACTGATTCAAAACAACAGGAGTGCTGCTCTTCCAGAGGATGTATGTTCCGTTCCAGCACCTATTTCAGGCAGCTCACAACAGCTATCACCCCACCTACAACTCTAGATCCAGGTGCCCTCCACTGTCCTCTTTTGGCCTCTGTAGGCATGTGCACTCAAGTGCATGCCTGCATATGTAAACATAATTTAAGAAGAGCACTGAGGCTGGGGAGTAGTTTTATGCACATATAAGGTTGTGGGTTTAGTCCTCAGCACTACCGACACGAGTTAGCAAACTTAAAGGAACACTGACAGTTCTGATTTCTCAGTTACGGTTTGAAATGACACATTCCCACAAAGGCTTGTATATTCACTCCATCCTGGGTCCTCACCCAACAGTCACTGTGCTGTGGTTCAGTCACAGGACTCTGACCTCATCACTGGAGCAACCTGCTAGAGCCCTGCTGGAGCCACCTGAGTGCTTCTGAGAACTCTTACACACGCGCACACGTACACCTCTAACTTTTCTCAGGTGTCGCTAGGGGAGCAGCATTGCTCTGCAGTGTCCCCTCTGAATGACATTCTGTCTCCCATCAAGAAAAGCAATGCAGTCCACAGTTCGTCCACTAAACCTTCTGCTGGGATTAACACAGCTTTCCTCCTCTTAAGCAGTTTGTGCCAGACACTTTGTCACAGCAGTGACAACTAATGTGTGTTCGACTTTCTTTACAGTACAAAGAGGCATTGTTTGCGGTGGGAGAAACAATGGACAAACCCGTGCCACACTGGGGATCACAGGGTAGAGGAAGGAGAAGCGTTTGCCTCAGAAGCCAGGCTGTTGCTGGGTTAGCTGAAGTAACCCATAGCAATGTGTCACAGAAAATTTACTTTGTTTTAAACAACTACTTAAAATGAAGGGGAATAGAAAACAATAATAATTAGCATTGTCCAAAATTTATGCAAACCCCAAACTTTTAAAAATCTTTATATCCCTCCATTTGTTTTCAATGGCTCTGGCATGTATATACTTAAATGTAAAAGTAACTTTTTTTTTTTTTTTTTTTCCGGAACTGGGGACCGAACCCAGGGCCTTTCGCTCGCTAGGCAAGCACTCTACCACTGAGCTAAATCCCCAACCCCGTAAAAGTAACTCTTATTCACCGTGAGTGAGTGATTGTCTCTCAGGCTCACTGCTGAACAGGCTCACCCTCTCCAGTTCTTTCTGGTTGTCTGGTTCAACTCAGCTGTTCTGTCTCAAACTCCTCTTCAAGCCATTGAGACAAATTGGCTTTTCTCAGTTTCTGATTTTTTTTTTTTTCCCAGAGCTGAGGACTGAACCCAGGGCCTTGAGCTTGCTAGGCAAGCACTCTACCACTGAGCTAAATCCCCAACCCCGGTAGTTTCTGATTTTTTACTCTGCTTAGCCTCAAACTAACTCTAGCAATCCATTCTAATTTTTTAGCTTCTTCTTATTCGCTGGCTTCACCTGCCTCTGTAGACCTGCCCTGACTCACTGTAGCCAACTGCCTTAACCGACTGAACTGACCCAACTCAGGTTCACCACCTGCACTCAACCACACCCACTCCCAACTCCTTAACTCCGAACTGCACCAAACTGACTGATCTGAACTCAACGGATTGACTGAATTCACATCTGCATGCCTGTCTCCTGAGTGCTGGGATTAAAGGCAGGCACCACCAAGCCTGGACCTCAGCTTTTCTTTACCTAAAACTTGCTCTATACCAGGCTAGCCTTGAATGTAAGAGACCTGCTTCCATCTTTTGGGATTAAAGGGGTATCTGTATTCCAGCCAGATCACACAGACCTACAAGGTCTTTGGATGTGACCCCTTGCCAGAGCAGACATGTTGCTGAATTACAATTCCTCTACTCTTAAAACTTTTTCCTTATTTTATGTGTATGTGTGTTCTGTGTTTGCCTGTGCATCATGCATATGCAGTGCCCACCAAGGCCAGAAGAGGGTATCGGTGTCCTTGAACTTGAGATACTAATGGTATGAGCTGCCAGATGGGTGCTGGGAATTGAACCCAGGTCTTTGCAGGAACTGGCAGTGCTTGTAACCTCTGAGTCACTGTTGTGGTCTCTCACATACGTTTTGAAGTTAAAGATTCTAGGTCAGTCACTTGTGAAATGCCTATTTTTATATATGTCCTGTAGTTACTCTGCTTTCCAACTTCAGCAATAACAGGAACGGACTGACGGATGGGTGGATGGATGGACGGACGGATGGATGGACGGACGGACACACACACACACACACACACACCCACAGTGCTGCAAAACAAACCAAGGGGACTGCACTGTGTTCTGCTGACCAAGGAGAAGGTAGGGTGAAGATACAAGGGTGCTATCCTGAGATGTTTCCAAAACTATAAGCTGTGACACTGTATCCTCCAAACCAGAGATTGTAAGCTTCTACAATTCTTAAGCACCGAGTGCTTCAGAAAAGCCCCCAAAGCTGGCATTACTGATTCTTACTCTATAGCTCTCCAGAAAAGTGGGTTCTTGGAACTGAAGTAGTGTCACCACTGTCCTTTTTCAAGCACTGCATTTGTTTTTATGAGGTGTCAGAAAGGAACCTTCAGACACCCACAGAAGTGGTTCAGGGCTCTGCTTTCTCCGTCTGCTGGTAATTCTGAGGATTCGTGATATTATCAAGATGCTGATGGCTGGATCTTTTCTTCCCCACGTCTTACTTTCCTAGGCTTTGTTTTTTTGCATTTCCAATTCAGAGCAGCGATGCGTGGGGAGATGAAGTGACAGATATGTATCTCCTGACAAGAAAGTGTCTGACAGGGCAGGAATCCCAAACATTCCCTTTAAAGCAATGTGGCTTTTCAGTTGACACCACAACTGTCAGGTGACAACAGGGATGGTGTCCTTTAATGCCTTCTATTCTCATCTTACAGTGGCAGTTGGAGTGCTCAGTGGCTCTCAAGCAGCCTGGTCAAGAACTTCTCTCTGTTGGGGGCTCTGGGACCCAGACAAGATGCTGCCCATTCCTTCTATCTTGAGGGAAGTTGGCACTGAAATCTACCATTAAACAGTGCTGACAGGCCTGAATAGGGGAATATAGCCGAGTGTTTGGCAAGTTCAAGAATTATGTTGGGGTCAGGTGTGGTGGCACTTGCTTATAAACCCAGCACTCAGGGGAACAAGGCACAAAGACGGTGACTTAGAGCCCCATCTGTAAGAACTAGATCAACCTTAGTGACAATGAGACTGTGAACCAAACCAAACCAAACCAAACCAAACCACCCATGGGGATGGGCATATAGCTCAACACTAGAATGTTTGGTTCTTTTTTTTTTTGGAGCTGGGGACCGAACCCAGGGCCTTGCGCTTCCTAGGCAAGCACTCTGCCACTGAGCCAAATCCCCAACCCCAACACTAGAATGCTTGTATGAGGTCCCAAGCCTGATGTACAACACACACACAATACAAATCTGATTTTTAAAACTAAAACCAAAAGTATTTAATGTATATGGGTGTCTTGCTTGCATGAAAGTCTGCATATCACATATGTGCCTGAGGAGGCCAAGAGAGGATGCTGGATTCCCAGAGACTGGAGTTGTAGACTGTTGTACTGCCATATGGGTGCTGAATTTCAGTTTTGGGTCCTCACAAGAGCAGCCAGTGGTTCTTAACCACTGAGCGATCTCTCTAGCCCCATATTCAGGTATTGTTGTTGTTCACTCTGATCTCACCATGTATCTCTGACTGGCCTGATACTATATAGAAGGAGCCGGTCTCTGCCTATGGGGTGCTGAGAAGAAAGGTGTGGACCACCACGATGGCCCTTACTTGTTTTCAAAAAGTTTATTTTTATAATTTTAAATTGTGTGTAGGTGTGTATGTGTTTGTGTGTGGGTATGTGCATGCAAGTACTGGCGCCCTCTGAATCCAGAGGCCAGATCCTCTGGAACAGGAGTTACGGCCTTCTGAGGCACCTGACACAGCTTTGGGGATGAATCTGGGTTCCTTGGAGACCAGCAAGTGCTCTTAACCAGTGAGACATATCTTCAGTGCCCTGGCCTTGTTTATTAAGTTTCCTTATGAGCCATCCTCCTGCCTCTGCCTCCCAAAAGCTGGGATTATGAGCATGGAGCATCATGCTTGAAGACCCCTTCAAAGGAGAAAGGCAGCTTCGGATCCTAAAGAGGTGCACATGCTGCAGCTGGGGCATGGCAGTCTCGGCACTGGAGTCCTGTTCTGACAACTGGGGGGACTTGGCTCTCTATCATGTGGGTCCTAGGGAACTGAACTCAGGGTATCAGGGGGGGTAGCAAGAGACTTCGCCTGCTGAGCCAGGTCACTGGCATGTGATCTTTTGCTGTTGAGACAGGGGTCACAGCAACCCAGGCATCAAACCTGATATGTAACCAGGGATGACCTTGAGCTCTTGATCCTTGTGCTTCAATTTCCCATGTGCTGGGATTACAGGTGTGCTCCCCTGGGCTCTCCCAGGTTAAGTCTTCAATATAATCAACACTACCGCAGTGAACTGTGTGAACCCTGTTTAGGATCATTATTTTGACTTGATGCATTTGTTTCTGGTATATACCTTCGAAGCTGCCCCTGGGAATTCCTTTATAACGTTTACAAAGTTGACAGTACTTGGTTGGGTAATTATCTTCATCTTACTCAATTAATGCTAAGGTGCCAGCATTCTGCTTTAGGAACTTGCCTTCGATAAACATTAAAGCAGTCGTGTTACTTGGGAGCTTGAACCCCACTTAAGCTAAAGGTGTGATGACAGTTCTCAAATCTCAAGTATGCTAAATTTCTCCTAGAAAGTACGAAGTGTTCAGGGTAACAGTCTGAACACCTCTGGTGTAGAGTGCTTGTTCTTGTGCGGTTTCACCTTTCTCCCCTTGGTATTTGGAAATGCAGGTATTCTAGGGACAGCTTGAATGTTACTTTCTATTGTGTTCAAGAGACCATATTAAACAGTCACTGAACAAAGCCTAAAGTCCAGTTCGAAACTCCTAAAGCCCAATACACAAGGCCCTACCTGGACTTGCCACCCATCTTTGTTTATAGTACAGAGGGTACTGTTATTATGTACTTGTAAGGTTCAGAGTCTCTTTGAGCCAGGCTCTCCCCATGTAGATCAAGCTGCTCTTCGACTTCAGGAGTCATCGGCATCTGTTTCTTTAGTGCTGGAATTAAAACTGCATGCCACAATGTTGGGCAAGCATGTCTTATTAGTGTCAAAATATGCCTAGAACCCAGGGCTATCCTCTGGGGCAAACCACAGAACCTGGATAAGTGCACTGTCTTTCAGCACCCTCTGGCTATTTTCACCTTTGGTTTTCTAAGCCAACATGCACCTCTTAGCAACACTGTAGTTAGCAATCTTAGGCCAGATTATGTTGTATTCCTTTTTATTTCACGTGGAGCACCAGTTCGATTCCTTGCAAGGCCTACACTCCTTCCATTTACCATTAGCTCCTGCTCCTTCCTGTCTCCCCTCCTCAAGCTCCTGGGACTTAACAAGCATTACTCATGTGATAAGCCTTGCAGGTGGTGTTCTTGTCTGAAAAATAACTCAGATGTCTCCAACTAAAATATCTTTTAAAAATAAAAGGCCCTTTCTTACAATGCAGGTAAAAAGAGTCTGTGTAGGGTGTGGTGGTGCAAGCCTGACATTTCAGCATCTGGGAGACCCTAATTTCTAGGCCAGTCCGGGCCACATAAGTTCCAAGTCAGCCTGAACTACCCACCCAGTGAGACTGTCTCAACAACCAGCCGAACCAAACCAAAAGAATCAATTCTGAAGATGCAGCATTCACGGGCCAGAATTCCTTAATTCAACCCCCTCAATCCAGGAGGGCTCTGTTTAGTTTCCTTCCGACTCACAGCGTTTCATTTGCCTCAAATTTTCGAGTTTATAATATTAACCTGCTCACACCTGGCTGAGGTGTCAATGTAGACTCAGAGAGGGTAGCATACGTTCAAGGTGGCTCAGTGTCAGGAATGTAACTCAGGACAGCAGACTTCCGGGCCTTTAGGGGCTGCCCTACTAAGGAGCGAGCTGCGCCTCTTCAAAGTCCTAAAAGATAAAAATCCGGCTGCGCGGAGCCTCCGAAGGGCACAAAGTCTTCGCTGAGGTGGCCCCTCGGCGGGTCGGGAGGCGCCAGAATTTCACAGAGAAAACAGTGTTGCCCGCAAACGCCCGGAAGCCCAAGTTTCCTGGACGTCGGCGTGGCGCTCTGCAAACAGCAAACTACTAGATGCTTTGCAAACAATGCCGGCATAGGGTGGGGGTGGGGGGGACAACCTGCTGACAATAGGCACCCACCAAAACCCGGACAGACATGCCAGTCTCCAGTCCTCTTCCTGCATCCTCCGGCGCACCACTTCCCGCAGGACAGCCCAGGCCGGACCCGCCCCCAGACCCCAGTCAGCCGGAATCCCGGTGTCCGACCGCACTCACCACCCGGCCGCAACAGCGAAGTAAGGGCCCACGGGCCGCAGCCTGCCCGCCCACTCACCTGCGAGCTCCCATGTTCCTCTTCTTCCTCGTCCCGAGGCGTCTGGAGCCAGACTTGCGGTGCCGGCACCACCCCCGCCCCCACAGTTGCCCCGCCCATTCACCACCGGAAATGCTCTCGCCCGGACTCTTTTTCTTGCCTTTACAGCCCCGCAATATGGCGTCACTTCCGCTTGTGCCAGTTGCTCCAGTGCGCGCCGGGAGTCTAGGTCTCGCGAACGCGCCAGGAGCGACTCGGAGGCGGGAGCGCGCCCAGTAGATGACAACAAATTTGTCGCGCAGTGTCGGAGTCTGTCTCTCCTCAGCCGTCAGCCTTCTGGCTCTCGTATGAACTGTCTCCGGACCGACGGAGCGCTTCAGAAGCTCCCGACTTGGGGCGCCCGGTTCTGTTCAGCCTCCAGTCCTCGCCGGGCCTAGTGCGAGCGTCGCGACGCGGGCCATGGGGTTGCCCTGAGGGACGGCCACGCCGAACCGGCATGCAGCGGCCACCGCGAACCTAGACCCCACCGCGGCTTGGGGACGCCGGCCGGACCCTGAGGCGCTGCCGCTGCCTAGAGCCCAGGTCGGATCCCCGAGTCGCCGCCGCGTGCAGCCCCGGCCCCCCAGCCGCCAGCCCTCACCATGCCTTGGCCATTTTCAGAATCTATCAAGAAGAGGGCCTGTCGGTACCTCCTGCAGAGATACCTGGGTCACTTCCTGCAGGAGAAGCTGAGCCTGGAGCAGCTGAGCCTGGACCTGTACCAGGGCACTGGGTCTCTTGCCCAGGTCCCCTTGGACAAATGGGTGAGTTGCCGTCATCCAGCAGGGGTTGGAACTTGCTCTCCCTAGGGCAAGACCTGAGCATTGTCATCCAGCATCGGTGACGTTCAGTACCTCCTTGGGAATTGTTTAGGTCCAAGTGTGGCGGGGCTCAGGGAAGTGTGTAAAGTGTAGCAAGTTTGGGATCCTAGATCACGTGCTCCGACTTAAACGGTGTAATGGAGGCACACACGGTGCGGAACAATCGAGTCATTAGTTGGGGGTCTTTGAGGCAGGCCCAGGAAAGGAGGTGTCCATCCCTGCCCCTTAGGCTGTGAGTGTCTGCAGTGTTCCGAGGCAAACAAACCCTACCTCGTTGGATGATGTTAGGAAACATTAAAGATGAAGGGGAGGTGACGGAAACCCCCAGTTATTTATTTTGGTCTGGATGTTGGAATACTGTATTTGCCGGGTTGATTGTCTTCATTCACTGAAAATAAGTTAGGCGAAGACCTCTTTTGCCAGTTTGCCTGCTTTGCTTGAGTGAGGTTGTGAATGGCCCCAGCGGTGCTGTTTAGATTTGCCCTTTTCACGTGATAGATCCGACAGGTCGTAAAAGCAAATGTTGCAAAAGCTCGGAAGCTGCAGCGTCGGCCTTTTTTTTTTTTTTTTTTTTTTTTTTTAAAGAACCTGTTTCCTACTAGAGGCTGTGAGTCGACTCACCTGAGCTTTGTGTATATTCAGTTCACTAGATACAGCTGTATTTGCATCACTGGGTTAAAATGCCTAATATGTTACCTAAAGGCTTTGGCTTTGTCCTGTCTTCTCTTTTTCGAAAAGCTTAAATTATGGAAACTCCTAGGCAACTTGTATTGAGGGGTACGATACAAAGTAATTGTATTGAAACTAGGTGACTTAAACCAGAGAGAGTACACAAGATAGTTTAAGCAGTTCTAGTTTGAGTAACAGAAAGACCTGTCCTATACCAAAATAGTCCAAGGCTTTCACAGTCCACTGAAAGGCAGTAGGTATAGTAATAACCAAGTTCAGTAATGGTAAAAGGCATGCATGACAGGTATTATATCAAGCTACTGTATAGCTGCTATTCTTTCTTATCAGCAGATGGGAATAACAATAAATATTATTTTTTTTTTTGAGGCAGGTCTATTACATAGTCCTAACTACCCAAGCACTTGCTGTGTAGCCCAGGGTAGCCTGGAACTCATGACCAAGCTCTCACCTTAGCCTCTCTAGTAGTTTGAATTGGCTACCTTTTTCTTTTCTGTGACCAAACTGTCTTACTCAGCGGCTGGAAGATGGGCAGGGTAGATTTCCCTGGTCTCTCGTCACTGCTGAAAACTGAATAGGAAATCTTGAGGGTTGGATGTTTATGAATGTCAAGTGGCATTTAATATTTTGTCTTGTGCCACAGTTACAAGTATTACAAGAATCCAAGTCCAACCCCAGCCCTGCTTTCTTAGGGAGCGTAGATTAAGAGCTCACTTGAGAGCTCTCAGGGACTCCTGAGCAGTGGTTGGATTAGGTGTTATTCTAGGCTTTTTCATTTGTGTGGTTTTCATTTCATCCTGACAGGAAATCAGAAATGAGAATATCTGAGGTTGATGGCTTGACAACAAGGCCCCTGGTAACATAATTTGTGGATAGCCTTAACTGGAAGATTGTTTTACTTAAGAGCACTGTCAGCCAAAGTGATGTCAAAGCCTCCAAAAGCATTTGGTGATTTACTTTACTGTGCTTATTGATGACGGCTAAGTCAGGGTGGGAGAAGTGTATGCAGCTGTACAGAGTTCAGGTTCTAAAATCACTTACTTTGGATATTTGATTTTAATGACTTTCAGGACTGAAAAAAAAAGAAACTTATAGAGATTCATGCATGCTGAAGAGCACTTAAGTAAACGACATTTTTAACATTTCAATTATTTAAAAAAACATTTTTCTGTAGCTTGATTTTGTTACTTTGTGAGTTCTTTCAACCCCCTAACACTAGATAAAAGAGAAAAAAAGATAGAGAGGAAAGAGATCCCTGAAAAAAGTCAGGGGTCGGAAATGGGGTCATGTTACTGAGACTACTTCCTGCTGATTAGGGACCTTGAGTTCCTTGGGGCAAGTTTGATCTTTGTTGTCAGGATATCTAGAGTTTCTTTTTTAAAAATGTTTATTTATTTATTTATTTATTTATTTATTTATTTAAGTAACTATAGCTGTCTTCAGACACACCAGAAGAGGGCATCAGATCCCATTACAGATGGTTGTGAGCCACCATGTGGTTGCTGGGAATTGAACTCAGGACCTGAGGAAGATCAGTCAGTGCTCTTAACCACTGAGCCACCTTTCCAGCCCTGTTGTCAGGATATCTAGTTTTTTTCTTTGCACACAACTACTTAATAAACCGAGACCAACACTAACCAACCAACCCACCCTGCCTCTCAGGGACATAGCATTTATATATCACACTATCGCAGAAACTATCTGCAGCTAACAAAATCACATTCCTACTAGAGCGTGAGGCAAATTATAGTCAGCTGCTATGGACAATCTGAAGTGGCCCCTGGGATTAAAATGAAAATATATTTTTATAATATTTCTATGTCTTTTAAAGAAACCACAGTTAAGATTCTCAGTACATTTTCTGTGTGAGAAAGAGAGAGCGAGTGTGAGATGGAAAGCCCATACATGTATGTGTGCGGGTATTCCTGGAAGCTGGAAGAAGGCATCGGATCCCCTGTAGCTAGAGTTCTAGGTAGGTGTTGAACTGCCTGCTGTGGTTGTTGGGAACTGAACTCAAATCCTTTGCAAGCATAGCAAGGTCTCTTAACTGCTGAGCTGTCTCTTCAGGCCTTCATCTCAGTTCTTAACTCTGTTATGCAGAGGAATTGGTTGGAATTGGCCGCAATATAATCAGTTATTTTGTTAACTAATCAGAAGGCGGTTGGCTTTTTTGTGTGTAGTTGTGAAACTACATTTAAACTCAATTCTTTCAAATTCTTTGGGATATTTTTAGGCAGGTTGGGAGAGTCTTTTCAGTGTTACAAATTTTTTATAAACCTGTAGAGTTTGACTTTCCAGACTAGATTTTTGTTGCTTTTAGTTTTGGGGATAGGATCTTGCAAGGCGGCCCAGTATTGAACTCAAAATCCTACTCAGTTTGCCTCTGGAGTTCTGGTGTCAGTGTTTTCAATAGAGATGGCTTTAACCACAAAATCATGGGCCAACAGAAATATTTCCACATAGTTCTAAAAGATAGTATAAATAGCTTTTGAAAAGCAGTTGTTTAATTTCATACTCTCTTTAGAAGTACTGTCCTTACTTGGAAAGTCAGATTAATTATGTCGTATGTTTTTGGAAGCTGCCAGGTAGCATATATTCCTAGCTATTTGGTTCCACAGGGGTGGTTGTCACAGTTAGAGCTGCCACAAAGCTGTTACAAAGCTGGGAGCTGCTCATCACAAATACCTGGCAATAAGGAAACTAGGAAGCTAGAGCATTACTGTCCTTTACCAAGACTCCACTGTGTAATTTATAAAGACAGCGTCTGCTGAAGTAAGTTTCACTTGCTGAAGTAGAGAGCATAGCAGCTGGTCTTTCTGAACCAGTGTGGGCTATGGCCTGAAAGTAGCTGAGTGTACCTGTGCCTATTAAGTATTAGGACCTATGTAAATCTAAAGTGTGAAACATTTGACACACAATGCCTGAATGTGTCCTCATACTCTTATGAGTTATCTGTTGTAGTTCTGGATAGATACACTTCACTTATGAGATCATGGACCCATACAAATCTGGAAGTGGAGGGGAGATGGGGTTTGGAGGTGTTCTGCAGTTGGAATGGGCTGCCTTTTATGAGCTCCTGTGTCCTAGAAGTGGGCAAAAAAGGGGAAGGGGTTCTATCTGGTGAGAGAGTGAACTTCGTGACTCACTTCTTTTCACCTCCTGAAGACTAGGAATTTATTTTAATTTATTACTTACAGAATGAAGGATTTTTAAAAAGTTTTCCATTTAAACTTGTATACACACACACACACACACACACACACACACACACACACACATACATGCAAGAACATGTCACAGCATGCCTGTGAAGATTAGAGGACAACTTGCAGGCGTGGGTTCTCTTCTTCCCTCATGTATGTTTTGGGGCTCCAACTCAGGTCTTGTGCTTGGTGGCAGGAACCTTTATGTGTCTGTTTCCGTTTTTAAATGGAGGCTTTTATTTATAGGTTTAGCATAGTTCTACAGTGTGGCATGCAAGACTGGTAAGGGCTGGATAGTCTGATAGTGAGGTGGGACAGTGATCCTTTCTCATGAGAATTCACTTTGTTTAGGAAGATCGACAGCAATGAATTATTACCCTGGAGCCCTCTAATTTCACTTTAATAATTTTTTATTACTTTGGTACTTATATTTTATATGTGTATGTGTATTTGTAATAAAAATTGACTTTAGTTCAAGAAGCACTAATCTACAATTATTTCCCCACTGCTAGAGAATATATTACAGTATGACTTTATTCTGACTATCTGCTTGGAAGTCACTGGTGAAAACTGAGAACAGAATGGCCCTAAAGGGAGCGAGTGTCTTCCTAGGTGCTGTAAGAAGGCGGGTCACTTGCTGAGCAGTCAACTCAGGGACTCCACCAGCAGCTCGGAACCCTTCAGTCTCATAGGAACACTTTCAAGGTGTAGCAAGGAGAGAGTTGTCTGAGTCAGTTTGATCAGCTTGAGAATTTTCTTCTGCTTGTTAAATATACTTAGAATTTTCACAGGAGTGAATTTTGGAGTTTATCATTCAATGTACAGAGGAGTTTGTTTGCCAAGTACAGAACAGTATATTTATTTATACATTTCATACACAGAGAAGTTGTATTGTAGCTTACTGGGCCCAGTGTACATTCTTGAACTATTGACTATATATAGTTCAGAGCACCTTTTTTTCTTTTGATACTACCCTTCAATACTGTAATGCAGCCTTCAAAACACTGTATTTAGGAGGTTAATGTAGCCACAAAAATTGGGGTAAATTTGGTGTATGCAGAGAAAAGACCCCATCAAATCCAGTTTCTTACATGGTTTACTGATGTTGACAGATACCTGAGGTGCAAAGGCTAAATCATTGGTTTCGTGTACTTGAAAATGCTTTGACGGGGCTGGAGAGGTGGCTCAGCAGTTAAAGAGCACTGACTGCTCTTCCAGAGGTCCTGAGTTCAATTCCCAGCAACCATATGGTGGCTCACAACCATCTGTAATGGAATCTGATGCCCTCTTCTGGTATGTCTGAAGACAGCAACAGTGCACTCACAAACATGAAATCGATAAGTAAATCTTTAAAAAAAATGCTTTGATGTATTTTAATTGTTCATATAAACAACAAAACTCATTCTCGGTAGAACAATTCAGGGAGTATGAAGCAGTCATCCTAAGACTCAGCTTGTCTGCAGATGAAAATAGGGCAGCTAGATTTTAAATTTAAATTAATGGAAATACTACATAAACACGCACTTCTGAGTTTACCTTTTCTGTCTTATATGGGGGACTTCCTTTTTAGTGTTAGGCATCTGTCTAAGTTAGGGTTTTATTGCTTTGAAGAGACACCGTGACCATAGTAGCCACTCTTATAAAGGACATCATCTAATTGACTGGCTTACAGTTTGAGAGGTTCAGTCCATTGTCTTCATGGCAGGAAGCATGGCAGCGTGCAGGCAGACATGGGGCTGGAGGAGCAGAGGCTTCTACATCTTGGTCTACATCTTATTCTCTGGCAGCTAGTGGGAGACGACTTAAATACTGGATGGAGCTTGAGCACATATTGATTTCAAGGCCCCACCTCCATTGTGACATACTTCCCTTAACAAGGCCACACCTCCTAAGGGTGCTGCTCCTTATGGCCAAGCATTCAAACACATGAGTCTGTAGGGACCATACCTATCCAGACCGCATCTAAACACTTCTTTAAAACTTTTAACTTGGAAAATGGAAAGCACAGAAGAGGGAAGTCTCTTATAGGACAGTATCAGCAGGGGGATAGAAAAGGCTATCTATCAGCTTGTTGTAAAAGTAATTATAGTTTCGCTGTTTCTGTACACACACACACACACACACACACACACACACACACACACACTTATTTTTTTGAGACAGAGTCTCTGTATAGCTTGGCTGGCCTGGAACTCATTGTGTAAGTCAGGCTGACCTTGAACTCACAGATCCACGTGCAAGGATTGAAGGCCTGTGGCACCACACCTTGCTTTAATCTCTTACTAGTGACTCTTTCCATGCTGCTTGTTTTACACCGCGGTGGTGATGTTGGGCAGAGTCAAACCCTACTGACTTTTTATCTGAGTTCAGAGTGGCTACAAAGCCACAACAGCTCCAAGTGTCAAGGCCTAGGAACCGATAGCGAAGACAGCGTAGTATTGGCTCACGACGTGGTGCACGAGACACTGAAGACGAGGGTCTCAGTGGCTGGCTTTCTACACAGGGTACAAATAACTAGTGTGGACCAGTCCGTGGCCATTCAGCATTTGGAACAAGTTGGGAAAGGTGAAAAGGTCACTATGTGGTGTCATGAATGGACTGAGAATAAAAAAATCCCCGATTTGTACTGTGATGCACTGACAACAGCGCACCATTTCTCCTTCTCCATCGGCCTGTGATGTGCCATGAAAATGAGTGTATGTGACAACCAGTGAGACACATCGGTGGCTCCACGCAGAAGATGCTCTACTGCACTCCCCAAAGCCAAACTTGCATCAAAAAATACCATGATCACTGCTGTGTGGACTTTGAGTCCTGACAAAAGCCTTACATCTGAAGCATGAGCTCCGCAGACTCATGGGACACAGCCAAAGCTGCAGTGCCTACAGCCGACATTGGTCACAGGGAGGACCTGGCTCTCAATGGTAATAGCCACTTGCACACTGTATGACTAATGTTTCAACAGTTGAATGCATTGGGCTCTGGTGTGTTCTTCACCAACCAACCTCACAGGACCTCTCACATCAACTGGTGACCACTTCCTCAAAGCCTTATGTATAAGTACACTTCAGACACACCAGAAGAGGGCATCAGATCCCATTACAGACGGTTGTGAGCCACCATGTGGTTGCTGGGAATTGAACTCAGGACCTCTGGAAGAGCAGTCAGTGCTCTTTAACTGCTGAGCCACCTCTTCAAGGCTTTTTCAGCAGCAAAACCCAGAGAGAATGCTTAAATAGCCTGTAGGATTCAGGTGATAGTCTCCAAGAATCCCTCAAATCCTGAGTCAGGGACTAAAAAAAAGTTTATGTCTGTTTGTGGCTTTTGCATGTCATGTCATACATGTGGAGGTCAGTGGACAAGTTATCTCTCTTTTTCTACAAAATGGGTTCCCAGAAATTCAGCTCATTCCTGAGACTTCGTGGCAAGTGCGTTAGTGTGCTGCGCCATCTTGCCAGTCCACCGAAGCATAGGGGTTTTTTGTTTGTTTGTTTGTTTTTTAAAGAATAAACATTTCTTACTGGAAAAACAAAATAAGTTGATTGTAATGGTTTCTCTTTTGACTCATAAAGATAGGTTTGGGCCTATTTATAATGATTTAAAATTCCTGATCCAAAATGATAACCCCTCTAATAACCCTACTACACTTATTTATTTAAAGATTTATTTATATAAGTACACTGTCGCTGTCTTCAGACACACCAGAAGAGGGCATCAGATTCTCATTACAGGTGGTTGGGAGTGACTGGGAATTGAACTCAGGACCTCTGGAAGAACAGTCAGTGCTCTTAACCACTGAGCCATCTCTCTAGCACACTATTTAACTCCTCACTCAATTGTGTATGTGCATGAGGGCGTGCGTGCATGTGTACGTGAGTGTGCTGTGGTGTGCATACGGAGGTCAGAGTACAGTTTGTGGTAGTGAGCGTTCTTCTTCCAGCCTCCAAACTCAGATTGTCAGGCTTTACCTTTGACCCCTGCAGTTCGTTTTTGTCAGCCTGATAGAAGAGAAGGAGAGGAGGAGAGGGCTGAGACTGAGTGAGAACACTGGACTGGACTGAGCTTCAGGGATGTTAGATAGCAGGCACAGTGGGATTCGAGGATGGACATAGATAACTATTGGGAGCTGTCATTGTGAGTGCTGACTAAAGAACACAGCTGCCCAGAATGCCTGCAGCGAGAAGGGTAGAGAAACACAGGCAGATGATGACAGTTCTGTCACAGAAGCCATGGGAAATCAGAATTTGAAAAAGTAGGATAATCCTAGGGGCTAGATGAGTTGAGAATTTAAGAAAGTTGAGGCCTGGGAAGATAGCTCAGTTGGTAAAGTGCTTGCGCTGAGAGCATGAGGGCTTGAGATTGGAAATTGAGCACCTCGTAGGAAGCTGGGTACTGACATTCCCGTGCAGCTGCAGACTCCAGACAAGTGGTTCCTAGAGCTGCCAGGCCAGAGAGTCTAGCACATTAACTGAGGCCTACATCCAGTGAGGGGCACTGTCTCACTGTGGAAAGTGACTGAGGATGAGTGGGACACCCACATTGACCTCTGCACCATACACGCACACACATAAAATGGGCACATGCATCTGCGTTCACCAGTGAGAACATAGCACAAACATTTTGAACATATACCTCACCCCTGCAAAATAATAATTAATAAATGTAAACTTAATTGTTATAACTTTAATAAATCATTCTTGCTGCTGGGTGTGGTGGCACACGGCTTTAATCACAGCACTCAGGAGTCAGAGGCAGGTGGAGCTCTGTGAGATCAAAGCCATCCTGTCCATAGAGTGAGTTCCAGGACAGCCAGGGCTACATAGAGAAACCCTATCTTGGAAAGCAAAACAAAAACATTGTCGTTGATTCTAAATCTTTGGAAAGTCTTTAGGGTTCAGACAGGCCTGAGGAAAGCTCTTTGTGTTAGTGCTCTCTAGAGGACAAGAACTGATGGATTGACTCTGTGTGTGTATGGAAAGGGGGTTTCCCAGAGTGGCTCACAGGCGGTGGGCCACTTAGCCCATCAATGGCTGTCTACTAATTCAAAGTCCAAGAATCCAGTTGTTGTTCAGTCCATGAAGCTGGATGGCTCTGCTGGTTTTAAGAACACAAAGAAATCGATGAGCACAGGTGTTTTCACCTGCATGTGTGTGCATGCATCCACATGCCAGGTCTCTGGAGGTCAGAAGAAGGTTACAGATGGTTGTGAGCCATCATATAGGCGCCAGAAATCAAACCCAGGGTCCTCTGGAACAGCAACCAGTGCTTTTAGCCAGAGCCTTTCTCTCCAGCCTAGCCTTGCCTGATATTTTCAGTGCTCAGCATCTTTGCGGGCATCTTCACACCATTGAAAAAGTTGACATTCTGTGTTTCTATTTGTCTGATTTCAAAATGAACTCGTTTTTTCTCTCTAGTGTCTCAATGAAATCCTGGAGTCAGCAGATGCACCGCTAGAAGTCACAGAAGGATTTATTCAGTCCATTTCCCTGTCAGTCCCATGGGGCTCTTTGCTGCAGGACAACTGTGCACTGGAAGTGAGAGGGCTGGAGATGGTCTTCCGGCCTCGACCTCGGGGAGGTAGGTGTGTCCAGGCACCCGTCAACCCGGCTGTAAGCAAGTGAGCATTGGATTGATGACTTTTCAGTTGATAGACTATGAGGATTTGGCACTGTGTAGGATGTATGTAAGTATACCTGTAGAATGGTTTCCCTCCTTAGTCATGCTCCAGAGCACTAATGTATAGATAGTATGTGGTTATTTAACTCTAGTTATCTGAAGTAACTTCTCTTTTAAAGATTCAAAATATTGTGTTCCCAAATGTGAAAGACTATTCAAAGATTCATGGGAAAATATTGGAAGGGCATAGGGCTAGATTGAAATTTTTGTGATTTTGAATTATGTGTATGTAGGGAGGGCCTTGGGTATGTGTGCACATGACCTCTGTGGAGGTCAGAAGCATCAGATCCCCTGGAGCTAGAGTTACAGGCAGTTTCGAGCAGCCTGATGTGGGTGCTGGGAATGGAACACAGGTCCTCTGTAAGAGTAGTACAGGCTCCCAACTTTCCAGCCTCCAGGACTGGGTTTGACAGGACTTTGATTGGTAAAATCTGAAACAACTGTGGTGCTGAAGAACAATGGCCGCTAGTGATTATAGCAGTTCATTTGTGACTCACGACATCCATGTTGCTAACAGTTATCTAAACCGGGCTTGGAGAAGGTGTTGTGCTCTCAGCCGTGGAAGGGAACACAGAGAAATAGGTAGAATGATCACTCTAGATAAATGCCGTGTACATATGCATAAATTATAATCCAGAGTATTTCCTGAAAAACAAAACTCAAATGATGCTTCATAGAACTATAGTGATCTATTTTATTGATGTATTTATTTTGAGGCAGTCTCACGGTGCAGCCCTGGCTGAACTTGAACTCACTCTGCAGCCTCATCACCCTCTTGAGTATTGGAATTGTAGCAGTTTTCTACCACACCTGGAAAAATCTGCTCGCGCGCGCGCGCGCGCGCGCGCGTGTGTGTGTGTGTGTGTGTGTGTGTGTGTTCATGAACATTGAAGCCAGAGAATATCCTGTGGTATTGTTCCTAATACTCTGTTTTGTTGCTGTAAAATTATAAAAAATATAATGCTGTCTTTTACCCTACACTAGGTCTGGCACCATAGTGTCCCAGGATATCTGGTAGACATCTTCATCTCAGTCAGCAAAGCGTCTCACCCGCTTTGCTCCATCCCATATCACACTGCCGATGGCTTCTCTCTGAGCCTGGCAACAATCTCTACCCATCTAGTTCCCAAGGCAGGTTGCCACCATGTCAGACATACACATCCCAATTCTGTGGCAGCCTAGTGTCTCCAGCCACCACATACTCTCTTGAACTTAAATCGACATCTGAAAGAACACACAACACAATAACTTCTGATCCAATTAATAAGATATAATTGCTCACCTAGATAACATACAGTTTGCCCATCTGGACACACAAAACCCTGTATACATCCGTCCCTTAAAAATATTCATAACAACCTGTAAATGTGCAGAGAGGAATCTTAATATCTCCTTCCTCCCATTCCAGTCTTCTCTTCCCTCACCCATCCTTCCTTCTCGTCCAGTGACAGGCCTCGTTGTATCTTTTTTTTTCTTTTTAGATCCAATTGATAAGATATAATTGCCCACTTAAACATACAAAGCCCGGTACCATCCATCCCTAGAGAACATTAATAACAACCTGTAAATACACAGAGCAGAATCTTAACATCACCTGCCATCTTGTCCTGCCACGGCTTCCCTGCCCCTCTCTCCCTCCTGTCTCTTTCTCTCTCGTCTCCTCCTCTTCCTTCAAACCTCTCTCCCACCCATCCTTCCTTCTCCTCCAATAACAGGCCTCCTTCTATCCTGTACCTGCCCCTCACCTGTACTTTACAAATTCAATGGGGAGGTGGTTCTGGTGAAGTCACCTGAGTTCTGAGTCCTTGACTAGGCTGCTGTACTTGGGGCAGTGGAATTAGCATCAAAATACAGATAACTTCAGGGCAAACCATCACATTTCCCCCGTTTTGTCCAGTTAAAAAGCCTTTTCACGTATATATAAATTGAGTACAGTTATTACCATTCTACAATTTATAAAGCATATGATATTCTCAACACCCAGTCCATCACTATGTCAGTTAGACAGAACATTTAGTTATTCATTCCAGCTTAAGAAAGGCTTAAAATCTATATTATATCTTGGCTAGCTTGTATACTATCTGATAACTATCCAATAAAATATGTATATCAGAGTTATACAGCCTGATAGGCTATGAGACTATAATCAGTCTTCAGCCCCGTCAGAAATCTGAGAATGAACAAATATCTATACACAAAGGAAGCCTAACATGGCTTCCAGAACTGAGAGGTTGTAGAGACAAATCTCCACCAGCACAATCCCCTGTTAGCAACACGTGAGCACAAGTCTTCAGCCTTCTGGCCCAAAATCAACTGACAGACTTTTTGAAATGCAGATTTTGAAGGGCTGATCACCCTGTCTTGGCAGAGTTTATCAGTCAACTGTTCTGCATAATTTGTCCTTTTATGGACTGTATTAGTCTGCAGATGAAACAGGCAGTTTTATCTAGTGGCTGCCTAGCCACAAAGTATTGCCTCATCTGGAGGTTGAGATGTTCAAATTCTTCGTTAAATCCGCCAAAGGGGAACTGTTAGGAGCAGATATGTCTCAACAAAAGATAAATAACTTTAAATCTCAAATTTTGTGGATTTCTGACGTTTTTGAAAACCATCTACCTATATAAGAGAATCTGGACTGTTGTCTTTATATCTTAATAACATCTTGAAAGTTCTCTCACAAACTCAGAGCCATGACTTTGCTATTTGAATCTTAACTCACAGGTGTAATCAACTCAGAAGTTTGTAATGACAACAATAGAAAGATGGCTCTAAACCTTGTACTTTTAAACTTTTTTGACAAATAAATTGTATACCCAAACAAAGATATGATTTAGGCATAGTTACCAAATGAGATTATGACTGTACAATTCAATCTAGCTAATTCCTCCCTGTTAAATTACAACCAATTTTAAATCCCTCATAAAAACAACTTTAGAATAACCACTTTTTCAGCCCCCCAAAGTCCAGGGAATTGGGGTGATGACTCCTCCATAACTTCTTCAAGCTGTACAAGGGCATCGAGATATTCTTGGGGGTAGGGGGTAAAAAGAATGAAGCAAATGCTGTAGCCAATGTGTCCTGACTGGACCCAGCTGAAAGTCCTTGAGACCAGGATTCCAAGTAGGCACACTCTGTAAAATACAACTCTCAAGACAAAAGTTTAGAATCGAGATATCTTTTTGTTTGATTCTCCTGCATTAATTTTTTTCAGGTGGTCTACCTCTATCAAATCTGATCAATATGACTCTGTGAGGTTTCCAGAGCCTAATCACACTTTTTTTTTTTCCGGAGCTGGGGACCGAACCCAGGGCCTTGAACTTGCTAGGCAAGTGCTCTACTACTGAGCTAAATCCCCAACCCCCCTAATCACACTTTTTAAAAACACAAAAAATCTTTCTCCCAAAATACTGTGTTCCTTAGTCTGGAACCAGAAAAGCTTGTATCTTGCACTCTCTCCCAGAGTAATAATATAACCATAAAACTCAAAGTCACACCCATTATGAAGATTAAACAATTTTTTTAAGAAAGGAAGCAAGCTAAACAATGAGCCTGATAGGCTTTTGTACTCTATGATAGCAGGAAATGAAGCCAAAATTCCCGTGGAGCCCACGTTAAGAGAATTTGAGCTTCCTGTTGCGGTAAATATCAAAAGTAACCACAGACTCTCGCTAGCCGGCATCAACGAACCATATGGCCTTTAGCAGGGAAATTCATAAAACAAAACAAATACTTTCTATCAATTTCAATATCAATAAGCAACACATCAAACCACGACTTTTGCCCAAAATATCTCAATCTGTTAAGCTCTCTACCCGGAGCCACAGATTCTTTATCTTCAATAATTTCTACAATATATGCCTGCATTCACTCTCCCTGGTGTTACAGACATTTCATCACAACTCTTTACTCTTTCCCTATCTAAGTTCTGAACCGTGGATGAAATTCCCCACCTGATTCAGGTAATCTCTTTACTCTCTTCTTTCTAAAAACAAACTCAATCACCTTTTTTTTTTTTTTTTTTTTTTTTTTTTTGGGTTCTTTTTTTTCGGAGCTGGGGACCGAACCCAGGGCCTTGCGCTTCCTAGGCAAGCGCTCTACCACTGAGCTAAATCCCCAACCCCCAATCACCTTTTAATAATACCTGTAATTAAGAAGTAGCTTGTCTAACTAGGATTTCAACCCAAAATTCCCGTGGAGCCCACGTTCAAAAGAATATGAGTATTCTGAAAGACTTTCTAAACAACTTTCTTTAAAAAGTAGCTTTTAGGGGCTGGGGATTTAGCTCAGTGGTAGAGCGCTTACCTAGGAAGCGCAAGGCCCTGGGTTCGGTCCCCAGCTCCGAAAAAAAGAACCAAAAAAAAAAAAAAAAAAAAAAGTAGCTTTTAATCTCTAACTCTCTAAGATGTCATTACTTATCACACAGCAGGGGACCGACAGCCTGCTAGCTCAGGCTACTTCCCAGTTTCTTTGTTTGAATTCCGGCACTTAAGATATCACATGACTTAACATGGCGTAGGTCTCCTCTTACTTGGAAAATAAAAACTTTCTCTCAACTCTTAGGATTACTAGTGGACTCTTGCCCATCACCTTGATTCGCTATCTGTTGTTGTAAAAATATAAAAATAAAAAAGTATGGGTGTCTTTTACCCCGCTAGGTCCGCACCTTGGTGCCCCAAGATATCTGCTAGATATCTTGGCGGAAACACATCTTAGCCGCACACTTTCCTACACTTAAACCCTCACATAAAAGAATACACAACACAATAATCTTAGATCCAATTGATAAGATATAATTGCCCACTTAAACATACAAAGCCCGGTACCATCCATCCCTTGAGAACATTAATAACAACCTGTAAATACACAAAGCAGAATCTTTTTTAAAAAAAAATTATTTATTTAATTTATATAATACACTGTAGCTGTCTTCAGACACACCAGAAGAGGTCACCAGATCCCATTACAGATGGCTGTGAGCCACCGTGTGGTTGCTGGGAATTGAACTCAGGACCTCTGGAAGAGCAGTCAGTGCTCTTAACCACTGAGCCATCTCTCCAGCCCACATAGAGCAGAATCTTAACATCACCTGCCATCTTGTCCTGCCACGGCTTCTCTGCCCCTCTCTCCCTCCTGTCTCTTCCTTTCTCTCTCGTCGTCTCCTCGGTCTCCTCCTCGCCTCGTTGTATCTTGCACCTGCCTTCACCCGTATGACATCATCCTACACTATTTACCTTATGATTTTGAGACAGGGTCTGCTGTTAGTCTGGACTCAATTAGTCCTAGGGCTTTGCTTTCCCTGTTCCTTGGTGCTAGGATCACCATATGAGACTTTTTATGACCAGCTTTGGGCTTGTACTCAGGTCCTCATATTTTAAAATCAAGAACTTTATGGACAGAACTATCATCCCAGCTTCCTGGTAATTTAATTTATAAGCACATTGTATCTAGCCAGGTGTAGTAACACAGATTTCTGATCCCTGCTCTCAAGCGGCTGAGGCGGAATGAGTTCAAATTTAAAGCCACCCTGGGTCCATAGTAAGATTCTATCTCAAACAAAACAAAACCTCCCCCAACAACAACAAAAAGGATTTGATCTTCTGTCTTATCATCATCATTTATCATCATCATCATATTATTATTATTAGTTATTTTAAGTCAGGATCCCCTGGCTGTCCTGGCACTCAGTATGTAACCAGGCTGGCCATGTACTCACAGAGGTCCTCCTGCCTCCGCCTGTCTATTTCTGGGATTAAAGGCTTGTGCCACCTGTCCTGGCTCTGACTCTGCCTTTTAACCACGGTGGGTGTATGTATATATATCTCAAAAGCTGAGCCTTGAAGTACCCCCCTTAAATTAGCCCTTAAAAAGGCTTTTAAGTTCCATGTTGGGAGGCAGTAGTTGCAGTGATGTGAGCAATGAAAGGGATAGATTTCCTCAGCAGGCAAGGTCTGGGAAGGGTCCTCAGGGTTCATGGGTCCAGTCCCTCTGAAGACACTCTGATTGTGCTCCCTTTATACTGATTCTGTAGCTGCTGTCATTTGCTCCATCTGCTGGACTCCCTCCTCCTGTAGATGGAAGAGTAGGCTTTCCTCAGTCTTCACAGTGTTTCTTGGTGACACCTGTACTCATTCTTGTACATATCTTACCTCTCCTAATGGGGATAAACATGCATACTTATAATTGATTTTTCCCATCTTTCTAGTTGCTTAGCAATCCTCAGCTTGCAGGCCACGTGAGTCTGCCACCTGTTTTCATTAGTCCGCGCTCACTGAGACACAGCTCTCACTGAGACACAGCCGTGCTGTTCAGGTTACTGCCTGTCGCTGATTGAGCACCATGAGAAAGCTGGGCAAGTGTGACAGAACACAGAGCTCACGAAGCCAAATGAATATCCACTGCCTGACCCTTTACAAAGGTGGCTGTTGCTCCCGCTCTGGTGTTGAGCATGGTACAGTGTATGAGTAAATATTCCTACTAGGTTTTTGTTGAATGAATAAAAATTAAAATTTGATAAAAATAAACCTTGAAATAAGAATATGTTAAAGACTTTCCCCCCTGTATTTTTGTTGTTGTAAGGTGATACTTAGTGTCCTGTGTAATTTCTAGAATATTCTTACAGGTACCATCATAATGTTGAAAATCTACCATAAATATAATATTTTAAGAAATGATATTTATAGAACTTTGAGAAGTTATTTAGTTTTATTTGTACTTTCTGCAGCAACTGGGTCTGAGCCTATGTATTGGTCAAGCTTCATGACCAGCAGTATGCAGTTGGCAAAGGAGTGTCTTAGCCAGAAACTGACAGATGAGCAAGGAGAAGCATCCCAGCCTTTTGAAGGACTGGAAAAGTTTGCGGAAACCATCGAGACAGGTTTGCACTGTGATCCGTCTTCACAGCCCAGGTTTTATGTGGTGGTTTGGGACCTAAGACCCATTCTGTTGTGGGATTTTTAAAAGAATTACTGTCCTCTGGGGCTGGAGAGTGAACATCAGGAACATTGGCTGATCTTCCAGAGGACAGACTGACTTCCCAGCACCCACATGGCAGGTCATCACTGCCTGTAGCTCCAGTTTCAGAGGATTGATACCTTCACACTGACGTCCATGGAGGAAAACACCAAAGCACATGAAGTAAAAATACATTATTTAAAAAATGATTACCTTTTCACTTGAGAATGGAGGCTGTTTAAACATTCCATTCAGTTTGGTTGTATGCTTTGGTTCCCAGGGTTCTCCTTGCTTAGTTTATTGTGCGGGCGGGAGGATCAGCTGGAGGTCAGCTTCACACAGACACTTGGGGATGTGCTTATGGGCTCCAGTGTGTTTTGCATAATACAGGCTTTAGGTGCTCAGAAGGAAACACATCTGCACTTTTTGTTTTGTTTTCAGACTAGCAATTGTTTCTTTCCCGAGAGTGGATGGTGAAGTCGCAGGGGTCAGCACTTGCCTAGCGGGATGGAGGCCCAGCAGTGAAGGGGAGGAAGGGCTGGGGCGGGCTGGGGTGGGGTCTTACTTGGTGTACACATGGTTTTCCATTGACAATTGCTTATTTGCTCTAGTACTAAGAAGAGTGAAGGTCACTTTTATAGATACTGTTTTGAGAATTGAACATGTGCCAGAAAATTCCAAAACTGGAGCTGCACTTGAAATCCGAGTGGACAGGTAAGATGATTTCGTGTCTGAAAACTCACTCTGACTCTGACATTACACTTGAGGATGCTGGAGATATATATATTAATGTATAGCTTAATCTCAGAGTGCAGCACTGCTCTCTGAGGTGTCCTCTCATCCCACACAGAACCCCAACAGGGTGTGGTTATGTCCAGGGCTATGCTGGGCTGGCCTACGCAGTTCTCTTGTTACCTTGAGTGCCACCATGTTGACGCTCTTTCACAGCATGTGCACAGCAGTACTTAGGTGCATCTGGGTAATGGGAAAGACTCGATTTGTGGTGCTTGGCTTGGTACTGCTTCAGTAAAAATGGATGATGGTGCTGTTTCCTTTGAGGAATTGAGAGGATTGGTTTTTTTTTTTTTTTGTTCTTTTTTTTGGAGCTGAAACCAAACCCAGGGCCTTGCGCTTCCTAAGCAAGTGCTCTACCACTGAGCTAAATCCCCAACCCCGAGAGGATTGTTTTAATGTTAAGTTCCTGACGACAGTTTACTTAAGTCAAACATGTTGTCTCTTACTGGAGCTCTGACAGTGTTGATTTGAAGAAGTAACCGTTCAACTGTGGCCATGTTATATGTCCTCCTCACAGAAATGTACATTGAGGGGCACAGGAGACATGGCTCAGTGGCTAAGAACATTTCCTACTCTTCCAGAGGACCTGCGTTCAGATACAGCCCTCATGCAGACCAGTTCACAATAGCCTGTAACTTCAGCTCCAGGAGATCCAGTGTGCTCTTGTGTCGTTGGGGGGGCCCCTGCACATATGTGACATACACTCACACAGACACACATACATATCTAAACACATAAATGAAAACAACGCATGTTGAATATTGAAGATGCTTTGTATTTGAGGCCTTTACCAAGACTTGAATAGTTTTGGGTTTTTTGTTTTTGTTGTGGTTTCAATCTTTAAGAAAGTTACACCTATGAGTAAAGTAGCTGTTGCTACAAATCTTTGGAATTAGGGTGCATTACCTTAGGCGGAATAGTAAAACAGTAACATTCAATTAGAACCGTGTTACCAAACTAGAGATTGCTAACACAAGAATTCAAGGCAAAGTCATTCTTTGTTCTGACATGGAAACAAATGGGGTCTCCCTTACCAAGAGAGTTTCATGAGGCTATGCTTGTAATCCTGGTACTGGGAGGGTAAGAGGGTGCTGGGAGTTAGAGATAGCCTGGGCTACATAGCAGGACTCTGTTTTGTGAAGGAGATGGGATTGTTCCCCTTGGGTTAACCTTAGGCAGTTAATAATTTTTTTTCCCCTGAAATTTAAGAGTTCCATAGTTGTCTTTTTTAGATTTTAGGTCTATCCCTTTGTGAAAACGTTACTTATTTAAATATTTAGTGCAGCGATACCAACACGCTGTAGACTTTAAAGTGTTAATTATAATAGTGATTGTATTTTCATATCCCCACATACTGTATTTTAGTGTACACAGTTATTCTCTCCTGTACTGTTTCCACTCTTTACTAATCCCCTTTGTTCCCAATTTTAATTATCTAGATAATTCCTGGTGGTGGTGCACGCCTTTAGTCCCAGCCTCGGGAGTCAGAGGCCGAGTGATCTCTGAGTCCAAACCTAATAACTCTGCCTCAGGAACAAAAGAAGTTCTTTGTTGTTGTTGTTCGTTGTTTGTTTCTTTTTTCAAAGATTCCTGTGTAACAGCCCTGGCTGTCCTAGAACTCACTTTGTAGACCAGGCTGGTCTGGAACTTGAAAATATCCAGCTGCCTACCTCAGCCTCCAAGTGCTGGGATTAAAGAAGTGTGTCAACACGCCCGATAAAACAAACTTCTTTTGAGACAGAATTTTGTGTAGGTCAGGCAGCTCTTGAAGTCCTTGTTCATCCATCACCTCCCCGGGCTACAAGCATTCTTACTATAGGCATATTCTTAGGGGCACTAGCCATGAAATGTCCCTTTATCTTAGAAACACCCCTCCTTCAGACAGTTGTTGCAAGTGCGTCCCCAGGAGTCTATACAGGTGCCCTCTTGTACCTTTCAGAACCGTGTACTGTGACGAAGCTGCCGATGAGTCCTCAGGAGTCGACGTGCAGCAGCCCACGGCCTTTGCCCATAAACTGCTGCAGCTGTCGGGAGTGGCTCTCTTCTGGGATGAGTTTTCTGCTTCAGCAAAGTCTTCTCCCGTGTGCCCAACTGCACCAGTGGTAAGAGGATCTCAGAGGGCTGGCCTAGCATCCGGGAAGCCCTAGGTCCCATCACTAGCACTTGGGAGGCAGAGTTAGGGGATCAGAGATTCAAGGGTATCCTTAGACAGTGAGTTCAAGGCCACCTTGAGCTGTATGTGTGAGACCCTGTCTCAAAAACCAGACTAAAACCTAACGAACAAAACAACTCAAAACATAGTCATGATTTTTAGAAGTTTTAAATAAAGGCTGTTAGCCCGGGTTGGGTGTCACAGAAATTATTAATGATCCTGGCGCAGGGTTTCTACTCTACCGTTGGTTATTGAGTCCTCGGATAAAGCTCACACCCACTCGGCCTTCATACTCACAGTATGCCTTAAGCAGCGCAGGAGCTGGGAGCTGTCAGAGTCTACTTTCCTGTGGATAACCCTGAGTTATGACTTACTATTCTTTTAAAGATTTATTATGTATACAGTGTTCTACCTGCATGTACACCTGCAGGCCAGAAGAGGCCACCAGATCTCATTACGGATGGTTGTGAGCCACCATGTGGTTGTTGGGAATTGAACTCAGGACCTCTGGAAGAGCAGACAGTGCTTTTAACCACTGAGCCACCACTCCAGCCCTACTTACTATTTTCTATGTTCCATTTGAGCTGCTCTTAACTTCAACTGGACAGCCCTCAGGGCCATGTTTTTATGGCTCAGCTAACCCATGGTGGCTTCTTCCTCCACCTGCATATCCTTCCTCCTCATCATGGTCCTCTCTCTCCCATGCCTGCAAAACCAACCCCACCTATGTCTCTTCTTCCCAGCTATTGACTATTGGCATCTTTATTTACCAATCACAATTAACTGGGGGCAGAATCACTCAGTGTCTCACCTTTGGGGTAACCAGTCTTGATTACCAGTCTAATGCTAATTTAGCATTAGAATTTGGGACAGTTAGCAGCTTTAGGCCAACCCACTATGGTGGTGGGAGTGCATACCTTAATCCCAGCATTTGAGAGGTTGACAAAGAGTCTTTCAGGTTTGAGGGCAGTCTGGGCTACTTGTGAATCTCTTCTAGGAAAAAAGAAGCTGGGGACTCTTAAATTTTCCTGAATACAGCATCCACTAATGAGTTCAGCAGATCTGATTAGCACAAATATTCAGCCAATGTATCAGAGACCAGCCTTGAACCCCTAAAGCTCTGCCTGTCCCGCCAGCCTGCTGCTTGTTAGTTAATGGAGAGATGCTTCCTGTATATCTGTAGGTAGAATGAACGGTCTAGTTGTCTTGGTGGGTTTGGAGTCAGTGTGGAAACAAGGCTCCGGGCATGCCTGTGAGGAGTCTGTGTGCATGATTAGGTGGGTGGGCCCCCTGAAGTGTGGGTGATGTCATTTGATGGGCTGCTTTCAGGCCACAGAAAAAGGAGAAAGCTGAGCACTGAGTGTGGTCGCCTGCTTCCTGCCTCTTTGCCTTCCCCAGCACAGTGTGTGCCTGGACCTAGAGGAAACCCTTCCTTCCTTAAATTGCTTCTTGTAAGTCACAGCAACTAGGCACTTCCTGCTGTGTCTCAGCCTTCCGTGACAAATGCCTATCGTAGTGGGCATTAGCACAAGAACCATTCCTTAAGTCTTTCTTTCCCCTTATTAAGAGGTCTGAATTCTTTGCCAAGTACAGAATTCTTTTATAAGTTGGTAATTCTATAATTTGCCTTTTGTTTCACAACTCAGGTCTATTGTGGTGTGGGCTTGCTTCCGTGTGTGTGTGTGTGTGTGTGTGTGTGTGTGTGTGGTGTGTGTGTGTGTGTGTGTGTGTGGTGTGTGTGTGTGTGTGTGTGTGTGTGTGTTGAGATATAGTCTCTCACTTTGTCATTGTGTGGCTCAGGTTGCAGGCTAGTGATTTCTAGTCTCAGTCTCCTGAAGGCTGGGATTACAGGTGTTAACTTCCACATTGGTTTGGTTTTCTTATTTATATTGTGTTTATTTGAATAAATATTGTACACACACACACGCACGCACGCACGCACGCACGCACTCGAGCTTGTGTGTACTGTATTTGGAGGCATATGTGTGGAGACCCAAGGCTAGCTGGAGTCAGTTCTCCCATGGTTATGTGCACTGTAGGATTTGACTCAGGCCCCAGGTGTGGCAAGTGCGTTCCCACTGGGCCATCTCGCTGACTCTGTTGTGTTTTTATAAGGTCTTCCCAATGATTCATTTTTATATCTAGGTGCTATGCTAACACAGTAGTGCTTCATTTTAGCTACAAGGCAATGTAATGATGCAGTTTGGCCAAATACTTCATTCTCTCTCTTTTGTTTTCCAAGACATTTCTTTGTGTAGCTTTAGCTGTCTGGAACTTTGCTCTGTAGACCAGACTGGCCTTGAGCTCACAGACCATCTGCCTCTGCTGCGATTAAAGGTGTGCCACCACCACTGGACTAAATACTGTTTTCTCAAGATGATATTTATCTCTCACACCCTGACATATTTATGCTAAAATATTTTAAAGTTACTTTTATTGCCTTATTATAGGAAACTGAGCCAAAGCTGTCACCTAGCTGGAACCCCAAAATTGTTTATGAGCCACACCCACAACTGACTAGAACTTTACCAGAGATAGCACCGTCCGATCCAGTGCAGATTGGAAGGCTACTGGGCAGGCTGGGGTTGAGTCTCACTTTAAAACAGAACGAAGTGCTTCCAGGAGCCAAGGTCAGTATTTTTGTTTTCTTCCTCCAAACTTCAGGTATTTAGTCTATGGTGGTCGATTGCTGAGGGCTGTTCTGTGAGCAAGCGAGCTTCTATCCTGACTGTCAGTATTCTGCCTACGTCTTCCTGCCGTTTTATGAATTGCCCTCTCTCAGGAAGGTCTTTCCCTTGCTAGCTTCTAAGGAGGTTGTTAATGGAACAGATATTGTAGGTAGCTGTACGTGCTGAGGGACAGCCCTGCTGTGACAATATCCTTGGGTAACCAGCTCGTGTATGTCTTTGGGGAGCATACGTGCCATTTCTTTTCTTTTTTTTTTTTTTTCTTCTATTTTTTCGGAGCTGGGGACCGAACCCAGGGCCTTGCGCTTGCTAGGCAAGCGCTCTACCACTGAGCTAAATCCCTAACCCACACGTGCCATTTCTTAAAGAAACTTTCATGGGTTCTGTTTTGGCTAGATGTACAGTTCTTTACATTTGTAAGCTTTGATTTTTATGCAGATGTAAAGTTTTAGACACTGCCTTTAGATTTGTGTAACTGTTGCTTTTAGAGTTTTGCATATTAAGGGGCAGAGGAACATGTAGCACTTTTTTTTTTTAATTAATTTATTTTATGTATGTGAGTAGTACAGTGTCGCTGTCTTCCGCCACACCAGAAAAGGACATCAGATCCCATTACAGATGGTTGTGAGCCACCATGTGGTTGCTGGGATTTGAACTCAGGACCTCTGGAAGAGCAGTCAGTGCTCTAACCACTGAGCCATCTCTCCAGCCCCTCAGTAGCACTTTTGTGTGATGGCATTGTGTTCCAGTTCCAGCCAGTCTTGAGTATTTGGAGACAAGATTGTTCTTGTTCTGTACATTAATGTTTTTACATAGTTACTTGAGTATTTATGTATATTTTGTTTAATGTAAAGAGATGACTATTATCTGGAAACATTAAGTTCTGGAGATCAGCACTGGGCAGCACTGAGCTTGTAAATGGAACTCATAATCATCCAGCAGGGCAGCATGCCAGATTAGAACTTCAGTCTCGGGGCTGGGGATTTAGCTCAGTGGTAGAGCGCTTACCTAGGAAGCGCAAGGCCCTGGGTTCGGTCCCCAGCTCCGAAAAAAAGAACCAAAAAAAAAAAAAAAAAAAAAGAACTTCAGTCTCTTCAGTGTTCTTAAACCTGAGTCTCTGAGCGGTGTGTTCCGACGTCCTTCAGTGCTCTCGTTCCTGAGAGAGTTGTCCTGGGGTCTGTGGTGTCTTACACATTTAGTTCCAGTGGATGCTTGGAGAAAACGGTGGTAGAAAAGAAGGGGACAGCCTTGGTTAAATTTAGAGAAATTTGTTATCACATTACAGAATGGGAAATGCTGAGTTATTATCAGTGTTCTCTAGCTCCAAAAGAAAGCAGCGAGTAGGGGTTGGGGATTTAGCTCAGTGGTAGAGCGCTTGCCTAGGAAGCGCAAGGCCCTGGGTTCGGTCCCCAGCTCCGAAAAAAAGAACCAAAAAAAAAAAAAAAGAAAGCAGTGAGTACTTTGAATTCCAAATTCAGAATGTACCGTTAATGAAATATTTCTTTGACAATTAGAAATGCAACACCTGATTTTCCATTCTAATAAAACTAGAGTATGATTTAATCCAAGAAACAAAGTTGTCCAGTAACACATTTCCCCACTGTACCCAGCTTTACTGGGTGGGTGTCAGCAAACACTCAGCTGAGGCGTGCCATGGGTGGCCATGCTGAGAAGGGCCTTTGCCTTTGTGTCTGCTTAGCCTGCTGGGGAGTTGTCATTTTGCTCTGTGGAACAGTCTCCTTGTCTATAATGCAGAAACAGTAATAACTAGAGAGGAAGGCTAGGTGATGGCTCGGTGCTCACCAGACACAATGAGACAGATGGGAGGGAAAGTGTGTGCAGGGAATAAGAAGGGAAGCGCTCATTAGCACTGTTCTCTGTCTGGGTTTCTGCTGTGCCCTCCAGCCTGTGTGTAGAAGGCAGGCTGCAGCCCCATAGGCATCCTCCAGGCGTGCTGTGCAGTCTCCGTGTGATTGAGCTGGGCCTATAAACTCCGACTAAATTGGTTCTAAGGGTTTGGTTGTTCTGAAGGGGGATGATGCTGTATTCTCCATGTGTTCTCTGGTCTCCAAAAGACATGGAGATAGACAGACAGTATGATGCTGGACTCTGACATGGAGTTTATCAGGGTTTTCCCTCCAGCAACAGTTGCAGGTCCTTATGCCTTTTTATTGAGCTTGTGTGAATTAATAGTGTTAGGTGAAGCTGCCCAAGACCGGGGCGATACTGTCATTGCCTTAACTTCTCCCCAGTTCCTGCTGATGAGCCTGTGATGTGTTCATTCTCAACTGCTTTATGTTTTTAAGTTGGATGTCGATGGACAGATAGACTCCTTCCATCTATTCCTGTCACCGAGGCAGGTACACCTCCTTCTGGATATGTTAGCAGCTATTGCTGGACCAGGCAAGTATCCTCTGCTGGGTTATACCTGTAATTCTTGGAACTCTTAGGGAAATTACAGGACACAAATGAGCATGTGTTATTTTGGGGTGTGTGACATTAAAGGTATTGTAAGTAGATATCCTGATTACTTTATTAGATTGCATCTTTTATATTGTGTTGTGGTTTGAATTTGCATTTAGAGTATTTGTGCCACATTCATTTTAGAAATTGTTTTGGCTTGTATCTTTGGTTGGGTAACATTGTATTTAATATTTCATATAACAGGGAAAAACTGTAATTTTTGTACACAGTGAGTTACAGATTATTTTTAGGTACTCATTTTCTAGAGGTGAGAGTTTAGATTCTTGGCTACTTGCTTAAAACTGTTGCTTAGTGGGTGAGGGAAATGGGATTACATTTGAAATGTAAATAAAAAAAAATCCAATAAAAAATGGTTGGGGATTTAATTTAGCTCAGTGGTAGAGCGCTTGCCTAGCAAGCACAAGGCCCTGGGTTCGGTCCCCAGCTCCGAAAAAAAGAAAAAAGAAAAAAAAATGGTTAAGCTGGGAACTTTATGGTTAGGGAACAAGAATGATGGCCGCACTGGCTGATGGGACTCCCTGAGGCGGGACTGCTGATGAGGGACTATACCCATTTCCCTCATCTTTCCAACATGATTTAATAAAAGTTGTTGATGAGTAGATTGCATACTGAGGATTTAAAGAAGTTATGACTGATTTTTGTGATTCTTTTAAGATTCTTATGAGGTTACTTTAAAGAAATACTTTAAAGTAAGAAAATAATAATAAGAAAAAAAAAACCCTCAAAACTGCTGCTTAGACCTCCAGTTGGTAGAACAGTGATTTTCTGCTAGTGTGGTCAAGTTACCATTGTTCTTGGATAAGTGCAGTTTGGGAAAAAAAGGCTTAAGTAACTAACTACAAATTTAATTTTGCTTTCCTTTTATATATTTGTAGAAAGTTCTAGCAAAATTGGGCTAGCTAATAAAGACAGGAAAAATCGACCCATGCAGCAGGAAGATGAGTACCGAATTCAGATGGAATTAAACCGTTATTATCTGAGGAAAGATTCCCTCTCTCTGGGCGTGTCTTCAGAGAAGAGCTTCTATGAGACAGAAACAACTCGTACACCTTCTAGCCGTGGTAAGCAGCCCAGGTAGCCAATACTAGACCTGCATTTTCCTTTATGTGGAATTAGACTTGATTTAGCTACTGTGAAATCGCTTGCAGGGGAGAGCAGACCTGCAGCGTGACATTGGTTCTGTCCTGTTGGCACCTGCACAGCAGGAGGCACCATGCTACCGTTTCTTGATCTTGTAAGCAATGCTATTCTCCCTAAGGGAGTCGGTGTGTAAAATGTAGACCGACACACACACATCGTTTGGGGACACGTGTCATCTCATCAGTGTGCGCTCACCTGAGTGTGTTCCTTAAGTAGAAAGTGTTGCTGGCCTTTCCGTCTTGCTGGTCTAACTGCCTCGCAGTCTGCTTTACATTACGGGGTTTCAGACTGTATGAGCAAAGAGTAACAGTCTGCTGGCATGGAAAACGTTGACCCAAATCAAAAGTTAAAGCCTACTCAGAGAACTTTTAGACCTGAGCTTGATTTGCACGAAGGTCAGACAATCACTAGAGAGAAGGCACTGAACTGCCAGTAGGGTCCTAAATGTCTCTGTTCCTCATTCTCATCTGGAAAGTAGCCATATTCACAAGAAACCAGAGACTAGCACAGCTACAGAATTTTATTATTTACAGTGTGGTGCTGGAGACCAAACCCAGGGCCCTTTGTAAGCTGATGCCATTTGAAAATCTGAATTTTAACTTCTCAACTGCTGTGTGACAACTAAGTTTGTTGTATTACTGCGTGCCATAGAATCCCAGAGAACACTCGGGGGGAGGCTTGATCTGTGGCTCCTTGTGTGCAGTTGCATGTTTACCGTGCTGCGAAGCGCCATGCTCAGGCGTGCTCCTCCTGCAGCAGAGGCGCAGGCTGTGTCTCACACACTTAGAAGGAGGTTCCGGAAGTGTGACTAGGCTTCTTGCACACTGGGGGAGTGCATCACCAATGACAGTATCATTCTCTCCAGAAGAGGAAGTCTTCTTCTCCATGGCCGACATGGACATGTCTCACAGTCTGTCCTCCCTCCCACCCCTTGGGGACCCACCACACATGGACCTGGAGCTGTCGCTGACTAGTACATACACCAACACACCTGCCGGATCTCCGCTAAGCGCTACTGTGGTAACGTATTATTCATTTCTTCTGATTTGAAAAAGCTGCTTCTAAGCTCCTAGGCTTTATTTATGTATTTAAAAAACCGATCTTTTGTAGCTTCAGCCAACTTGGGGAGAGTTTGCCGACCACAAAGAACAGCCAGTAAGAGGGCCAGCATTCCAGTCTGACTTGGTCCACCCGGCGTCTTTACAAAAAGCTGGTTAGTTTCCACTGGAGGCTTTGAAAATTTAAAGGAGTATCTAAAATAATGTATTTTGCCATTTTTCTCTCCTTCCTTTCAGAATAAACATCTGATCTGTCTGTCTGTCTACCTACCTACATGTATCTATCTCTGTATCTGTCTCTATCATCTGTCTGTCTGTCTGTCTGTCTGTCTGTCTGTCTGTCTGTCTGTCTGTCTTTTCATCTACTTCTTTTCCTGTGTCCCTGGGGATTGTACCCAGGACCTTGCACATGGCAAGCCTGAACTGGGTGCTGTCACATTTTGTGTGTGAGTCTTTCATAAGGTTTCTTTTGGCCTAAGACAGTCACAAAGTTTAGGAAGGAAAGAATAGTTGGACAGTGAAAATATTGAAAAATATTTTAAAAGTTACTTATTCATATTCCTTTTGTTTTTGAGATGGGGGTCATGTAGCTCAGGCTGACGAGCTTTGGTCGCAGTTGAACTCGGACCTCCCGCCTCCACCTCCTGAGTTCTAGGTTAGGTGTGCACCACTGTGCCTGTTCTCATTATTTTACACGTTTAAATACATAGACATTATGGGGAAATATATAATATCTTTCACATTATTGCAATTTAAAACTTTCAGTCAACTATCTGATTTGTGTTTGTGTGATATGTATGCGTTCATGTGTGTTTGTATATGTATGGTATATGTATTTGTGTGTTTGAGTGCACAGTATGTATGCGTGTGCATACACATGTGTAAGCATTGTGCATGTGTGTTTACATACATGTTTATGTATGTTTTGTGTGTGAATGTGTGGGTGTGCTTATGTACACGTGTGTCTGTGTGTTTATATTTGCATGCAATGCAAGTGCATGTGTCCCATTGGACATAGAAACTGGACAGTGCCCAGGCAGTCTCCATCATCATACACTAGCTTGCTCAGTTGATTTTTCATTGTTTTTATATTGTTTAAAAGAAAATTTCAATTTTGATTCTTCATTTCCCTTTCCAGAATTGGGGATTGAACTTAGTACTTTGAGCATGCTGGGCGATTGCTTTACCAGCTTTACCACTGTTCTGCACTCTTGAACCTTATTCTTCAAAATTTAACCAAACTAATTTAACTGAACTAAGCTTAAAGGAGAATTTGGTGTGCAGATTTTGGTTAATCTTGATTTTTTTTTTCTCACACAGTTTTATAGTACAAAGATGTGTCCACACATTTCTCCTTACTGAGATGGACTCTCGTACTTCAGGGACAAGAATCCTGCATGGCAGAGGCAGAAGGGTAGCAGTCTATTTAAGACGTCTACTGTTACTCTAACTGCTCTGGGCCTACTCTCCTTAAAGCTCAGGTAGCGTCTCGTCATTCTGACTCATGACTCTGTGTTTCAGCTCTCCCCTCTAGGTCTGCTTCTGTGGATGAATCCAGGCCTGAGTTTATCTGCAGGCTGGCTCTCGGCATATTCTCAGTGTCTGTGCTTCACATCGATCCTTTGTCTCCAGCGGAAACCTCTCTGACCGTCAATCCACTGACACGCATGGCCATCGACTTCTTCTCTTGTATAGAAAAGATGGACCCAGCGATATTTTCAATGGGAGATTTTAAGGCTTTCCGAGCAGTCTTTGCAGAAGCTTGTTCACACGACCACCTTAGGTGAACTCTCATGATTACTAAAGATACTTCATAAAGAGCCAAATAGGCACTTCTGCAACTATTCACCTTGTTTCTGCACTGGTTTTCAATGGATGACAGTCCCTGCAGTGTGAGAACAGTCCCTGCAGTGGGAGAACAGTCCCTGCAGTGGGAGAACAGTCCTGTGTTTGGACAGTTGTGAACTGCCATGTGGGTGTTGGGGTTTAAACCTGGATCTTCTGGAATAGCCTGTGCTTGGTTTTAATCGCTGAGCTATCTCCAGCCCCAATACTGTGTATTTTAATATGTATGGGATTTATAGAATGAGTAAAATGAGTGATATTTTATATAATGTCTGGACAAATATAATTTGTTTTTGGTGACGGAATCTCATGATGTAGTCTAGTCTAGCCTAGCCTCAAACTTTGAGGCAGCCTGAGCCAACTCTGGACCTCCAGCTGTCTTGCTCGCGCCTCCTGAGGTGATGGGTGTGAGCAAATTCACGCGTGCAAGGCTGCTGCTCTGCAGCCGAGCTGCACTCTCAGCCCTGACACTCTACTCTTAGGACCGACCATAGGACTTCTGATACAATTATAAAAACAGTTCCCTCCAAGTTTCGTTAGAGTTTGAAACAGCTTCTGATAGAAAATATGACACAGAAACTGAACCCATCAACTGAAGTTTTTAAAATACTAAATTTTTGTTGCTTGGTTTTTTGAGACAGTCTTAACTGTCAGAAACCCTGGTCTGAAACTCATGGTCTTTCTGCCTTGTCTTCCAGACTACTGGGATTTCACGTGTTCACAACATGCCCAGCTTGAATGATAGGGGTTTTTTGTTTTTTTTTTTTGTTTTTTTGATTGTTTTAAGATACCATTTCATACATTTTATAGTTCTGAATTTTTTTAAAGATTTATTTATTTATTTCATGAATGTGAGTACACTGTGGCTGTCTTCAGACACACCAGAAGAGGGCATCAGATCTCTTTGCAGATGGTTGTCAGCCACCATGTAGTTGCTGGGAATTGAACTCAGGACCTCTGGAAAAGCAGTCAGTGCTCTTAACCACTGAACCATCCCTCCAGCCCCAGTTCTGAATTTTTTTAGAAGAAGTGATTTTTTTTTTTTTTTTTTTGGTTCTTTTTTTCGGAGCTGGGGACCGAACCCAGGGCCTTGCGCTTCCTAGGTAAGCGCTCTACCACTGAGCTAAATCCTCAGCCCCAAGAAGTGATTTTTTTAAGACAGGGTCTTAGCTTGTAACCTTGGCTGGCCAGGAACTTGGTACATACAAGACTGGCCTCAAACTTGTAGATATCTATCTGCCTCTGCCTCCCAAGTGCTGGCACTAAAGGCGTGTGTGTGTGTGCTGCAGTTCCTGGCCAGATCTGAGGTATTTTACCCACTGCAGTGTAGGCTTGGGTGTGGAAGAGAGAAGGGCACTGCTGGGCGGTGCAGGCGTCCTGGGAGGTGTCCCATAGGGAATGGGAAGCTCACGTGCTTTTGTTAGAGTGTGTGTCATATTTATATGATAACCTTATATCACATCATATAGTAATATCTAACATTGTATACTATTAACATTTGCATGCTTATGCTATCTTTATTTAGAAGCATGTGGAGACCCTTAAATGCTTCTTTTGTGATAGATTTATAGGTACTGGCATCAAAGTGTCCTATGAGCAGAGACAGAGGTCAGCTTCCCGGCATTTCAGCACCGACATGTCCATTGGGCAAATGGAGTTTTTGGAGTGTCTGTTTCCAACGGATTTTCATTCTGTCCCTCCTCACTACACAGAGGTAAATGCTGGATCCTCTTTGGAATGCGTTTTAGCTTTGTTTTGCTTTTTAAAGGGATCGATTGAACAACAATACTTTTCTTTAAAATGTTCCAAGGTGATGAAGTGTGTTAATGTTTTTTATCTTTGGTGTTGTTGAAACAGATTTTTAAACTACTTCAGTTTAAGGTTATTCTACAAAGTTCCTAAGCAGTGAGGCAGACAAGTTTCCTGCTGTTACTTCATTTTGCTTTTCAGAGTATTTTCTTAGGTACTAAATGCTTGAACCCTCGTCTGCATTCAGCAAATGAGGTGCTGAGTTTCACGCAGTTGGCTGCTGGAGTGGGGCTGGCTGTTCTGACTACTGAAAGCCTGTCTCACTCACAGAACTCCTGTGGTCTGCATGGTTGATTTCAGCTTCCTGGCCTGGGTTTATGTGATTGACCTGAGCTTACTGTTCTAGCTGAAACCCGTCTCCATCCTTGTCTTTAAGCTTCTGACATTCCATTCCAAAGAAGGGACTGATGCCCACCTTCCCGTGTGTCTTCAGCTTCATTATAAACACTCTGAGACTAGAGGACCCCAGGTGAGAGACCTCTGTGTGTGCGGCCACACTTCAGGTTGTTGTCTAGCCTTTATTTTGTCACAGCTGTTAAGTTTTTAACCTAGTTTTACCATTTTGTTAATAATATTGTGCTTTTATTTTTTAAAAGGGTAATCAAGCAAGACTTAGTTCAGTTCCTCAAAAGGCAGAATTACAAATTAAATTAAACCCGGTGCGATGCGAGCTGGATATCAGTATTGTGGACAGGTTAAATTCCTTGCTTCAGCCACAGAAACTCACTACAGTGGAGATGATGGCCTCGCACATGTATGCCTCATACAATAAGCATATTAGTTTGGTAAGTGTGCGAAAAGTTGCCCCTAAGCATAATTAATTAAAATGTACCAGGTACCAGACTCAGCCTGGAGAGGAGCTCTAAGAGGAGTGTGTGGGAGCAGGGACGGGCTGTGTCTGGGGGAAGAAGACGACAAACGATTCAAGTCAAATCGTGGGTCCAACCTGTCGGCCTGTGTTCTGCTCAAGATGGCTCCCTAATCAGCTATCTATAGATAGCTTCTTGGCTCTGTAGCCTGCTCAATTGATCGAGACATCATCTCAGACTGTACTCTCTCTGTTCTGCTCTGCTATAAACAGCTTTTTCTTACTATTCTAAAAAAAACTCTCTGGTTGAGACATCTAGTTTTCTGCTCAAGACCACTCTCTCTGGTTGAGACAGCTCGCTCCTATAGTAAAATTACTAAATAGTTCTCTGGATAGCTCCTGGGTTTTCTGACCAGAAAAGCTGCTATAAAAAAATTCTTGGATTTTCCAACCAAGTCAGAAATCCTGTTAGAAAAATTCTGAAAGTAATTCTTGGGTTTTCTGATCAAAATCAGAAAGCCAGAAAAGAATGTAAAAGGGCTGCATTTGTTCTCTAAGTGATCCTTGGGGTTGCTCTCTAAGTAATCCTTGGGATTTCTGGCCGAATCCTACAGAAAAATTCTAAAAGGCTCAGAAATCCTGTTAGGAAAAGTTCTTGAAGAGCTTTGTTCAGAGTTCAGATAACTCAGCTCTTGTATTCTAACCAAGAACTGCTGTCTGCCTTTTGCTAGCTTATCTTGTGTAGACCGAAAGGCCAGTTTGTTAATGTCCACACCAGTTATTTATTCCAGGGTCCCTCTTGACCATCCCACAAATCAGCATTCCATGACCTTAGCCTTGTGACTGAGGAAAAGGATAGCAACTACATTTTCTCTCTCTCTCTTTTTTTTAAAAGAATTATTAATTTTGTGAATGTGAGTAGTTCACTGTTGCTGTCTTCAGACACACCAGCAGAGGGCATTGGGTCCCACTACAGATGGTTGTGAGCCACCATGTGGTTGCTGGGATTTGAACTCAGGACCTCTGGAAGAGCAGTCAGTGTTCTTAACCACTGAGCCATCTCTCCAGTCCCCCTTTTTCTCTTTTTAATATTGTAAAAGAATTTAGAGATCTGAGTGCCTTTGTAAACTTAGTTGGGTGGGACCTTGCCTGGGGATTACCATTTGACCACACCTGGACCTAAATTGGCTCTGTTCTTGGCTGATCTTGAACTCAGGAATCTACCTGCCTTTGTAAGCATAAATAAGCCAACAAACAAGAACCTCAGCTGGGTGGATTCTTGCCTTGCAATTACCATTCCCTAAATCTTTTTTTCTCCTTCCTCAGTGTCTCTCTGTAGGCTGGCTCATAGTACGGCTTTAGATCTGTGAGGCTCCTAATACATTTCATAGTGCATCCTTATATTTTGCATATTTTTCCAACTTGTGTTTAGAGTCCTTTTCCTCAGTCTTAAAGGCCGTCTTGAAGGTCCTAGCATTTACTATTTTGCTAAGACATTGCTACACCTTCGCCTCCTAAACCATGCTGTCTCCGATTATCATGGACTCATTGGGAGGACGTTCCTTGGAGGAACATGAAAATATGTACATTATTATAGAAATAAACCTTATCCCCACAGCAGCCATCATGGGGCAGGAACCATGTCATTCTGTCCCTACAAAGAGTATGCTAGACTCAGCAAATACACTTATTGGGGAAATTAATGAGAAAAGTTCTACTGTATTAAATAGACTATACTAGAGCAATATTGTTCATAGTAGTAAAAATTAGACATTTTAAAATTATTTTTATTTAAAAATTGTTTTTTCTCTTTATTTTTTGAGATAAGTCTTTCCATGGCACTAGCTATACAGGAACTCTCTTTGTAGACCAGGCTGGCCTTGAACTCAGAGATCCTCCTGCCTCTACTCCTGAGTGCTGGGATTAAAGGCATGCACACCACTGCCTGCCGGGTTCTTGAACTGTTGCCTTCTCCTCCTCTACCTTGCTATGCATTGATAGCTAGGTCAGTTTTGGTAATTCTACCAAAGACATCTTGTTGCATTTCTAACAGGTACGCTGTGGTATCAGCTGTATGACGACTCCTCAGGAAGAGTTAAGTCAGAAGGAGAATGTCTTCTGAAATAGGATCCCATTATTGGCCCAACTGGTTGGCAGGAACTTGTGTTCCTCCTGCATCAGCCTTTCTAGGAGGAGAATTCCAGGCACTTGGCACTCTGGCTTCCCTCAGAAGCTGTTAAATCTGGACAGAAAAGTCAATATGCAGAAGAGGGATGGTTAGGCAAGGAGCTGACAGCAGTGCAGCACAGTGGGGTCAGGTTTTTTTTTTTTTCATAATTTTGAAAATTACTGTAACATACTTATGCAGTTTTATTTTCATTTCATAAACATGAAGAGGTAAGAAGGAAAGCCCAGGCAGCACAGGAGTGCTTTGGTCGCTTCTGCTGGGGTCTGGAAGGCTCTTGAAACTGCCCTGGGAGTTCGGTGTTTGGAGTAGGATCAGGCCCAGTCCCAGGCCGACAGGCAGCCTTAGTGGGAAGAGGTCAGTGTAGCAGTGGGTGCCTGCAGTCGCAGCTGCTCCAGGCTGAAGCAGTTTTGCCCTCAGTTCCTGGTGTTGAAGCAGCGGTCCTTACTTTTCACTGCTTCCTGTTGTGGTTCTTTTAAGTTGTGGCCAGTCTCTGGATCTGCTCTTCACCTCGGCTGTGTGGGCATGGCCACATCAGCCTCTGGATTTTCTTAGTTTTGATTTGAGATTTAAGACTGGAGTTGATGTTAGAAAGCCAAACAGGGAAGAGATAGAATAGATTTATGAATAATCCTGGTTTCTAACTTCAGAGAAGCAAGGGAACCTGCTAGAACAGGGCGGGCTAGGGAGAAGTCAGTGGAGGACACCACCTTGGATCCCATCCGGGTCGCCATGACAGGGAGCTTTGTGAGAGGGAGGACATGTTATGGAGAATTAGAAACCAACTTTTGTTTGAATGGGTGCTTTTGACCATTGCTTATAATAGTGACTTTTAACTGTAGACATTAGGTCTGGCTCTTCCCTCCAGCCTCATACTCCCGGAAATAAGACTCAGACTCAAAATATATTTACTAATGGCCTTGACCATATAGGTGCATTCTTCTCTGACTAGATTATAATATAAAATAACCCATATATTCTAACCTATATTCTGCCACCTGGCTAGTTACCTGTGCCCGGGGACCATGTGTCCATCTCACCACATCTTCCCGGCTGGATCCTCCTCCCCTGGCTCTGTCTGCCTTCTGCCTCCTGTATGCCCCACCTCCTACTTTCTGCCTAAACCATAGGTCATCAGTTTTATTATTGAGAGGTGTTGTGTCCATATAGGTATAAGATACTCTATATTCAGCCTTATTGGATTGGTTAATAGGCTAGTTTGTTCCTTTCTTTCCTTGTAGTTTATGGTGAGATATGGTTTGTTCTGGGTGCTGTGGCATGTGGGGAGTGGTGCTGGTGCACACTGAAAAGCTGAGCATTCCTCATCCTGTTTCAGCACAAGGCTTTCACGGAAGTGTTCCTAGATGACTCGCACAGTCCTGCAAACCGGAGGCTGTCAGTACAAGTTGCCACCCCAGCACTGCACCTCTCTGTTCGCTTCCCTATTCCCGATCTTCGGTCAGACCAGGAAAGAGGACCCTGGTTTAAGAAGTCTCTGCAGAAGGAGACCCTTCATTTAGACTTCACAGATCTGGAATGTAAGACGGAGTTTGTGGGAGGAGCCACCCCAGAGCAAACCAAACTGGAGCTGACTTTTCGAGAGCTGTCTGGTAAGACCGAACACACCTGTCCAGTGTGTGCTCCCAGAGCAGCTACATTAGAACACTGCTCCTGACAGCACCTAAAATGGCAAAATGGGGACACAGAGAATAGAGCAATAGCCTTCCCCCCAGAATTGTGTGGAGAGTTTTAAAAAAAAAGACAGCAAGGCAGTGACTGATTTGCTTTGGTGACTGCCATTGTCATCTTCTGTAGGAATGAGAGCATTAGCCTTTTCTGTCGTCACAGACCACTTCCTGTGTGCGATAGAGGCGTGTGGCCTGAGTCTCTGCTGGGTCCTGTACATGCAGGTCACAGACATGCTGTCCTTTCCTTTCTTTGTCATTGCCCATCTGTGACTGAAGAGGATGTCTCTCCCTAGCTCACAGTGGTGAGGGCAAATCTGACACCTGAGTCCTTGGTCACCACACTAACTCCCTTCTGGGGACATCATGGTAAAACATGACATAGACTAACCTGCAGGTTGGTCAGCAGAGTGGGTGAAAAGTCTGCCCCTTTGGCTCCTGCCTCTGCCACCAGTTCCCCTTGCCCTCTCGCCAGCCAGAGTTTCCCTTGTCTGTTCTGATCTCTGAGTTTGACAAGTTTCTGTTGATACTTAAGTGGGCATTTGCCTGCCACATTCAGGAGCAGATGTTTACATGCCTTCTGCGCTCCTCCTCGCTGTGACTGTAGCTTTCTGGTTTAGAAGGGGGTTGTGAAGGTTGTTCAGGGAGAAACCAGTGTGGTAGTTACATGCATATACGAGGTACCCGCCAAAGTGTGCTTACTCTATGTTTATGTTTTCAGTGCTCAGTTAGCCGCATAGGCTTTTCTCTATTTCTTCTGCCACACTGGAGACTGGCTTTAGGGTCGTACATGCTGGACAGTTGCTCTGCCTCTGACTTATAGCTCTAAGCTATGAACTTTTCTTCTGGGAAGAAATAACTGGGGTTAGAGAGATGGCTGAGTGGTTAAGAGGACTTGCTATAAAACCTCAATGACCCAAGTCCAGATACCAACACCTGTATAACATGCTGGGTGTGGTCTCACATGTCCGAAAGTGGGTGGAAAGTGTCCTTGGGACTTGTCGCCTGCCAACTTAGTCGAAAAAAGTTCATGCTCCTGCCTCAAAGGAATAGATGTTGAGAAAGAGTTTACCTGATTCCTCAAGTACACACAAGAAATCGTTACCAGTACTCAGTAGGTGGTGATTGGACATGTTTGCTATAATTATGTGTCGTACACATGAAATACTAGTGAGGATTTTGTTTGAATAAGAACTGGCATATTTATATGCACGTCATGCCTAGCACAGGTCACATTAAAGTAGGAACGAGTGAGTGGGTACTGCAGAGGTCTGAACGGTGAGGTCCTCAGCGTTCGAGAAGCACATTGCTGTAAACCGTCTCGGTTCTGTAGGGTCATTCCAGGAGGAGAAGGGAGGGCCGTCTGTCAAGTTTTTCCATGTGTGTGGTGGAGTCGACGGAGATACAGCGTCCTCAGATGACTTTGACTGGCCTCGGTAAGCAAGTGTGGTGCATGTGGGATTGTCAAAAAGTCCGTCCGTCCGTCCTTCCTTCCTTCCTTCCTTCCTTCCTTCCTTCCTTCCTTCCTTCCTTTATTGTGTTATGTGCCATGAAGTTTTTTTGGGCTTTATGTTTATAGTTTGGTCTAATCAAATTGACATTTAATCAGTGTTCACTGTGTAAACTTGCTTATTCTTAGTCCTTGACTTTTCAAATTATCTTTGCAATCAGAATGGTACTGAAAATAAATCCACCAGCCATGCATTCCATTTTGGAGAGAATAGCAGCAGAGGAAGAGGAAGAGAATGATGGTCACTACCAGGAGGAGGAGGAAGGAGGAGCTCACTCCCTGAAAGATGTCTGTGACCTGAGGCGGCCAGCCCCATCTCCCTTTTCCTCTCGTAGAGTAATGTTTGAGAATGAGCAGGTAAAAAGTGTGGCGAGCACTGCAGGGTGGTTATCCTGATTGGCCATGGAGAATGCTTCCCTGCTTCCTCTGCCCTCCCCTGCCCTCCTTTTCTCTCTGTGTCTCGGGTTAGTTTCGAACTTGTGACCCTCTTGCTTTCACTTCCAAGTTGTGCGATTACAGCTTGTGCACTACACTCGGCTAGTTCTTTAGTTTTGAAAGACCACTATAGTCCTAACACTTGGGAAGTGGAGGCAGGAGGATTGCAAGTTTGAGACCAGATTGGGAGATATTACGAAGACCTTCCCGTACAAAGAACGGAACAATAAGATCACCAGCAGCAAGAACTCCCAAGTAGCAATAGCAACAACATAAATATCCGTGTGTTTTTTATACTTCTTTGTAACTCTTGGTATCTGTTTTTCCTGATGTATATTCTCCCTAGTTAAAGGTTATGTTTTATTTATTTGCTCACATAGTAAATGTTATAGTAATTTTAAAAATGCTGCTACTATTTTTTTTTTTTTTTTTGTTCTTTTTTTCGGAGCTGGGGACCGAACCCAGGGCCTTGCGCTTCCTAGGTAAGCGCTCTACCACTGAGCTAAATCCCCAGCCCCAGTATTTTAAACTATTCTTTGATGTGCTTTCTCACATTACACTGTTCTGTTTCAGATGGTGATGCCAGGAGACCCTGTGGAGATGATGGAGTTCCAGGATAAAGCCATCAGCAGCTCACACTATGTGCTGGAACTTCTGCTGCCCAACGTTCACCTGACCCTGCCCAACAAAAGCTTCTATGAGAAGCTGTACAACAGGTGAGTGCGAGCCGCCCGGCTGCTACAAGCGCTCCACCTTCCAGTCTCTTGCTTTCATACGATTTTGTACACTGCTGATATTGTCCGTGGAGCTGAGTGTCCCAGCCTGTGTCAGAAAGAGCACCACCAACGCCTCCTAAACGTCCATGACAACAACAGGAATGATTCGTGAATTACTGTACTAGCGTGTAACTTCAAGATCGGGCGATACCTGCTTTCTCTGTATGTATGTTCTCTTGTGTGGTGGGTGTGTGAAATGCTTACCACACCAGCCTGTATGCTGCCTGTCGGCTGTGTCAGCAAGCTGCCAGGTACTGAGAAGTGCTGTTTTTCAATGGCTTGAAGAGCATTAGGAGAGTTGAATAGCAGGCCAACAGGCACTGGCTAGGTTTCTCAGGTTTTTTGTAACAAAAATTTGTAATTTATTGTGTTTAAGTACTCCAACACATCTACCTAGGAAATAGGGTGAGATGGAATTTTGGGTCACAGACTGATGTGTGTGAATACTTTCCTTAGCCTCTGTCACCTCAGTTTGTACGTCTGCCAAATGGAGATGGTACTGGGGCTTACTCAGCAAGGCCTCTTGGAGGATGAAATCATGTCAGCATCAGGCCTAGAGTGAGCTCTTGAGCAACCTCAGGAGGGAGGGAGGGAGGGAGGGAGGGAGGGAGGGAGGGAGGAAGTGCTTACTTAGTCTCATTGTCTCCAGCTGCAGCCCAGTTCTCCTTCCCCTTGTCCTCAGAGAAGATGCTTCTGCAGTGGATTTGTTTGGTGCCTGGTAGCCCTTAGGGCTAAGTCTTAGGGTCTCTGGGTCTCCCCATAGACCTGTGGTTGTGAGTCTTAGGTAGGGTACCAAGGTCCACTTCAGTTCAGTAGTCTGGACAAGATTTCACATACCAGGCCATTGAAAAATTGAAAGAAAATGGTAGCAAGTTAAGGACGGTTTTTGTTTTGTTTTTAAACTATTTATTTATTTTATTTAGATTTAGAGTGTGTATGTGTATGTATGTTTGTGTGTGTTTGTATTTGTGTATTTATATTTGTATGTTTATATATGTTTGCATTTGTGTGTCTTTGGGAGCTGAGTCTAGTCTTGAACACCAGCTTTTCTTCTCCTTGTCAGTGTGACTCTGGGGAAATCACTTAAGCCTTAAGCGGTGGCTTCTTCATGGGTAAATTGGGTACTGTCCTATGGGGACTGGCGGGAAGGGTCTGCTAAGACTGTGCCTAGAGCAGTGTGCCAGTGAGAGCTGAGAGCTGCCGAGCTCTCCTACCAGACCTGGGGGTGCTTGCTGTTCTGTTGCTTGTTTGTTTGTTTTTAAGATTTATATATTTTATGTATATGCGTACACTGTCGCTGTCCTCAGACACACCAGGAGAGGGCGTTGGATCCCATTACAGATGGTTGTCAGCCACCATGTGGTTGCTGGGAATTGAACTCAGGACCTCTGGAAGAACAGTCAGTGCTCTTAACCACTGGGCCATCTCTCCAGCCTCTGTTGTTTGTTTTTTAAAAGAAGGTCTCACTGTGCAGCCCTGACTGGTCTGGAACTTGCTGTGTAGACCAGGCTGGCCCAAGATTGCTTCTGCCTCTTAGAATTGAAGACATGCTTCATTACACCTCACTGAGTTTTAGTCAGCTTCCACCTTTAAAGTGTCCTTAGTGGGTGTGATTAGGGCTTTGCGTGTGTGACACAGGCGACACTAGGTGACTGTCTGATCAGGTGTGCTGTCTCAGTCCTTTCTCTGCTCTTGCTCCGGCTCAGCTGTGTTCCCGCTGAAAGCACAGAGCTGCTGTTTTAAAGCCGCTTCACAGCGTCGGTTTCCATTTCTGCTTGAAATCTAAGCTCACTTAGGATCCCGGAAAGGGGGTTTTCCGTTCATCTGTCTCCACTTACGAGCTTCCCGTTCGCCTTGTGCTTTGTGTCTCTAGGATCTTTAATGACTTGCTTCTTTGGGAGCCCACAGCTCCTTCACCAGTGGAGACACTTGAAAACGTTTCCTATGGCATCGGGCTCTCGGTGGCCAGTCAGCTGATAAACACCTTCAGCAAAGATAGCTTCAGTCCCTTCAAGTCCGCGGCTCCCTATGGTAATGCATTTTACATTGGTTCTGATATAAGCCCCTTATTTATAAGTCTGATGTCTCCTCTTCATATGCTCTACTTTGCTTGGGAATGTCTATGACTTCCCCATATCTGGGACTATTCTGATGAGGACTGTGCTGCTCAAATGTGGAATCTCTGGTGTGATCATCATGTACATGTTTGAAATTCCCTTGGAGGCCTGTGTCCCTCATGGTTCTGTCCTGTGTGAAAATGCAAAGTGCTGTTGTGGTCATTGTAAAGTGCTGTCTTGCGTAGCTGTCAGGACCTGTAATAGTAGATCTTTTCCCTGCGTAGATGAAGACAGTGGATCTGAAGAAGAGACTTTGCAGTATTTTTCTGCTGTTGATCCCAACTATCGTTCCCGTAGGAAAAAAAAGTTGGACTCTCAGAACAAGAACTCTCAGAGCTTCCTCTCGGTGCTTCTGAGTATCAATCATGGACTAATGGCAGTGTTCACCGATGTAAAGGTATGCTGCGCACTCTCCTATAATGAAGTGGGTGAAGGTGGGCTAGTGTGGGGGATGGACGCAGTGGTCCAGGATGGCAGAGACTGCAGCTGCTCTGGGAGCTCCTTTCTTTGCTCATCTAAGGCTGTATGGCCTCCCTGTAGAAGGCACGAGCTAATTTTGCCAGTGAGGGCAGTAGTTGTAACTTTTATCTTTCTCATTTTAAAAGAAGGTGAAGCGCAGGTACTTGTTACAGAAGACTTACATAGCACACACGTTATGCAGTGTTTTGCCTCACTGTATCGGGTGGCTCAGGAATCACACTGCCTTATGTGGCGTGGAAGGTTTCCTGAGTTAGATTCAGAGTGAGCATGCGGAGACACATTCTCTCTGCATTTAAATTACGGTTGATGGGGCCTGAAGCTCAGCGACTAAGAGCTCACCTACTATGTGCAACTACTGTGTGCGTTAGGTTCTATCTCCAGTACTAAAATTGAACAAAAGAAACAAAAAGTGACTTATGTCCCCTCCCCCTCCCCCCACCCCGCTGTTTTTTTAGCAAGATAATGGAGATCTGATGGAGAATAAACATGGTGAATTCTGGCTAGAATTCCACACTGGCTCCTTCTTCTGCGTGACAAAGTACGAGGGTTTCGATGACAAGCACTACATCTGCTTGCACTCCAGCAGCCTCAGGCTGTACCACAAAGGTAGGGCAATTGTGCTTTTTCTTTCTTCTGTTTGGCGAGTGAACTTCCTATTTGATGCAGTCTTGAGAATACAATGATGTAAGTTGTATTCTCTTGGAAGTTCTGGTTTTGTGGCCAAAATCATACTTAAATATTAAAACTTTTTTGTTTGTTTTGAGACAAGGTCTCACTGTATAGCCAACACTGGCCTTGAGCTTGAGATTCTCCTGCCTCAGCCTCCCGAGTTCTAGGATTGTAAGTACGCACTACCTCACCTGACTGAAAATTTTGAGTAGTTGTCTGAATTACTCTGAATAGGCACAAAGAGAGAAAAATCTTATTTTCCTAGCATTTTAGAATCTTAGTTTTTTTCTGGTGAGTTTTTGCCTCAGTCATACCAACATGGACAAAGAGAAGTAGGTTGTTGCTGCTAAGCTGGCTTTTTCCCCTGTGCCACTGGAACTGTGCCAGTGTCTGTGGGGATCTCTGCAAATGCACCACCAGCAGAGAAAGTTTAGTTCAACACAAATCAGTAGCCAGTGTGCTTCAAACTGCAGAGTCTGACACTGGGCAGTTTATTTGAGGCAGATTTCAGTATGGCATAATTTGGAACAGTCTCCTGCTGTAACACAGCCCTGTGTGCACAGTGAGGCATAGTTATATTGAAACCCTTCTCAAAGTCCTTGTCATTTCTTCTGTGAAGATGGCATGTATAGATAGACTACATGTGTCATCTTAAGGGCCTGAACAGGATCTGGCATGGTCTTAGTCATACAGAGAGTGCAGAGTTTACCCAGCTCCAGTCCTCTTTGTAAGAGTCTGGGGTGCCAGGTATGACCTGGCCTAACAGGTAGCATAGGAGTCACCAGACTAATTAACTGACTCCGTCCCTAGCCTCCTGGGCAGAAAACAGGTTATATATCTCTTCCTTTAAAGAGACAATCCTGTATGTTTAATGTTCCTGCTTTCCTAGTGGTTGTCTATGAGCACTAGGCCCTCTGTGCCCCCAACTAGGTTCAAAGGAATATAGACTTGTCCTGGAAATTATGTCAGAAATGCTCTAAATCGCAGACGTCTCTGATAGTGAGCTGCCACAGTGGACATTCTGTGCCTGACCTCTTGAGATTGGGGCAAGAGCACCAATTGGATCAAGAGCACAGGTGAACCAGAACCGTGCATGAGTGACCTTGAACCTGTTGTCTGGGGAGCACACAGTGCAATGAGTCATGTCCAGAACTGTGCTCTCTCCCTAGTATCTCATTTAATGTATGTGAACATTCCCTACAAAATCCCATCTGCTTCTGCTTCTGAGCATTTTGGGTAAAGCATACTCAGTCTGTTCAGAGAGTCCTGTTGTGAGTTGTCAAAGTCAAAACAGTTGCGGAACTAATTGCAAGTGATCATTTTGTTGGTGTTTTTATCTCAACGTGTATCTAGGCATAGTAGATGGAGCCATTCTCCCTACAGAGACACGATTGCCCTGTTCAACGCGCCCACATTGGTTGGAACCTACAATTTATTCCTCTGAAGAAGATGGCCTCAGCCGAGCTGCCTCAGATGGTGTTGGGGGAGACAACTTGAATATGCTCTCTGTTGCAGTGAAGATACTGTCGGATAAATCAGAGTCCAACACGAAGGTGCGTGCCTTACACTGCTACCTACGATTATTGGTTTGCTTGCTTCCCATTGGTGATTGTATCAGTGCCCACACCTATGTTTTCTTGGGAAGACTTGAGTTGGGGATTCTGTGGATTAATGTGGTTCTTTGTGTTGTCCTGTGGTGCAGGAGTTCCTTGTGGCTGTGGGGCTGAAAGGAGCCACTCTACAGCACAGGGTGCTGCCCGCTGGACTCAGTTGGCATGAGCAGGTAAGAGCTGACACCTGTGTCATGTCCTTTTTTTTTCTTTTTTTTTTTTTTTTTTTTTTTTTGGGGGGTTCTTTTTTTTGGAGCTGGGGACCGAACCCAGGGCCTTGCACTTCCTAGGCAAGCGCTCTACCACTGAGCTAAATCCCCAACCTGTCATGTCCTTTTAATAGCATTTACAAGTCACGACGCCCAGAAGGCAGGTGACTCTTTCCTCAAAATGCTGTCCCGATAGCTTCTCAGTGTCAGCATTGTTAGATCAGTCAAGAAAAGGAGTGCCTGTGGAATGCCGGGCCTGGAGGAGCAGCCAGTGGTACTGAGTGCTGAAAATCAGCAGCTCTTTTTTTTTTTTTTTAATTTATTTATTATATACAGTGTAGCTGTTTTCAGATACACCAAAGAAAGCAATAGATCTCATTACAGATGGTTGTGAACCACCATGTGGTTGCTGGGAATTGAACTCAGGACCTCTAGGAAGAGCAGTCAGTGCTCTTAACCTCTGAGCCATCTCTCCAGCCCAATCAGCAGCTCTTTAAAGGCCACAATGTCTGCAGGCTAGTAGTGTGGCTTTGCCCAGGTCATTTCATCAGCATTTTTGCAATTAGTATCCAGTTGAGTCCTCCATACAGAGTAGAGTTAGGGTTCAAAATATTCTCTTTTTGTCGTCCGCCTACCTCTCTACTTATTTTTTCTATGCTTGAGACTAAACCCAGGGCCTCACACATGCCAAGTGTTCTACTGCCCATGATAATACAAAGCCTTAGGAGCTGGAGAGATGGTTCAGCGGTTAAAAGCATTGACTGCTCTTCCAGAGGTCCTGAGTTCAAATCCCAGCAACCACCTGGTGGCTCACAACCATCTGTAATGAGATCTGTTCTCTTTTGATGTGTCTGAAGACAGCTACAGTGTACTTATATATAATAAATAGATAATACAAAGCCTTGCACTGGACCCCAGCAGCACAAAAATGCAGCAGACATCCAGGACATAGAGATAAGGAAGCTGAGGATTTCCCTGAAATTCCTATTTCCTTAACTCTACCTCCTGCGGAAACCAGAGTTTTGAAAAGTCATCTTCAACAAAGTTCCTTCCAAGAATTGTTTTGGACAATATGTCAATTGTATTATTACGCATAGTTTTAATTTAATAATATTAATTTCATTAGATAAGGCTTTCTCCCATCCGGGCACTAAGTACCAGCCAGTCCAGCCCTGTTTAGCTTCCAAAACTGGAGTAGATTGAGAGTGTTTAAAGTGGCATAAGATGGGGTGTCTAAGGTGTCTGGCATTCAGTTACTGGATGTGACTCTTCATTCCAATTCAGCAAGTACTTTAGCCTTGTAATTTGTGTTACTTCTGGGACACAGCATCAGGCTGTGGTGAGCACACACAGTAAGACACCAGGCTGTGGTAAGCACACACAGTAAGATACCAGGCTGTGGTAAGAACACACAGTAAGACACCAGGCTGTGGTGAGCACACACAGTAAGACATCAGGCTGTGGTGAGCACACACAGTAAGACATCAGGCTGTGGTGAGCACACACAGTAAGACATCAGGCTGTGGTGAGCACACACAGTAAGACATCAGGCTGTGGTAAGCACACACAGTAAGACACCAGGCTGTGGTAAGAACACACAGTAAGACATCAGGCTGTGGTAAGCACACACAGTAAGACATCAGGCTGTGGTGAGCACACACAGTAAGACATCAGGCTGTGGTGAGCACACACAGTAAGACACCAGGCTGTGGTGAGCACACACAGTAAGACACCAGGCTGTGGTAAGCACACACAGTAAGACATCAGGCTGTGGTGAGCACACACAGTAAGACGTTTGCTATAAGTAGGTCAGTGCATCTCTCCTCTTAACATCCCTGTCATGCACACACTTTCAAAATGAACTCCTTCAGAATGACAGTGTTTTCTCATAGCACCCTAAGTCACTCTGTTCCATACTTGTTAAATGTATTCTAACAAAATGTTATTTCTTGTAAAGCAGGTATTATGTTTTTGTGATTGTAGATTTTAAACTTCTTGAATATTGCTGATGAACCTGTCTTGGGATATAACCCTCCAACTTCATTTACAACCTTCCACGTCCATCTTTGGAGCTGTGCCCTTGACTACAGGTGAGACCAGGACAGTTTTATTGATAGCACTGATTTTAGAACCACCAAGCTAGGTTCATTTCTCGGGATCCATATCACCAAAGAGAAGAACCAACTGCCCCAGTTTGTCCTTTGGCTTCCACACACACACACACACCACACAGCCACACACACATATGTAAGTAAATAAAGTGTAATAAAAATTAACACATTGATTTTTGGATAAATAATTCTACCTGCTGTGGGGTCGCACTGTAGCTCCAATACTTACCAGGCTCAGGTAAGAAGACTGAAGATCCGAAGCCAGTCTGGGCTCCATAGTGAGATCCTGTCACAAAAAACCAGAATCCTAACAGGACAAAGCAGAGCCCTCCAGCAATCCCATAATTGTCTAGCTGAGTTGATCGTGTGTTCGGAAGTGCTGCAGCAGGCTGGTAACCTGTTGCTTGTGTTTGCTACCAGGCCCCTTCACCTGCCCATCCGATCCCTTCTCACTGTTGAGACGTTCAGCATCTCTAGCAGCGTCGCCTTGGACAAATCTTCCTCCACTCTCAGGTACCTGTGACTCACCCTGCAGCGGCTGCTATTCAAACACATCAGCTGGAGATACAGGGCTCCCTTACCCAAACTGACTTAGTCATGCTTCCTCAGGGCTCCTTCCTCAGGGCTGTGCTCCTCTGCTCCTCTTGCTGTCCATTTCCACTTTAGGGGAGGACTTTACCCCTAGACTCTCAGGTGGCTGTTTAGGCCCTTTGATTGCTTTCCTAGTACCAGACGTGTGTTATCTCTGAAATGGAAACCTTTAGACAGGGTTCTCAGAAGCCTAAATGACCGTGCTTTGGCACCTCCATGTCTTTTGGGCTACACAGGTTTACAGGTGAGGCACTGAGCGTGGTGTGGTGAGGTGCTGATGGCGCTGTGCTAGTCCTCGGAGCTCAGTTTTGCAGATGCTGTTTCTTCTCTTTCCCAGAATCATCATGGATGAGGCTGCTTTACACCTGTCGGACAAGTGTAACACCGTCGCTATAAACCTGAACAGAGGTGAGGTCAAGGCAAACTCGGGTCGATTACTGTTGCTGGAATGTGGGAATGCAGTAAAGCAGTTTTAGTAGGGAGTTGCTTTGGAAAGGTGGGCTCTTCCTAGGGAACTTTTAACAGATGCTGAAATGTGAAATATTTGCAACAACTTCAGGTTTCAGTTTGAGGTCGCAATGTGCTAATGGTGTTAGCTGTGTGTTTCTATACAGTCTAAATATCTATTTAATATTTAGTCACCTGTTGTAGCTGAAATTACGTGAGGTGTCAGATGAAGTCAGTGAGTCCAGCCTGGCTGCACCTCTCACACTACCAGTCCTGTGTGAGGGCCAGGCATGGACTTTAACAAAGGTTAGGTTTTGATTGGATAAGCAGTTTAAAAAACACTACAGTAAATATTGTATTAAATCTTAGATTATGTTCGTGTGATGGACATGGGACTTTTAGAGCTGACCATAACCGCAGTAAAATCAGATTCTGATGGAGAACAGGTCAGTTGTAATAAGTGGAAATTTTTATTTAATCCTATTTGGAAACTAGAATTAAGTACTTTTATGTGACAAGACGAATGAGTGTCTATTTTATTTTAGATTTATTTTCTCTGTGTGAATGCTTTGCCTACATGTATGTATGTGCACCAGATGTGTGCCTGCTACCTACAACCAGAAGAGGGCATCAGACAGACCCTGGAACTGGAGTTACAGACAGTTGTGAGCCATTGTGTGGCTGCTGGGAATTGTCTGGGCCTGTATAGGAGCATCAAGTACTCATAATGTCTGACTTATATCTCCAGCCCATGAATATATATTTTAGTTCCTGTGACCCTGTAGAGGACTTGGTGACTCTTGTCTAAAGCAAGTATTTGTCCTTTTCTCCCTGTGCCCTGCCCAGACTGAGCCCCGCTTTGAATTGCACTGCTCCAGTGATGTGGTCCACATCAGAACATGCTCAGACTCGTGCGCGGCGCTGATGAATCTTATTCAGTATGTCGCAAGTTACGGGGACTTACATGCCCCTCACAAAGCGGAGATGAAGCCTGCAGTCCCACAGCGAAAGCCCAAGGTACAGGGAAGGACCCATCCCACTGGACGTCATTCCGTGGCAGTGCTGAGTCTGTCTGCAGGGCGGTTCCCCAGGCACCTCTCTATGAGGCTGTTCTACTGCTCGTTCTTTGTTTTAGAACATTAATCTCAGCCGACATAATCCTTTTTTCGGATCTTGATTATTTTCATCTGTTCTTAGGGAAGAAAACAAGCTGTGGCAGAATGTTGCCAGCAGCTAGAGGGCAGACACTGCTGTCAGCAGGAAGACTGCCTTCTACAGTAGAGTCTTCCCTGTTCTCTGTGTACTCTACTCAGCTTCTTCCTGTGGACCTGCCTCTCCCTCCATTGCAGCCCAGTGAGGGGAGGCTGCAGGTGATCACCAGTGCTCACAGCTGGACTGCTGGGGTGTTTCCCTTGTTAGCAGGAGAAACAGCAGGTGTCCCTGTTTCAGTTTCAGGGTCACTGCTTGCTTATGATCAGTATCCCCTTTCTAATGTCCTGTGCCCAACTTGAATGGTGCCACATTGATTTTGGTGATTTTATTTGCAGTGCTGTTCTTTACAGTTTTTTCTGTGAGCAGAACCCTCAGTCTCCTCAGAGTTCTGTTAGCAAGGATCTGGCTGGCATTGTGAGCCTCGATAGGTCAACCTGCTCTCCTTTCTCTTCCTCCTGCTTCCATATAGTGAGGTGACCGAAGACACCCCTCTACTACCTGCTGTTACAGATGTTTTCCAGTTTGTGAAGACATTTTCAGCTTGTATCTTTCCATTTCTGAGCCATGCTCACATTTGGGGAGCACTGCCTGGGTTTAATGGATCTACAGTTAGGGACTAATGGTGTCGTGGTGGAGAAGGGCCTTGTGCATCCCCGTTCAGATTCCCTCCTGTTTATGTTCCCACTGCACTCAGGAGTCCAGGAGCGGAGGCCCTGACCTACAGGGGCAGCAGGAGGATTTGAGTGGATTTTCTCAGGGATCCCTGGCTGCACAGCAGGGTTTTAAGCATCCCGCACCCCTGCAGGACCCTGGCTGTGTGTCTGCTCCTGAGCTGCACTTGTGTGTATTGGATGTGCTGGCAGTGGGGTGATAATGGTGCACTAAAAGCTCACTGCTGGGCAGAAGGCAAACCGCGAGTGTGGACTGCTGCTGTGGTCTGCAGTGGGGTGGTCACAGGCAGCTCTCCTGCCCTCTGCTCTACTCCCCTGCCGAGTACTCAGTGGCTTCCCCATCTCCTCTGAAAAGAATATTCCTAGATGGTGTCTTAGTTAGGGTTTCCCTGCTGTGAAGAGACACCATGACCATGGCAAGTCTTATAAAGGAAAATGTTTAACTGGGTCTGGCTTACAGGTTCTGAGGTTTAGTCCCTTATCATCATGGTAGGAAGCATGGCAGTGTAGGCAGACATGGTGCTGGAGGAGCTGACAGTTTGACATCTTTTTTTCCTAACTTATTTTTATATAACATTCATTGGTGTTTTGCCTGCTCGTGCTATCTGTGTGAGCATGTCAGAAGTTCTGGAACTGGAGTGACAGACTGCTGTGAGCTGCCATGTGGTTGCTGGGAATTGAACCCAGGTCCTCTAGAAGAACAGTCAGGGCTCCTAACTGCTGAGCCAACTCTCCAGCCCTGTTTTCTAGACCTTGATCCAAAGGCAGCAGAAGGAGACGACATGGCACACCCTCCAACAAGGCCACGCCTCCTAATAGCACCATTCCTGATGGACATGCATTCAAACTTAGGAGTCTGTAGGGGCCATACCTACGCAAACCGCCACAGACTGGTTTTGTTTTGTTTGAGGAATGTCTTACTTTTCTCCCCAGGCTGGCTTTGTTTACCTGGATCCCTGTGGTCCTCTTGCCGCAGACAGGAGTGTGGTCGGCTTCACCTATGTCTAACTGTGTTTTGGTTGCAGGTGGATCCCAGCACTCGGTCACCCTCACGTGGTCCAGTGCTTCCTGAAGCAGAGCAGCAGCTTTTACGGGACCTGATGAGGGACGCCATGGAGGAGGCGGATCTGCAGCAGGCCTCTGCCCCTGTTGGGCCGCAGGCTAATGGTGAGGTCCTTTCCTGGGGCACTTAGGGTAGCACATGTCACATTATTAGTGCTCTCATACCATTTCCAGGAAGGAACTTAGTAAAGACTCATCTGGATCTGTGGATACACACTAGCTCATGTCTACTGTCCCCAGGAAGAACCATCCATCAGGAGATGGACACTACTGTGGAGGGATTGAGAAATGACACAAAAGGACTTCCAGATGTGTGGATTTGAAGTCTCAGGAGTCTAGCGAAAGCAGGCTAGCTGGCCGTGAAGGGGGTGCACCGTGGCAAGGTCATGGGTTTTGTCTGTACTAGAGTACAGGGGAAGGTGTGTGCGATGTGTACATGCCTGTCTATCTCAGGAAAGTCAGAAAAGCACGGAAGGACCAGATGAGTGAGGAGCCTTGAAAGCTGCATGGAAGCAGATGTCTAAAGCGCCCTATCCGTTCTTCTCATAGGGTGAACATAGTTTTTCTATGTTTCGTTTTGAGATAGGGTCTTTTTATATATAAACCCTGGCTGTCCTGGGACTTAGTAAGTGGATCTGGCTGACCTGGAGCTCCGAGATCCTCCCGCCTCCACCTCCTGAGTGCTGGAATTAGACACATGTACTGCAGTGCCTGGGAGGGAGCCTTGTTAGTTCTAAATTCTCTAAACCTTAATTTTCAAATTCTACTTGATGGAGCTGGAAATGGTGGTATGCGCCTATGAACCCAGTGTGCGGGAGAGTAAGGTAGTGTCAGGAACTCACGGACAGCTCTGGCTGTGTATAGTGAGTGTAAGGCCAGTCTGTGCTGAGCACATCTGAGAAGGTCCATGATTATAAAGCACTTTGCATTAAATGTTCCATTCATTGAATTTAGGGTAGATTTTAAGTAAGGATATGAACTAAGCTTCCAGCTTCCTGTGTACATTATAGCAGCTGTGGCTAGTAGGAAGGGACCCTGCTTGTATATTATAGACGAGTTTTCAGTAAGTACTGGACAGTGAGGGAGCCTGGCAGGCCAGGGCTGTTGGCAGTGTTCATCTCGGAGTCTTGGGGCCAAAGCACCAACTTACACATTTTTGTGTTCTTCCTCCTCCCCTGTCAGTATTTGATTGAATGAATAGAGAGAATGGATGACTCTAGTAAGTAGTATAAAATGTCCCAGTACAGATTTGTCTTCTGTGAATTTCATTTTAAAAGCTTCATGGGATCAACTGTCTCCATGGTTTCTGGAACCCAGAAATCAGCTCGGCCTTCCCTAAGCAGAGTCCTGGAGTTTGTGTTTGGGCGAGGGGCTGCTACCTATAATCTTTTTTCTTTCCCTTTGCAATTTTGCCCAAGGAGTTTCCAAGATTGAACTCTATGGACACTTTTCAGTTTCTTCCACCTGCAAGACAGAATCCCGGCCAAGTCAAATGCCAGTTAATGGGAGCCGACCATGGTTGGATGCTGAGCTTGTCTTGCACAGAGTAGCTGGGAAGGGGCTGTGCCCTTGTGACACTGTCATTTATTTTCCGAGTAGAGAACTTGAACTTGTCTACCAGTCACTTGTTTGCTGTTGTGGTATTTCTGCGTCTTGCCGAGGTGTTTGGGGGAGTTAGTTCAGCCCTCCCTAAGTCCCAGCTTCTCAGAGCCGTGGTAAGGAGGAGAGAGATGTGTTGTTATAAGAAGTATGTAAGGTGACATAGGTGAGAGAGCGCTCATGTACGGTGTCGGTGTCTCCGAGAGGGTCAGATGTTTCTGTCTTGCCATCTAGGTGTCCTGGATGAAAAGTCTCACACTCAGGAGCCGTGCTGCTCAGACCTCTTCCTATTCCCGGACGAGAGTGGGAATGCGTCCCAGGAGTCCAGCCCTGCCTACCCACCGCTTACTCCACACTTGATCGGTGACACGGTGACAGGGGCGACCGCTGAAAACGATGACTTCTGTATTCTTTTTGCACCAAAAGCAGCGGTCCAGGTAATAAACTGATAACACAGTTACAAATTAAATGGACCAAGGGCATTTCTCCCCACTTCAAAATGGCTTCATCTTGTAATTTCCATTAGTGCTGTGTGAATGGGTGTTGTACTACTTCTGCTGCACGTAGTTGAGAAAACGCTTTACACTTGCACGGTTTTCTACACAATTAGTGAAGTGCAGCCGCTGTATGTCAGAGCAGTGACAGGAAGTGGCCTACAGAACAGCTAGTGTAAACTCTCCAAGAATCGAAACGTCTGTGAAGACTGACTGGTTGAGATGAGTGTGCACGGAGCAGCCTAGTAGCACCCTTAGGTGACCGAGCCTGTGTAACAGGTTCTGAGAACTCTTTTTCAAATAAAAACAAACAGCTCAGGATAAGCCTGTAATTAGAAACATGATGACTTAATTAATGTGCAGTATGACTTTGAACAGTAATAGTAGAAACGCACACGCGCGCACACACACACACACACACACACACACACGCACGCACAATCTCTGTACTTTCATTATCAAATACTAGGATCTAAATTACAAACTTTAGAAATTATTCGTAAGGTTTTTTTTTTTTTTTTCTTTTCTTTTTTTCGGAGCTGGGGACCGAACCCAGGGTCTTGCGCTTGCTAGGCAAGCGCTCTACCACTGAGCTAAATCCCCAGCCCCTAGGTTATTTTTATAGAACAGATTTTACTTTAAGACCAATAAGTACAATATGTCATGTGATGATTAATGTCAGAAACTATTACCCAGGCTGGGTGTCGTGGTGCATGCCTGTAATTCCAGGCCTCGGAAGGCAGGAGAGTTGCTGCAAGTTCAAGGCACTAGTGAAAGCTATAGTGTGAGATCCCACGTCAAAGAAAATAAATAATTGCCCCATTTCACACACTGGAATTATTAAAAAGAAGGTAGACTCGGGGAAGCCCGTTGGTCCGTGAGACATATCAGTCATTGATGTGAGGGGAGAGTACTAGTGTTGGTGTGTTTCAGGAGAAGGAAGAAGAGCCGGTGATAAAGATCATGGTTGACGACGCCATTGTGATAAGAGATGACTATTTCAGTCTGCCCATCACGAGGACGGACAGCAGCAAAGCGCCACTGCACTTTCCCGTCCCTGCCATTCGATACGTTGTGAAAGAGGTCTCTCTGGTGTGGCATCTTTATGGAGGCAAGGACTTTGCAACAGCTCCTCCAACTTCCCCAGCTAAGAGTTACATGTAAGTTCATTCGATGCCGTATACCTGTCCATAGAAAAACACACGAAATGTAGCGTTTATTTTCATGTGAGTGAGTGTGTCGAATGGGGGCGTATGTTTGTGCCCCACACATGCAGTGCCTAGAGAGGCCAGAAGAGGGCGCTGGATCCTTTCCAGTAGTTGTTAGTAACCATGTGGGTGCTTTTGGAAGAGCAGTCAGTGCTCTTAGCCATCTTTTCAGCGCTGGACTTTATTTTAAGGATGAATAATGCTAATGTATGCAAACACATAGTTTAAATGTCATACCTAGAGTTGGCTGTGAAACCATTTGTACTTCTTTCTGATGTACTCACTAAAATACTGACTTAGAAGAGTCACTCAGCAAGCCAGGAGTAGCTGGGGTTACAGGCCTGTACCACCGGTTCTAGCTAAGTAATATTTGGTTTATAGTGCCATTTGTGGAAGAGTTCTGTAACGCTTTCTCTTTGTATTTTATTAATTTTTCTGGTATCATTTATTAAATTGAATATTCTTTTAACAAAGGTTTTTTTCTTCTTCTTTTCCATTTTTAGTAGTCCCCATAGTTCACCTTCCCAAACACCTACAAGGCATGGCCGTCACACGGTCTGTGGGGGCAAAGGAAGGAACCATGACTTTTTAATGGAAATACAATTAAGCAAGGTAAGATGGCGTTTGAAGGGGAGAATGGTGGGTGATCGTCCTATTATGCTCATGTATATGTGTGCCCTTCAGAGTAGGAAAGGGAAGGATCTTGTAGAAGTCTCCCTCCTTTTCTTTGATGCTTTGAGAAGCCTGGGGTGTTGTTGTCTTCCCAGGCCGCCCTTGGAGCAGGGGTTCCCGGAGTTCTTGTGGCCTTTGTAAGATGCAGGTTTCTGAGCTCTGCCCACCGTTTGCCTTTCTGTGGAGTCAGTTGAAGAACTCTGCTCTATTGAATTGTTGGTCTGGGAGGCCCACCTTTGGATTGCACCATGGAAAGTCCCTCTGAATATCTGGAGGCCATAGAGTCATAGCATTTACATTGATTTAACACCTAGCTTGACCAAGCTGCTCACAGCTTTAACATCAGATCCAGGGGACTCTATCCCTCTTTTGACCTCTGTAGGCAGGGCGTGCATATGGTACATAGACAAACTCAGCCACAAAAATATAAATCATAAAATCTCATTAAAAAAAAAACAGAGAAAGTCAAATTTAAGTGAAAGCCAAGATGGCTGTGTTGTTCTCATCTGTTAAGGTGAAGTTCCAGCATGAAGTCTACCCGCCATGTAAGCCTGAGTGTGAGTCCAGCCTCTTAGAGCACCCAGTCTCCAGGCAGGCATTCATCGTTCAGGACCTGGAAATCCGGGATCGGCTGGCCACCTCACAGATGAATAAGTTTCTGTACCTGTATTGCAGCAAAGACATGCCACGTAAAGCCCACTCCAACATGGTAAGAGGCCTTGACTCCACTCATCATTAGCTTTGGAAAAACATTTTTGTTTTTGTCTAACTGCTAGAGAATTGGAGTGGGGAGAATTCCCAGAAGTGGGTGGAAATGGGTTTTCTTTTTTTAATTTGAAAATTACTGTTAAATGTACTATTTCAAGTTTTGTGTTTAAGAGTTAACTTTGAAGATATGTCCCTAAGTATAATTGCCAGTGTCTCACACCTCAGGTGAGACAGCCGTGTGAGAATGGTTAGGGTTGCTGCCGGCCCTTCTTCACGCTTAGATGGGAATATGATTATTTACTATTTATTTATTTATTGTTTGAATGAGAACAGGTCATTATGTCTTGGGGAACTGTTGTTCTCTTTCTTGTAGTTGACAGTTAAAGCATTGCACGTGCGTCCGGAGTCTGGTCGGTCACCACAGGAATGCTGCTTGAGAGTGTCCCTGATGCCTCTGCGCCTCAACATCGACCAGGTTTGTGCAGCGGGAAGGTCGATGCATTGTGAGAGCGAGGAGTAACTGTGGTCACACTGGACTCTGTAAAAGTCACAGAGCCCAAGAAGACTTCTGGAGAGCTGGGGCAGAGTCATTTGTGAAGCTCGAAGTCTGGCCTTTTGTTGAGTAAATGCTATAGCACTGAGGATTCTTTCCACATGGGCGCCTGACTCAGGGATACATGAAGTTTAGAGACTTAACGACTCCCGGATAGGTTAAGTGTTGGAAGGGGTTGTGTCCGAGGCACAATGACAGAATAGTATGATTAGTAAAGAGGCCATAAACCAAATTTGTGGAAAGTTGTGAAGAAAACTCCTTTCTCGTGTTCAGGCAAACTTTCTATCAAATATCTGTGGGCTTTGCTTTAATGAGAAAGGCAGTGATACATGTATATTGGCATTAGCTGGGACGATGTACCGGAGACCTTAGCTGGTGTCTGGCATCATGTGCTGTAGAGCAGGGATATGCAGTAGTTGAGGATTAGCTAAGCAAGCAACGGCTGCAGAACACACATGCAGTTTTAAAACAGCACAACCTCTTGTTCAGCCTTTCATTGCTTTGGGTTCAGGTTGGCATATTTGTGGCTAGCATTATTCATTTGGCTAACTAATACTGATTTGATATTGTCACTTAAATAAAATGTGGATAATCTGCTGCAGGCAAGTGATAGGCATCTCACATATCAAGTGAAATGCTCATACTGTAAACAGAGGGCCACTCTGAGAGGATGTACGGTGGGCGTAAGAGGACATTGGGTTTGCACACAAGACTTGCAGGCTCTGAGCTGCTCAAACTTGAGTTGTTTGTTTTTAATTATGAGAATATATTTGATATGCATACTTTTACAGATTTATTTGTGTGTGTGTGTGTGTTTATGCGTGTGTGTGTGTGTGCACACGTGTGCAGGTGACTACAGAAGCCAGAAGAGGGCTTCAGATTCCCTGGAGCTGGAGGTGATTGTCACATAGTGGGTGCTGGGATCTGAATTTGGCTTCTCTGCGAGAGCAGCGAGTACTCTTGCCCACTGAGCCATCCTTCTAGTCCCTTGGTATCTATATTTTAGTTTATTCATGATGGCTTCCTAGAAATACAATGAAATATTTAGGAGGATGCTGATCTATGGAAATTCCTACCAAGAGAAGACTAGGTCAGAGTCATCTTTATCGCATGACCTCACCAATCTGAGCAGGCTCGGTCTCCTATAGTATTGATTACAGTTCTTCTGCAGAGCTATGAAGCGTAATTACTGTAAAGGAGAAGTGTTCATCTTAGAGACAACAGTGAAGGAAACAGAAACTGTGTGGTCACATTGAGGAAGGATGAGAAATGTCCCCCAAGACTATAAAGTAGTCCCCCAGCCCTGCCACAGCTGTGTAAGCCCCCTTCCTCACTTACGTGTTGAGGTATCACGCACGCCGTAATTGTGCAGGAGACCACATATCTATGTTTTCATTTCTCATGAACACAAGTAAGTTAATGAGTGATAACCCTGGCCCAGCCTCTTCCGTACAGCACACTGCTTCCTCCTGTGTTTAAAAGCTGCGTTGCTTTTGCAGTGAAGTACATGTCCTCCAAAGAGCACTTGGCCTGTAGCTAGGCAGTGAGTGACAAGCAGTGCAGGAATGGGTCCTGTTTGTGATGCTGAGGGCTGTGGAGTTGTGTAACTAGGCAGTGGAGAGGTAGGATGTCGGGGAAGCAGGACTTCCTGACTTCTCTCATTGTCCACTGAGCATCTGTGTGAGGAAGACAGAGTGCAGAGATCTGTTAGGAATCCCTGTCCCTACTCTGGACTAAAGACAGTCCTGTCTCCAAAGACCTCTCTGTGGTGGAGAGGTTAACAGAGCAGATGCACTCAGTCTGCCGTGGTGAACATAGCTCGTGGACACAGGCGTGGACACAGCCCTGCATTCCTGTGCAGAAGAGGGAGTTGGGAGATCATGGGGTGATCAGGAAGGGCTTTCTGGGGGCCGTGTTACTCCTCTGGCCTGTTCACCAGCTGTACGGGTTACAAGGGCCAGGTAGGTGAGGGCATCTGTGAAGGCACCAGGCCTTTGGGCCTGGGTGGGGGGCTGTCGGGTGCTCACCTAGGGCAGGGGAGGGCACGTGGAGCAGCACGTGTACATTTTCTTTAATATTGGCTATGATTCCTTCTGCAGAGCTATAAAGTACAATTCCTGTAAGGGCAAAATGTAAAAACTGTGAGGGGAATAGAAACTGTGCTCCCGTGGTATCATCCTGCGTCACAGAGTGTGTATAACATGTAATTCCTTAACCCCTTTTGTACTTCTTTTTCTTTTTTTAAAGATTTATTTATTATATATAAGTTCACTGTAGCTGCCGTCAGACACACCAGAAGAGGGCATCAGATCCCATTACAGATGGTTGAGAGCCACCATGTGGTTGCTGGGAATTGAACTCAGGACCCCTGGAAGAGCAGTCAGTGCTCCTAACCACTGAGCCATCTCTCCAGCCCCTTTCCCACCACCCTTTTTTTCCTTAACCCTTTAAGCCACACTGTACTGTTAGTGTGCTCTGTCACAGAACCTCAGGCTAGGTGTAAGTGTTTTACAGTCAAAGTTTAACACTGAATACTGAACCAAAGTCTCAAATGCTAAATGACTGCCAAGGTCTTCTCTATAACTGAGTGTAGAGCTCTGAAGTCTGCAGGGAGCCTGATGGACTTGTACAGCCGAGTACCTGCTCTGTCAACTGCAATGCCATGTCTTCTCTACCCCTTGTAGTCGGCCTTCCCCATCTTGAAATAGCCCTTGTGAAATTTGTTTATAAGTATTCATGGACATGTCTTTCATTTCTCTTTGGTAACTTGTATGCGTGCATATTTTTACATATGTATATATACATATAGTATGTATGTACATCTACATACATATCGTACATAAAAGCAGAACCTCTTGGTCATTTAGCTACTGCAGTCAGCTACTTACCTTCCCCCAGCACCAGTAAGAGTTGTGGTTGCTTCTCGTCCTGTGCAAACATGGTTCTGTCATCTTTCAGATTGTGTCGTATGTATGTTTCTGTGTCTTCATTGGGGTTCCTGATGGCTGCCGATGTGCATCCTTTCACACGCTGTGTTTTCTTTTGTGAGGTATCTGTGATTCACTGTTTTTATAGTGGGACATAAAGAAATAGGAAAAAGAGCATCGTAAAAAGCTAGGATTTCGGGGTTGGGGATTTGGCTCAGTGGCAGAGCGCTTGCCTAGCAAGCGCAAGGCCCTGGGTTCGGTCCCCAGCTCCGAAAAAAAGAAAAGAGAAAAAAAAAAAAAGCCAGGGTTTCTTGTGTCTTTAGTCTTCCCTTTTTCTTCAAAAACAAATCTAAACCTAATAATTTTCTTTTTTTGAAGTGTTGTAATTAAGACATTTACAACATTCAACTGTCACCATCTAGTAGTAAAGAACAGTATTTTATACTGTTAACATGTGATGCTGAGTATGATATAAACATGAAATAAGCGTGTATATAGTATAATTGTATGTACTCGTGCCTAGCATGACACAATCATGAACCCTCTGTGAACCTGCTCTATGCCTTAGTACCAGAATGTCCCATATTGGTGGACCTATCTCAGACCTCTAGGCACCATATTACAATATTGTCCTCTGTGTCATCTAAATATAAGTACATGGAATGGCAAGAAACCAAATTCTTGGAAATTGTGAGTCAGACTTTCAGTGTGAATCAACACTGTGACCCTGTGGCTCACAGCCATACTGTATTTGGTGTAAGTTAGAGTTTTTGATGGAGGGAAGGATAGGGAAGAGTGGGTTTCATATGGACAGTGCCCCTGAGTGCTGGGACTAAAGGCGCATATGTACACTACCATTCCTTGCCCAGGCTTGGCTGTTTGGTTTTTACTTTCTCTATTTTTGCAATGTTTGTATTGTAAATTTTTTCATAATTGTAAAAATATGAAGGGATGAGGTGTGTGTGTGTGTGTGTGTGTGTGTGTGTAGTGTGTGTGTGTGTGTGTGTGTGTGTGTAGTGTGTTTGTGTGTAGAACAAGAATGAGTGCTGTAGAGGCAGAGTGGCAGAAATGTCACTGAGAGGTGCAGTGACTGCTGTGTGAGGTGAATGATGAGGGCCGAGTCCTCAGATGCTATCCTGTCAGTTACAGTGACTTGTCTCCATTCCAGGACGCCTTGTTCTTCCTCAAGGATTTCTTCACAAGTCTTTCTTCAGAAGTGGAGCTTCTACTGACTCCAGATCCAGAAGGTACTTACCACACACAGTCTGAGGGTTCTGCTGCAAGTAGGAATTCTGACTTAGGGTAGGGTCACTTCCTTAGAAAGCCATTGTAATGTCACTCAGAAGGGAATCTAGTACCTGAAGCCACATAGTACTGGCTCAGCCGCTCGCCACTGTGGAGTGATGCTGTCTGAAGAGCCGTGGCCACCCAGCACCATCAGAGGACAGGACTGCACACTGCTAGGAAAAGCTCAGAGTTGATGTCCACGCTCAGTGTTTTTGGATGTGCACACTTCTCTCCTTTGGGAGGTTAGCTGTTGCTAAGTCAGGACTGGCTGTCGGTAGATTGATTGTAGTTGCTGTGCTGTTTTCCAGAATGTCCTTGCAGCTTCTCACTTGTAATGTGCATTCCATGTTCATTTGTGAGTCAGTACAGGTGCCGATGAGGCAGTAAGAGTGAAGGCAGCGCAGATGTTCCGTATAGGAGTGCTTCCTCAGTGTGTAATGTGTAGGATGCAGGCCGTCAGTGTTAACTACTGTGGTGCTGGAACGTAGCAGAGCTAATTTCAAAAGCCCCTGTGCTTTCAGTTACAAAGTCCCCTGGAGCTGATGTCACCTGCAGTTTGCCAAGGCATTTGAGTACCTCAAAGGAGCCAAATCTCGTGGTTTCTTTTCCTGGGCCAAAACAACCTTCGCCAAACCATAGTGCCAATTCAGCAGAGGGCAGTAATGGACTGGAGGAGGACCGCTCAGTTGAGGAAACTTCATTTAGTGACCAGCCTGTGTTTTTTAGGTAAGTGCATTTATTTTGCTAAGAAATGAAGTTCTCGTGGAGTTTTAGATGGTTCTGGAATGCGTGGGTGGGCTGACAAGCATGAGGTGATGTCAGTGTTCTTTCACATTGATGTATAAACTCGGCCTGCTGGTTGTGTAGCTGGGGGAAGTTCCTCTCCTGCTGCTGCCCCTTCAGGTCTCTATGTGGGTGTTTGTACCCTCATGAACACAGTGTGGTGTGTCTCCTCTTTCCTCTCCACATGCTGCTCTTTTCCCTGGTGCTGAGTCCCTCAGTGTGCTCCTCTCAGTCCCAGCCAGGTCTTCTTCCTGAGGCAGATGAGCATTCTGGGAAGCCCAGGCCCCCTGCACCGCTGCAGCTTGGCTGTGAGGCCAGCTGGCATCGCTCTGGACTCTTCCCCTTGGCCAGCCCGTCTTCTCTTTCTGCCTTTCCTCTTCCCTAGCCCTTGTTGGTAAGGCTAGAATCTTTATGGAAAGGGGAGAGTCAAAGAACCCCCCTTCTCTGTACCCCTCCTTCATTCCAGGACCTCCAGTTTCTCTGTTTCGAGAGAAGACCTTGGGAGTGGCCCAAGAGGGCATATTTGCAAGTGCCATCATGTTTTAAAGATGCTGTCTAGTGGTAATAGATGTAAAACGATGCTGTGTAGGAAGGGCAGGGAGGACCACAGATACCAGCTCTGCCGGGTCAGCACTTAATGTTAATGTTCTCCTCTGTTATTTCCCCGCAGAGATTCTCTTATTGCTTTAGGAAAATTTGTATCTCAGTGACAACTTCAAGTCTGATATTGTAGTAATCACATATAAATTGCCAATTTGTAATCATAATCCTGAAGCAAGCAGTGTGACACTTCGTGTGGAGACAGGTCACACTGTGTGGCCCAGGCTAGCCTCAAACTCAATCTTCCCTCCTTACTCTCAAGTAGCTGAGGATGCAGACATGTGCCATTCTTGATAATCTAACTGATGTAAGGCAGACCTGTGTGGTTTTACCTGTTTACTTAGGCAAATGTTGATTTTTTTTTTTATTCTTTGCTAGGTTATTTGAAATATGGACAGTATCTTATAGATTTCATTTATGTTCTGGAGGGTCCGGAGCCCTGAAGTGGTAATGAGTGGTAGTGTCTCAGTTACTCGCTCCACAGATATGAGCTAACGCCCCGAGCGTTAGAGTGGCCTGCGGGGATCAGGTAGCTGCCGAGCTAAGGTCCTGATGATCACCCATCTGCTCGCTGACTTTGCAGTGATGCCATAAGAGTCTTCCGCCTCCATCTGCAAGTGGCTGCTCCTGAGCACACATGATCAGTGTTCCGTCCTGTCCATGGGGAGGAGGTACTCTGTAGGGCAGAATCGTGTGTCAGGTTGTGAGCCCTCAGTTTGCAGTCAGCTTTGGAAGGCCGCTCACTGTATTGGCCATTTGCTCTCAGCGTATGTTCTAATTTCACCCCAGCACTGGTGCATTGCATCTGCCTCCAAGCATTAATTTGAACAGTTCTCACGAAGTGTGTGGAGCTAACCCTCCACACCTGTGGTGTTAGAACAGAGGCCAGGCCAGGGCCTGACTGCTCACATTGAACAGGGGTGGTCTTCTCGCCTTTTCTGACTGCTTTTTAAGTCTGAAGGTCACTTTTATTGTTTTGTCCTTTGTATGAGAATATGTAAACATTTTTCGTAAGGATAAACATTTAATAAACCAAGGAAAGTTTTTGGCAACAATATTTAAATACATTTAAACACAACAGAGAATATTTAAATAAATACTTTTTTTTTTTTTTTTTTGGTTCTTTTTTTCGGAGCTGGGGACCGAACCCAGGGCCTTGTGCTTCCTAGGCAAGCGCTCTACCACTGAGCTAAATCCCCAACCCCTTAAATAAATACTTAATAAACTAAGAAAAGGATTTTGTGACAACAGTTGAAAACAAAGAGAATTTATCTGTTTAGTCATGATTTTAAAACAAGGGGAACTAAAAGACATACTTTTTTATTAAGGACATAAGATGTGCTTATAATGTATTTTGTGGTTTTGTTTTTATTTTTAATAAATTAGGTCTAATTTCATGGTCAATAATTTGAATGTAAATAATTCCTCTTGTTCCCCCAGAGAATTCAGATTCACGGCAGAAGTTCCTATCCGGCTTGACTATCACGGCAAACATGTGTCCATGGATCAGGTGTGGAAACTCTGCATGGATATATAGTGTATAAATTATCTTTTAAAATTATATTTATTTATTATAGAGGGAGTGAGCACATGAGGCAGGGAGGTACTTATGTGGAGGGTGGATGAGAGCTGAGTCTCCTTCACTGCATAGGGCCCAGGGATTGAACTCAGGTCGGCAGGCTTGGTGTCAAGTACCTTCATCCTCTGAGCCCCTCCCCCCACCTCAGCAATTCAGTAAAAAAAAGTACCAGACGGGGCTGGAGAGATGGCTCAGTGGTTAAGAGCACCCGACTGCTCTTCCAGAGGTCATGAGTTCAATTCCCAGCAACCACATGGTGGCTCAACCATCTGTAAAGAGATCAGATGCCCTCTTCTGATGTATCTGAAGACAGCTACAGTGTACTTCTATATAATAAATAAATAAATCTTAAAAAAAAAAAAAAAAAGTACCAGACGGACTTGGTGCTGTCATAGTTTATATACGTGTTGTGTGTTTTGACACAAAGTACAATACCTTTACTTGCTTTTAAAATAAATGCTAAGTACTGTGAGTGAAATTTCATACATGTTGATCATTAACTGATATAATGGGTTGTACCATATAAGATACTTTTTCTATAAATATCGCAAGTGTTTATCTTCATTAAAGAGTGTTGCTTAAACTTACCCTAGTAACGGCTATGGAAATGTTGGGTCTCTCCCTTGTGTATGGACTGATTGCCCATTCTTTCTGCCTCAGGGTACATTGGCTGGGATTTTGATCGGCCTGGCCCAGCTGAACTGTTCGGAGCTAAAGCTGAAGAGGCTCTTCTATCGGCACGGGTGAGTGCACAGACCTGCTGAGACGTGAGGGGAGGGCACTGAAGCTAGGGTAGCCATAGTGGAGTTTCTCACAGGCAAGAGTACTTGCTTATGCGTCTGTAGGATGCTCAGGATCAGAGCACTGTCCGATCAGGGCCAGTGTTGACTTTGAGGAGCAGAGTTATTTTGGGAGAGTGTCTGCTGCTTAGGGTGTCTCAGATGACTCACTGAGGTTGTAAATCAACTCGTTCAGAATGCAGGTACACAGGTTTGGTTGTGATTGGTCAGGCTAGCCTGTGCTGGGCCGTGGGCGATGGAGGGCTAAGCACAGTGGGAGACAGTCACGCATATGCACCCTTCCAAGCTTTATAGGTGTCTCCATCTGTCTCTCCATCGTACCCACTGCCTTCTGACTGACCCACGGTGATTGAGACTGGGAAATTAGTAGCTGATTTATATCTCTCTGTGGTGGAGAAACACTTAGCTGGTTTTGGAGCATCTCTTGTAAACAGAGGCAGTCCTGACTTTCTCTGCACCTTTATTTTTCCCTGAACTGACAGCCATTTGCTCTAGTTTGCTAGGTATTGACAAGTTGTTCTCATATGCAATCACCGAATGGCTCAGCGACATTAAGAAGAACCAACTACCAGGAATCCTGGGAGGCGTTGGCCCTATGCATTCACTGGTTCAATTAGGTGGGTTACCTTCAGAGTCTATGTGAAGAACATTTTTCTATGAAACCTACATGCATATTAATATGCACATAAAACTTTGCCTCTAGTTTCAGGGTCAGAATCCTCCATCTGGGTTAGACTGTGCATGTATGCGTGTGCGTGTGCCTGTGTGTGTGTGCCTGTGTGTGTGTGCCTGTGTGTGTGTGTGTGTGAAGTTTACCTACCCCCCCCCCAACTTTTTTTTCTTTCCTTTTTTTTTTTTACTGTTTGATTATTAGAACACTTTCAGTCACATACAGGGTTCAGCCAGTGTTTCTGTTGGGAAACCTGGGTCTGGGGACCTCAGTGAGAAGGAGGAGCCACAGATTAGACTCTCTTCATTTACGCTCTCATTGTGCTTTCTGCGTCTAGTGCAAGGCCTGAAGGACTTGGTGTGGCTGCCCATTGAGCAGTACCGGAAGGACGGCCGCATCGTCAGAGGCTTCCAGAGAGGCGCCGCCTCCTTTGGTACCTCAACTGCAATGGCTGCCCTAGAACTCACAAACAGAATGGTCCAAACCATACAGGTACTACTTCCTGGCCTGCCTCATCTGGACAGATGGGTGCCCTGGACAGCAACTGGACTGTGTTTCCAAACAGAAACACGAGGATGTGTGAGGTGTTGGAGGCAGACATCACTGTAATGACTGACTATACTTAGTCTCGTCTTGTTTGTGAGGCAGAGTCTTGCTCCTACAGCCCAGACTATCTCATACTTTTGGTCTTTAGCCTCCCGAGTACAGGAGTTACTGAGATGCCTAGTTCTGAGGCTTAGGGAACTATCAGGGGATTTATTTCACTGAGCTGTGTAAAAGGGTCAGAGCTAAGTTTAAGAACATGTAATGTGGCAAACAAAGGTGATGGAAGTTGCTCTGTGAAGTACTAAGCCTTGCAGAGTAACAAGGGCATTCTGGGTAATAAAGAGGGAGGAGCTGAGTCATCGCAGTTCAGTTACCGTCCCTGTTCACAGTAGGGAAGTCCTAAGCAGAGGCCCTGTCTCTCTCTATGGGGCTCTCTTTACACCCCCCTCCCACCCGTGGAGCCCCTCCCTCCACACTTGGGGCCCAGCTCCCACACTGTCTTCTAACTCATCACTTCTTCCCACAAAATGACCAGGCAGCAGCAGAGACTGCGTATGATATGGTGTCTCCGAGTACCCTTTCCATTGAGCCCAAGAAGGCAAAGAGATTTCCTCATCACCGCTTAGCCCACCAGCCAGTAGACCTGAGGGAAGGTGTGGCCAAGGCCTACAGTGTCGTAAAAGAGGTATGTAGAGACCTGAGCTGACAAGTCGGGACTGGCTCGTATACTTTTCTGTTGTCTTTGTTGGGTGGTGAAATACCATAACCAAAATCAACTTGAGGAAGTATTGAAAGGCTTTGTTTCAGCTTATAACTCCACCTTGCAGTCCATCAGTGAGGGAAGTCAGAGCAGAACTCAAACCTGACAGGAACCTGCTCAGCCTCCTTTTTATATTAGGATCACCTGCCCATCAGTGACACTGTCACATCAGTCACTGAAGAAAATGCTTGCAACAGGCCAGTCTGGTGGGGACATTTTCTCAGTTGATGCTCTCTTCCCAAGTGACTGTAACCCAGACTAAATTGACATCAGAATAAATTGGCCAGCTCACCTGGCTTCCCCCACGAAGAGTGCTCACTGACTTTAGTGTTTGGGAGGAATCCGTGGAGTGGAATGTAAGCTGCCAGTAGCAGCATGCGGCTCATGAGTGCAGAGTGGGAGAAAGCTGGGTAGTAAATGGTGAGCTGCGTGCAGGGGTGTGCAGGGGCGGGCAGGGGCAGGCTGCAAACAACCAGTCCTCACTGCTTTACTCGCTCCTACCTTAGGTTTGATTAGGAAGACCCAGCCCTGCCCCGTTCCCAGGCCTTCACTATGGTGAAGTGTCACAGCTTTTCTAGATTGGTTTGTACAGTTAGATTAGGCACGTATTCCTAAGCAGACATAACAAGTGTTCATAGTCCAAGTTTGTCTAAAGAGTATCGTGTGTATCCTGTGACCCATCCTGCAAGGTCCACCATGGACACAGTGCCATTTACACAGTACTAGCCATAGGAGCATACCACTCATCTCTCCCTCAGGGCGGGCATTTAGTTTCCATTTTGTTCCCTGTGTGATGCTGAAATGGGGAGTGTCTTGTAGCTGTGTCTGAGTTCATGTGTGCAAGAAGTCCTCTAGGCAGAACTGTTGAGCTGTGATATGGAAGCCTGCACGTTAGTGTTTACTTTATTATTTACTTTATGGGGGTCACATACCACCGTGTTTATGTGGGAATCAAAGGAGCAGTGTGTGGACTCAGTCCTCTCAGGTCTGAGACTTGGCAGAGGAGCGCTGTGCTGCTGTCCTCCAGCTCTCCTGGGGAGGCCGGGTGCTCGCTTCCCTCCTTTTGCCTTCTTACCACTATGACAGAGAAGCTCACGGTCGTCTCTGTAGGATTCCATCTCGGGTTTCATTAGGTGTGTTTCTAACCATATCCTGACAATAGTCAGAAGATTCAGCAGTCCTCATGGCACCTCATGAAGTAGCCTTTGGGGTCCCAGAGAATTGGGTCTGAAGTTTTTTATTCCCATCTCGTAATCCCAGTGCTAAGGTTACAGACAAACACTTGACACCATCTTTTATATGTGTGTTGGGGATCCAAATTCCAGTCCTTATGCTTGTGTGGCCTTCATCAAGGAACTTAAGGCAGAAAGAATTTATTTTAGCTCATAATTCAGGGCAGTGTCAAGGCAGCAAGAGCTTGAAGCGGCTGGAGGTGGCTTCCACTGTCAGAGTGCATTGCTGCTAGCACACAGCTCACTTTCCACTCTGTGCAGTGGAGGTTCCCTGCCCAGCGAATGCGCTCACCCACAGTAGCGGTGAGAAGGCCAGGTGCCCTTTCCTGACAGCTGCAATCAGATCTAGGGCCGGGTGAGGGCAGCGGGGGCTTTGCTTGGTTCTGTGTTGGTCTGGGTGGAGGCATGTTGGTCAGCTGTCCTGCTGCGGGCCCCTTAGCTTCTGACTGTGCATTCTTCTCCTTTGCCTCCTCACCTCTGCAGGGGATCACAGACACAGCTCAGACCATCTATGAAACGGCGGCCCGAGAGCACGAGAGCAGAGGAGTCACTGGTGCTGTGGGGGAAGTCCTGCGCCAGATCCCACCGGCAGTGGTCAAACCTCTAATTGTGGCCACTGAAGCAACATCAAACGTGCTAGGTGGCATGAGAAACCAAATCAGACCAGATGTTCGGCAGGACGAGTCACAGAAATGGCGCCACGGGGAGGACTGATCTTCCAGTGTGACCGCACAGCGTGTGTGGGGGCTGAGGGAGGAGCAGGCATCCGAGTAGGCGCGTCATAGAAAACTAGTTTAATTTATGTGCTCATCTCAGGAACAAAAGCAGTTCTTAGGAAAATAATTTAATGTCAGAACAACACGCAGCCAAAAACTTGTGATGTTTTAGGGCCTGGCACTTGCCTACAGGAGTGGCTGGTGGCTGGTGTCACGGTCACTAGAGATTTGCTGCCATGTTGAATGCTTGCTTTCATTAAAGTGACTGTAACTGTACCTGTTACTGACAAGCGCTCATTGGGAATGTGTTCGTAAACAGTGTTGAGTGCTTAAAGGAAGGGGAGCACTCGCCACAGTCGGGGAGTTGACTTTTCAGCTTATAATGGCAGAAGCCACAGGGAGGGCAAAGTAGCCAGGGCTCCAGTGTCAGGTGGAGCAAGCTTCGCCTCCCACAGGGCTGCCTGCTCCTGCCACCCGGAGAAGTGGGGTCACAGACGAAATGAGCTGTGCTGCACTTTATCTTGTGTGTGTGTGTGTGTGTGTGTGTGTGTGTGTGTGTGTGTGTGCGCGCGTGCGCGCGTGTGCCTGTGTGTAATGTGACGCAAAGTGTGCTGTGTTCTTTGTGTCATTTACAAGGTTATATAGATATGATGTGAAGTGAAGATGTCTCAGAGTTTTTGGTAAAGGAAGGTGACCCTAATGTAAGTTTCTTATCCTGAATGCAAGTGAATGTGAGCTCTGTGGTGGACTGGGGCCCACGCATTGCTTATGTGTCCATAGTTAAGTCCTTAGTGCAGACCGTCAGTGTCAAGGACATTGGAAGTGGGCTTTATTCTTAGGAAGGTAAATAAGAATACTCCAGGTATGTTCTAGTTGACTAATTCAAAGTACCATTTTTACTTGGTTAATAATGTACATTTGATAACCTGTCGGGAATGAATAAAGTATTTTTATTTAAAGGTAAGATTGTTGTATATGTCCATGAACATTTGTTTCTCTGAAAGCATATTCATTGATGCAGTGCTCTGACTGACCTCAGGACATGTGGAGCCACCTCAGAGCTGATTGTTGCCACTGTCACTCTGAGGAGGAGGAGTGACAGTATGATCTGTGCCTAGAGAGTGGCCCACCAGAGACGACCTAGGGCTGTTGCTGCGGAGAGCTGTATGCTCTCCCTTCTGGTTCTGAAGTGTTGGCTCTTGGGGATGCTGGACACCACAGCAGCATTTGTTTTGTGTGTGAGAAAGGAAAGTCAGTTTTACCCTCTGAGAACCCAGAACAAAGAGCCAGGCCAACCCCAACTCCGGCCACAGCCACAGCCACAGCCATGTCCTCAACCCCAACCTTTAGAACTGGTGTAAAAAAAAAAGTCTCGTAGACATTTGCATAGACTTGATTTCCTTTTGCTGCCAGGAAACTTCCAAAGCTATCTTGGAGCGGCCGCTGGTGGGCCTCATGGAACTGCTCTTCTATCCTTGTCAGGTACAGCCCTGAGCAGACACTGCAGGTACTAGTGGCATTTGTTGCCATGGCCACTCGCCTGTATCTGCCCCTCTAATGCAGCAGGCACTGTGTGTCACCTGTCACATTTGAGCAGGCTTTACCCTGCGCCTCTCTCCTCTGTTATGTTTAAGGTCAGTGTATATGGGCAGCGGACAGTCCTTCCAACTGGTTAAACCAATGAAGCCATTGTAAAGAGGTCATCTGCTTCAGCCTTGCCAGAGGTGTTTGTTGGTTTGGTCTCTAGGTCTTTGCGCATTGTCAGGCTCTAGTGAGGCCCTGTCTGTATTTGAATGCTTCTAAGTTACACGTCTGCTGTGTTGTCTTTACAAGGGTGTCCGCTCAGCTTTTGTGTTGTAGTGACATGTAGTGGGTTGGCAGCGTCCTTGGGTTGCAGTCATCTGCGGTCACCAAGCAAACCACTTCCCTTGGCCAAGACACCTTATCTCACTCAGCCCCAGTGTCCCCTCTGTAAGTGAAGAGGTTTCTTAGGGCAAAACTTGTGGGGATTTCTGGGCAATTAGGTCACAGTGGCATGTACACGCTATTTTAATGGTGTGTGACCTTGTGCCCAGACCTGTGATGCCAGGCTTGGGGGGCACCATCCCATGGACACTGGCTGTGCCATACCATAGCAGCTGTGTTGTCTCCAGGCCCCTCCTCTCAGAGTGACACCTTCGGGATCCAGGGTTGGATCGGGCTGATGATTCCGACTGCAGGAGGCTGCACGTGTCCACCCATTGCTATTGCGGTCCATCCAGAGCCCTCCCCGCAGAAGTCAGGGAAGCTGGCTTGTTTTCGGTCACTCTGCTGTTCACCAACCCTGACTATCACTGATGGCGATTGCCAAATGTGACTGACTTGGAACCCCTATTTTTCTCCTGTCTGTTTTCAGACCCTTTTACTCTGAGCAGGCATACGTGGACAGACATCATAGCAGTAGGCTTCCATTTTAATGGAGTACTCTGTACCAGACTGGCCCACTTCTGCCTGTATTGAGTACAGTCCCTCAGATCTAGGGACAGTGGGAAGCGCTCCCTACCTTCAAACGCCATTGGGAATATAGAGTTTAAAGTCCCTTGAAAGGACCAAGTGGACACAGGGGGATACTCCTTTCTGCAGCTGAATTGGGCCACTTGGTATCAAAGTAATCAAATATGAATGTTTGTACTTTGGCCGAAAAGAAAGACTATCTGTATAGTGTAGAGAAGTGTATCAGAAATGAAGATTTTTTTTTCTTTTAAATCAGGAAGTTTTGTGTGAGTTCACAGGAAGGTCCAGCCACTATTCTTAAGAACACTAGTATGTCACTTGCTGGCCCTTGGTGAGGACATTCTCAGGGTTGTGCTGGCCACACTCACCTTTGAGAGAGTCCATGGGCACTGTTGCAAGTCAGCCAGCGTGGCTCAGAAATGGTCTCCATTTGAGACAGAAAAAGCATTCCCACGAGCCACCACGATAGACTTCTTTGTGGGGAAACCATTGAGTCTTACTTAGTATTTCACCAGTTTGAACCTCACCAGTTCCCGTAGGCATGGGACTCAGAGGCCCTCTCTGACCAGCACTGGGGTGGGGCAGGTCATTCACTGGAGTCAGCTTCAGAGAGCTGCTGGGCTGCCTTCAGGTGTGAGTATGTTGTCAGCTGCTCCCTCTCATGGCCGCCTGGGGCTGGGCAGCCCCACCCTTCTCCAAGACACTCTCCTGTCTCACACACTGGTTCCAATTGTCTAGCCTTGTCTGTGTGGCTGGCTGCTCACTTTTTCGTGGGAGTTTTTAGGCTCCCACTTGAGTTTTTCTGTGAGTCCTCCTAGCCTGTCTCTGATGTTAGGTCATCTCACCTCACAGTCATCCTCTGCTGAGTGTCCTGACTCCCCTAAGTATGGCAACTCTGGATGTAAATAAGAACACGCCTCTGTACAAGTATTTTTGTGAAAAATGTAACTTGTTAGTGTAACTAAAGTATGATGACGTTAAGAATACTTGTGAAAAAATTAAAATATTTCCTCTTTGTTTTTGCTTCACACTTAAGAATTGTCTGTTGCTAGAGCCGCTTCTGTGGGTGGGGAGACTTCATAAGGATCCTTCACCCTGGCACCTCTGCTCTAGTGTTGATACCACCAGTTTCTAAGCTGGCTCCAACCATAGTGGGGAAGTGTCACTCCTGCCTTGGCGGAGTTACTGATGAGTTTACTCATTACCCCTTCGCTGCGGACTTCAGGCAGACACGTTTCATAGTGTTGGTAAACGTGTGGAGGAGCAAGACATTTGAAAAGACACATTCAAAAGGACATGGCACTCAACCCGTCACATTGGCAGTCGGGTGGAAGCGGCAAGTCAGGCATCTCACAGAGCACTTAAGAAGAAAGGGGGCCAGGGGCTGGGGATTTAGCTCAGTGGTAGAGCGCTTACCTAGGAAGCGCAAGGCCCTGGGTTCGGTCCCCAGCTCCGAAAAAAAGAACCAAAAAAAAAAAGAAGAAGAAGAAGAAAGGGGGCCTGTGTGAGACGCACACGTTTCCTGTGTGCTCTCCTCTCCGAGTAGGAGCCTGTTTGCCAGCAGAGAGATAGGCCCAGAGACATTGCCTCATGGATTCCCAACCCCCCCCCAACACCGCTTACTTTCTTCAATCACTGTGTGTGTGTGTGTGTGTGTGTGTGTGTGTGTGTGTGTGTGTGTAAATGCATGTGCAATGGTGGGTTGCTTTGTGTACAGGAGCATGGGTTGGGTAAGGGTTTGTCTGTCCCTTCACCCCATCAACCATTAACTGTCAATAGCTCCTCAGGGAACAGGGTCTCCCCTCTACCCCCTTCTCTGACAAGGTGTTGATGGGCCAGTTACGGGGGCAGGTCTCAAGCAGTTAATCATAGCCACTGGGAGTTAAGCGTACAAAGGCTAGGTCCCTACTCCCTCCCACTCTTAGGCCCTTTCAGCCTTCCTGGTGATGTTCCCTGAGCACTGGAGGGAGAAAGCCAACCACCGTGCCTTTCCTGCCTCCTGGAATGCTGTCCCCGCACTGGGAGTGCCTCAGCCTGGCCTCCACATCAGTTTTCGAGATGAGTTCTCTTCTCTCACTGAGCCTGGAGCTTGCTGATCAGGCTTGGTGGCAGGTGGCTGTCTTGTGCCCAGGTATTTGCATGAGTTCGGGGATCTGAACCTATCCTTTGGCTTGCAAGGCAACCACTTTACTCAATGAGCCGTTTCTCTAGCCCTTCTAAAGCATTTTGAGGAGATCTAAAAACAATTTGGGGGGGGTGGCCTTTTTGTTTAACCTTGGAGCTGTTCGTAGGGCTGTTGTGTTGTTGTTGTTGTTGTTGTTGTTGTGAGGTTTTATTCTTATGAGTATGATAGTACTTGTCTGTGTGTTCATTTGTACACCATGTGGGTGCCTGATGCATGCAGAGGTCAGAAGAGGGAGACAGACCCCATGGAGCCGGAGTTACAGAGAGTAGCGAGCCACCTGTGAACGGTGGGAACCAAACCAGGTCCTCTTGAAGAGTAATAAATGTTAGCAACCTCTAAGCCATCTCTCCAGCCCTGTGGGTTTGGGTTTTGAGATGAAGCCTTGCTACATCACCCAGGATCCCCCTTCCTCATTCTCTCAGTTCCACGATTAAGGATGTGCATCCTTAGGCTTGCCTAGGAACAGAGCCACTGTGGTCTTTGGAAGGCTCCCTTTGAAAAAGTGTGCAGAGCATGCTGACTTCGTGGCCGGCAGAGGGCGCCATGCTGTCAAATGGAAATTGATCCCTTTAGTGTGGCCCCTTTTACCTGGTAAGACATGGACCTGTGCACAGGGAGGCTTGAGAAAATCCTCAAAAGTGCTTGTGATTAAGTCGAGGTTTGCTTCAAGTAAGGATTTAAAGAATGTCGCTCCAGCACACTGGCTCAGTGGGTAAAGGCACTTGCTGCCAAAACCTGACAGCCCAAATTCAGCCCCCAGAGCCCATGGCAGAAGGAGGGACCGGAAAGTTGTCCTCTGACCTCCACCCGAGCCTCTTCACGTGTGTACTGGTGTGTGGACACACCAGCGGACGTAGCAATAATGAGTAAAATGGACCTACGTGTCCCTGAGAACCCCAGGCTGGTCGCATCCTAGCACACTCATAGACAGGCTCAGAGGGCAGTTTGGAGCTTAAAGCACAGGATTCTTGGGTTGGGGATTTAGCTCAGCGGTAGAGCGCTTGCCTAGCAAGCACAAGGCCCTGGGTTCGGTCCCCAGCTCCGAAAGAAAAAGAAAGAAAAAGAAAGCACAGGATTCGTTGTGTTCAGGTGAGCATTGTTTGTTTTCCTTAGTGCTGTGGCTGGTATCCAATCCGAGGGAAGTGTGCACACACTAATCTGCTGCTCTCCTGGAGAGGCAGGTGAGTGCCTCATCAACATTCCTCTCACGATGGAGTTGGGGTTAGCAGAGTCACTTGTCTGGCACACAAAATTTGTAAGGGGTACCAGGAATCAAGATAAATCACGATGAACAATGCATTTTGTTTAAAGATTTATGTACATCTGTCTGCATCTGCATCTGCTTATATACCTTCATGCCAGAAGAGGGCAGCAGATCCCATTACAGATGGTTGGGAGCCACCATGTGGTTGCTGGGAATTGAACTCAGGACCTCTGGAAGAGCAATCAGTGCTCTTAACCGCTGAGACACCTCTCCAGCCCATTATTTATTTAATGTCTCACTCATTTGTGTATGTGCATGAGGGCGTGCATACATGTGTACTGTGTGTGTGTGTGTGTGTATTCTAGAGGGTGGGTTGCTCCCGGTGCTGCTGTATGCACAGAGGCCCAGGATGCAGATTGACCTTATAACACCCTGACTCCATATAAGAGTGCTGTGTAACTCTCAATCAGAAGCCGCGAGACTTCAACCATACCCGCTCAGGAGGTAGGAGCTGAGTCCCAAGTTTAAGGCCAATCTGAGGGTGCCTCAAAATTTAAACAGTAGAAGATGACCTGGTGTTTGGAATTTAAGTTCACTGTAATAAACATAATTAAATATGTTTCCTGTGACTATAGCCAAGCTGTCAAGACTGAGACATTTACAAAGAAAAGTATATAAAATGTAAAAGATATTTGTCTTTTTCAAATAGACACACACGGATGTGAGAACAACTTGCAAAAGTCATTTTTCCCCTTCCACTCTGTAGGGGTCCTAGGATCAAACACAGGTCATCAGTTTTGGTGGCAAATGGCTTTTTCAGCACTGAGCAACCTCACTGCTCCAAGACACTTCGTTTTGTACAGTCCTGGAGGTTGGGTTATCTAAGAGCCCGGCTCTGGTAAGAGCTTGCCTGGAACTCATAGAGATCAGCCTGCCCCTGCCTCCCAAGTGCTTGGATTAAAGGCGTGTACCACCATTGCCTGGCCAGATCTTTACGAACCATCTTCCTTTTCTTTTTTTTTTTTTTTTTTTTTTTTCCGGAGCTGGGAACCGAACCCAGGGATGAACCATCTTAATACAAGGTTTCCATGTTGGCTGTAACAGAAAAACATGGAGTTCTGTGACCTTGAACCTTCCATGGCATGGGCTCATTTCCCATTGCCAAATGCCAAGTGAGAAGACCACTCTCTCTGAACTGAGGGAGCAACAGGAATGGCTATCACAGAAGGCTGAGGAGCAAGGCTCTCCCGCCCACCATCACTGGCCAGAAAAACACTCAAAAGTTTGGTGCTGTGATCTGAAACTGAGACAACTGCACGAGCTTGTGTGCCGGGACACTCCTAAACTGTGGCTTCACCCCTTCATGGATTCCTGCAAGGCAAGGAAAAGGCTGAAGCCTGGTGCTAGTCAGAGGAGGATTTGCCTCCCAGAAAGACGTCACACAGCTCTGACAGCTTGTCAGGCCACCTTAACAGAGAGACTGGAGCTGAGACAGTGATAGGAAGGGCCACCCCCTGACCAGAGCTGCTTAGATATTCTACCCCTTCCTGTGGATAATCACTGGCCTCGTCATTCCCCCTCTCACTGTGGCCATACTGGAGACATCTCCTATTCTTACGTTCACTATTGTTCAGTGGCTTATTGAAGATGAAATGCCTTCCTTGTTAGGGTGACTAGACCCAGGCTATAAAGGGAACAGCAGTTCTATTGGTGGGAAGGAACTAAGGTGTTCAGAGACCAGCTGAATTGTAACCAAGGCATCAGCATAGCCTCAGTCTGGTCCCTAGGCCTCTGGGGGACACCACGGGAGTGGTGTGGAGGGGGTCTGAGGGGGGACTTTCCCACCAAATAATTCATCTACAGAAGACAAGAAGCTGTCTTGGCCATTGCAACATGGAGGCGCCCTCCAGGGCTAGGATTTGGAGGGGGCTTAGCCCTGGTCAGTCCCATTATGTATAGGGTGAGGGTTGTTCTTTGTGACCGAGAGCCTATCTCCTTATCTGTTCAGAGGACCAAACGTAAGCAGGTCCAGAAGGTGGCAGGACCCCGAGGGGAAAGCTGTACCTCTGGACTCGGCCCCTCTAAGGGAGAAAGTGGGAGTTCCTGTGAGATGTGGGGGACCCCTGTTCACATCGGTGTTGGTAGCCCAAGTGTGACTGAGCCCAGTCCTAAGTGAAATGTGCCAGCAGAGCCAGTCACCAGACCTACGGGAGCTGAAAATAGTTCTTTCTTCTCCAGCACTTGTTCTGAACCGAGGCCAGCCTCTCGCCTGCAGCTGGACAGAGGAACACAGCAGCCTTCCTGTGTGGCTCTGCCACTGCCACCCCACTGCAGAGCCGGACTCCAGGCCTTTTATGTGGCCCCATAAATCAGGTGTCTGCCTTACAGGGTTTCTTGTGTCTACCAAGACCTGCAGGTCTGTGAGCAGGGTTTTCAAGGTCCACATGCCAGCTCCCTCTTTAAGGTTGGAAGGCTTTTGGTAAACTCCAGGAAGTGTTCTATCAGCCATTGGTTCCATTTGTGCAAGTTGAGAAGGAAGGGTGTTCAGGGCCAGAGGACTACCTCAGTCAAGTGCTTGACTGGCTAGCACCAGGACCTGAGGTTAAGCCCAGCACCCATGTAAAACTGCCATGCCTGGGCCCGAACTTGTGATGCAAGCACTGAGTAGGCAGAGAGAGGAGGATGCTTGGGCATCCCTGGCCAACCAGCCTACCCTAACTGTTGAGTTCCAGGTTAACGAGAGGACCTTTCTCAAAAGAGATGGCGAGTTTGATCTCTTGAATCCACATGTACCTGTGCACACGCACGTATACTTGTGCACACATGACAACCCACGTATATGCACATACACTCACACAAGTGTACACACACCTGGGCATTAAAAATACGTTTGTGTTCTGGTCTCTGCATTGGAGGAGACACTGGTGCTGTGTCAATGGCCTGCCCCCTAGTCTTGCCACCTCCTGCCTTTGCTTCAGAGCCTTGGTCTGGGGCCTGGAACTCACACCGGCATGGAAGTCAGACCAGCAGGCACATTCAGCCCCTGCCCTTGAGGCATGTGCCAGGTTCCTGGATCTCCTCCCTTGGAAGTTGACATAAAGTAACAGACCCCACCAGGGAGTCAAGAGGATACAAGATAACTCTTAATCCCACATTGCTCACAGGATGCTGTGGTCCTCATCGGACTCATTCCACCCATTCCAGGCAGGCACACTGGTCCAGCACCCTAGACTATAAATCAAGGCACTGAACTATATCAGAGATGGCAAATTCAGTCTCCTGAAGCAGCCAGGTATGTGTGACATTTGTGGGAAGACACTGTTCTCAGTATACTGCCACTCAGTATACTGCCACAAGGTATCTTTGACCCAGGGAGCCCCTGAGGATCATCCTGAGGGCACCTGGAATGCCCCCCTCTTGTTCACTCTTGCAGAGTTCTCAGTGCCAATAATAGTGGCCAGAGGCTAGACCACCTGCTGACTGGACAAACACACTGTTTATACAAACTGGAGCTCTCCACTCTTAGGTGGGATTTCAGCAACAAATTCAAAAGCATTGTCTAAATCCCTGGGGTTCAACGTAGACACACAAGCAGGCTGGATTCACTGGAATGTCCAGACCACATTACATCTCCAGGAAAACATTAAGCTAGGGAAATGGCCATAGAGTGATCACCAAGGTTCTGGGGACCTAGCCTGATGGATCCATGGCCAGGTTCCAGGAACACTGGGCTACTTTTCAGTGATTGTGTGAAACTGTGTGTCTTAGGGTTTTGCTGCTGTGAACAGACACCATGACCAAGGTAACTCTTATAAGGACAACATTTACCTGGGGGCTGGCTTACAGGTTGAGGTTAACATCAAGGCGGGAACCAGCATCCAGGCAGACCTGGTGCAGGAGTTGAGAGTTCAACATTTTCATCTGAAGGCTGCTAGCAGAATACTGACTTCCAGGCGGCTAGGATGAGGGTCTTAAAGCCCATGCCCACGCTGCCACACCTACTCCAACAAGACCACACCTTCTAATAGTGCTGCTCCCTGGGCAGAGCATATACAAACCATCACACTGTTTGGACTGTTCTGTGACCACTAACCCCTTCTGTGCAGATGTGACAGATACCTATCCCCCATCTCCCATGCATCCTGAATGACTGACCATTGTGCCTTCCCCATCCCTGGACACTGACCTTGACCCTCGGCTCTCTTCTTCCTCAGGCCTTGCAGGGTCTTCCCTGATGACAGATCTGGGGGGCCATCCACCTCCACCTGTGCAATTCTTTGAGTCTTTATTCCTTATCTCCTTCACTATCCTTCATCCCCCCTACCCCAGCCCTGCCCCAGTGCCATGCTTGTCTTTGTCACCCCTGGGACAGCTCTCCTGCCGGGATGTTTGAGGACACCCTTGTATTCTGTTGCAGGAGGACACCCTTGTATTCTGTTGCACGCTGGTTCGGACGTTCCCACAGCATCATCTTTTCCCCGTTCTGATGTCACTCCCCCACTGCCTCCTAGTGTTTGGATCTGCAGTGTCCCCCAGAGGCCCGCAGAGCACAGGCTTGACCAGCCCATGATGCTCCTGGGAGGTGGTAGGATGTTTAGGAGGTTAGGTCATGGGGGTGTGCCCTTAGAGGACATATTGGGACCCTGTCTGCCTTTGCTCCTCCTCCTGCACCATGCACCCCTGCCAAGATGCTCTGTGCTGTCCCTAACCCACAACCTCTAAAGCTGTGAGTGGAGACAAACGTTCTCTGTTATGCTGACATTTCCAGGTATTATGTCACCGTGAGGGAAGCTGACTATGTACCACCCAGACTTGCTTCCTTCCACCCCTCAGCCCATTCCCCACAGGCTGGCTGATGCCCTCAGCCTCCCAGAACCATGACAGTCTATCTGCCGAAATCCAAACCCAGCACAATCTGGCTGCCTAGTGGTGCCTGCAAAGTACCAGTTCCCACCACAGAACCATGCTCGGTGCATTCAGGGGGGCTCCCTGGAGCCCCAGAATGCCCTTCGGCTCTGTGAGCTCTGTTTGTTGGTGGGCATGGAAGTCACACAACCGGTCTTTTCTCCTCCAACCCCTGCCTCTGTGATCTGCTTGCCTCTCCTCCAACTCTTCCCTCCTAACTTGGGAACGCTGTTCTGCATCTAACTTGGTGCTTCTTTCTGGACTATGCCTGTACTGCCTGGTTTGTGTGTCAATTTGACACAAGCTGGAGTCATCACAGAGGAAGGAGCCTCCCTTGAGGAAATGCCTCCATGAGATCCAGCTGTGAGGGCATTTTCTCAATTAGCGATCAAGGGTGGGAGGGTCCATTGTGGGTGGTGCTGTCCCTGGGCTGGTGGTCCTGGGTTCTATAAGGGAGCAAGCTGAGCAGCCAGGGGAAGCAAGCCAGTAAGCAGCATCCCTCCATGGCTTCTGCATCAGCTCCTGCTTCCTGCCCTGCTTGAGTTCCAGTCCTGACTTCCTTTGGTGATGAACAGCAATCAGGAAGTGTAAGCTGAATAAACCCTTTCCTCCCCAACTTGCTTTGTGGTCACAATGTTTGTGCAGGAATAGAAACCCTGACTAAGACAATGCTCTTTCCCTATTTTTGCTTGACCAACTGCTAGCTTTTTCAAAGCCAGGCTATGTCTCTGCCCAGAAGACCTCTCCACCTGTCCCAGCCAGCCCCCACTGCCCTGTGCCCTCATACCCATCCTATCACCTGGATGGCTGCTTCTCCTGTCCTGTGACACTCTCTTGTGTCCTATCCAGAGCTCTTTGGAGGCAGAGGTTCTGGGAGGGTCCCTGCTGGATCCTTGAGGCCACAGAGAGATTGGATGGAGGCTCCAGCATTTGGTAATATTCCTGCGAACTCCAGGCAGCAGCCTGGTCCTTCCCCGTACTGCAGGGATTGGGTGGGAACTTAGCTCTTCCTGTCTGTCTCCATGGGCCCCAGCGTCTACCCTACATGGAGCTGAGGGAGGAGCTGGCCCGTTCCCTGGGAGCTCCCTGTTCTGACTCGGGGTTACTTAGAGCTCTACAAGTTCCTTGCGGACAGGGTCTGCAGCCACCTCACCTCACGTTAGCCTAGGAAGGTCTGGGTGAGTGGACGCGTCAAACAGCAGACGCTTGCCGGGGGTCAGGTACTCACACAAGTTCCCCACCACTGCCGTAGCAATAACCACAAACTTGGCAAATCAGAGTGCAGCTTTACTCTCTCACAGTCCTGGGGGGCAGGGCTGGCATCGGCACGTTGGCCAAGCTGGTCTTTCCTGGAGGTTTCAGAGAGGATGTCTGCCTGTGTTCTTTCTTTTCCAGCCTCTCAGGGTGCCTGCTGTCCTCGGCTGGTGGCGCCTTCCTCACCACACTCTGACCTCTGCTTCTGTCCACATGCATTCCAGCCCTCCTAAATCCCCTCTTAAAAGAACCGCTGTGGCTATGCTTCTCCCTCTGTCCCGAAAAACTTCAGGATCAGCCTAATCTCCAGAGCCCTAGTAATTGCCCTTCAAGGTCCCGACTACCCTGCTAATAACTTTCCCTGGGTATCTTTGTGGGCTGTGGGTCAGCTGACCAGATGGTCTTTATGATACCAGAGATGGTTGGTCAAGAAGCCAGGCTTCTTGGCTCCCTGCTGTTTGAATTCCAGCAGGATAATTGGAAGAGTCCCTTCCTGTTGGGCCACATGGGCATGAGGCTTCTCGGTTGCATCATTTATAAAGTCCCCAGAACCCTGGTCTTAAGGAGCCGGCCTGCGAAGACATAAATCAGTGGGTTCAAGCAGCTGTTGACAAAGGCAAAGAAGTTGGCGAGCTGCAGGCCCAGGTCTGTGATCTCCTTCCAGGAGCAGTCCTGGATCACTCTTACCTGGACCAGGAAATCCAGGAAAGCGAAGAAGTGGTAAGGGCACCAGCAGACCAGGAAGGAGGCTACCAGTGTGAGGATCAGCCCCGTCGTCTTGCTGCCCTTGGGACCCCCACACCTAGTCCTGCTGGCCTCCTTCTGTCCTCTCAGGGAGGCCAGGATGTGATAGTTGAAGAAGATGATAGCAGTCACGGGGAGGAGGAAACCCAAAACGTTCAACTCCACCATCCTTGCAAAGTGCCAAGCCTCGTGGGGGAAAAGCAGGATGCAGGCAGAGACGTTCAGATCGGGGACGACTTTAACAGAGCGTAGAAGGAATGTGGGGATGCTCAAGAGACCCCCGGCTACCCAGATGAGCAGGCACGTAGCTTGGGCTTGCCGTCGCCGCCGGTACCCCCAGCTGGTCATGGGGTATACCAGGAGCCTGTAGCGGTCCTGACTGATAGCCACCACCAGGAAGATGCTGACAAACAGGTTGGCCTTGATGACCCCGCTGACCACCCGGCAGAGGTCAGTTCCGAAGGGCCAGTTGAAACGGTTCCCGATGTTCTCTGCCCAGAAGGGCAGGCCCAGGACAAACACCAGATCGGAAGCCGCCAAGTTAGCCAGGTAGATTTCCGCTATGGTTAAGCGCTGCTGCCTCTGTCGTTGCTGCCACCACCACTGTCGCCAAGGCAAAAGGAAGAAGGACAAGACTAAAAGGTTCCCCAAGAGGCCAAAGAAGCAGATAGTGATGACGAACCCTGGCAGCACCCGATACAGCAGGTCCCAGTCTTCTAGGGCACTCTCGCAGGAGGTAATGTTGGCAGGGGCCTGCAGGCTTCGGTTAGAGGGCTGGAGCTCCAACAAGACCTCGGACGCCATCCACAGTGACCTGACGTTGACACAGTACAGGAGGTCAAATCCAGCTGTGGTCTGTTCCAAACAATAAAGGTTTTCTTTTTTTTGTTTTTTTTAAAAGATTTATTTATTTCATATATGTGAATATAGTGTCACTCTTTCTTGACACATACCAGAAAAGGGTATTGGATCCCCATTTCAGATGGTTGTGAGCCGCCATGTGGTTGCTGGGAATCGAACTCAGGACCTCTGGAAGAACAGTCAGTGTTCCTAACCGTTCCAGCCTGACAATAAAGTTTTATTGGCACACGACATTACTCCATGACTGTGTAGAAGGCGTCTGGGATGATTTTCATGTGCTGTGATGGCAGACCAGAGTGGGCCCAGCACAGTCGGTGTGGCTTGCAAAACTGATGGTATTTACTCAGTTCCTTTGGAGGAAGAGAGGACTGACCTCTAGGTTAAAAGGGGGAACTGGTAGGAGGTGGTGCTAGTAGGCTCATTAGTTAAAAGTTCCGGCTGCTCTTCCGGAGGACCAGGGTTTGAGTTTTAGCAACCAACAAGGCCACTTACAACCATCTGCGACTCCAGTCCCAGGGAACCTGACGCCCTCTTCTGTCCTCCACAGGCATTGCACGTACTCAGTGCACCTACATACACACAGAGGCAAAACAAGTTTTGAAGTAGAAGGGACAAGGGCCAGGCATGGTGGCACAGGCCTTTACTCAGAGCACTCCACAGGCAGAGCTGCGATCTCTGTGAGTTCTGGACCAGTCTGGTCTATATAGTGAGATCCAGGACAGTAAGGGCTGGGTAGAGAGACCTATCTCAACACACACACACACACATGGATTGTTAAACCCCTAACCAGAGGCTGGGTATAGTGGTTCACACCTGCAAACCCAGAACTGAGGAGCCTGAAACAACTTAGGGGTACACAGGAAGAGTCTGTCTCAAAACAACAACAAAAAGCCACCACCACCCCCAAACCCAGAAACAAACCGAAACAGACCAAACACAGGATAAAAATCCTTTTAAAACGAACGGCTGAAGTCTATCTCTCCTGGGATGCATATGTAGAAAAGAACGCTTTCTGTTTGTTGTCCTTTGCTAAGAGACATGATACAATTCCATTTAAGGAATTTAAGCCCTGAGAGGAAAATGATCCCTATAGACTTACCCGGATAGAAAAGCAAAGAGCTCACAGCTTCACCTGTGTTTTTGATGGTGACTGCTGTCTTGGGAGGTTTCTGTCCTGGGGCAGCTCCCTGGACACACGCTGGCTGGTCTTAAATAAACCACCTCTGTTCCCATGATGTCACAGGGGATTACCCAAAAAGTGAGTCTCTCAAGCCAGAGGAGGCTGAGGTTTGGAGGGGGCGTGGCATTGCCTTTCACTTGCTTAGGGATAGATAGTGGGAGGTTCTTTGACCACCATTTTGCACTTTCTCTGCTGACATTTTCCGCCTGTCGATTCACCTAAGTACTGTGTGTTGGCAAACAGGCCCTGAAGACACATTTCAGTGCAGACAATACTCTCAAGGCTCGCCCCCTGTCGGGATGTTGAATGATGGCTTCCCCAGTTCCCTGTTGGCTCCAGGAGGTCTGGGATTTGACCACAGGTTCTTGGGAGCACACGAGGACAGCTCCCTTTCAATCTGAGCAGCGAAGGACACACAGCCAAGAATCCATCAGTGTGGACCCCGTTGTACAAACAGTGAGCTCGGAAAAAGTTTGACTCACGCAGGGCTCAGAGTTGAGTAAGACTGGCCGCTATTTTCCTAATCCTTGCTGGCAGCTCTGGGTTTGGTTTTGGTGTGAGTTGGCTTCAGTGAAGCTGATCTACCCTAGACCTGGCTTTCAGAGAGGCAGAAATTCCTGACTTCCACCGAGACTGGGCGACAGGATCCTCCAGCCACCGGCCAGCCATCTCTCTCTCTCTGTCTGCCCTTACTGCTGGAAACTGCCCAGCCCAGGTTCATGGCGGAAACTCTGTTTCTAAAGGTGAGTCCAACTCATCCAGGTAAGATGTCCTGCTCTGTCTGACATCTGGTCTCCCTCCCTCTTTTCTTTTTATTTTTTCCCCCCATGACTTCACGGCCCCTAGCAACATTTCCAGATGTCTTCTCTTGTCGCTAGGGGATGTGGGATCATGGAAGCAGAAAGGTAAATGAGAAAGAGCGAAAGCGAGAGCAAAAGAGAGAGAGAGAGAGAGAGAGAGAGAGAGAGAGAGAGAGAGAGAGAGCAAGAGCGAGAGCAAGAGAGAGAGAGAGAGAGAGAGAGAGAGAGAGAGAGAGAGAGAGGAGAGAGAGAGAGACTGAGAAAGTCTCTTGCCTTCTCCCAGCCCTCCCAAGAGGTGCGGTGTTGTGAGCCATCTAGACACTTTTTATATGCACAGGGCTGGCTTAGCCCAGGAAAAGCTCAAAAGCCATGGGCTTTCCCACTTGGCAGTGTAGCCAGGCCTTGCTAGCCAGTGCTGGCTCTCCCTTGATTCACAAGAGTCTGGACTGATGCATGGCTGAGAAGCGTCGGTCCTGGGCACAGGTCTCTCTGCCCTGCAGTGTCCCGCCCTCGGCAGAGTCTTTGATTAGTTCTGGTGGGAGGAAGGAGGGCCTCTCAGATTCCCCGACCTAGAAGATATGTCGACATGCATGTCTGAAGGAATGAGAACAGCCGAGGGCAGACGGCCAGATTTGGGTGGGACCGCACTCAGAAGCCTTGTGGAGGCTGAGGAAGCTGGACTTTAGGGGAATGAATCTGTGGTGTCTGGATCGGGTCCAGGGCCACCCTGGGTAAGTTAGAGAACTTTTTGAAAGCAGGCTTATTCCTGCCATAGTGGGAAAGTGGCCTAGAGCTGGAGAGGAGAGGTTCCCCTTTGTCTTTGAGGCAATGGATGATGGGAAAGGGAGATATGGGGGCCAAACAGGTATGAGGAGAGGAGGGACCCTCCATCTGCAGTAAAGGCTGGCTCATCCTCACTGTCTCTTGAACTCCCTTCGCTGAGTCAGTCCCCTGGGTTAAAAAAAAAGTGGAGAAGCCAGGGCATGGAGGACAAGCTAGACCAGTCATTGACCAGAGACGGGACATCAGGCTAACCGGGCATCTCTCCTGCCTAGGCGTCTTTTCCTGTTCAGATCTCATCCATCGCCCCTGTCCCCCACAGCCCTTATCTAGCACCTGGCTGAGGAATATAGGGACACTGGGACCTCTTCAGTGGGTGGTTGTGTGTATGAGACCGTCTTCATGCTAGGTGTGGCCCTGGCCTGAGCCACCTGCAGCTAGCCTGAGGCAGGGGGGCTCTGAGCAGTGCCCTGGGGTGAGAAGCTGCTCACTGGGGGGTGGAAGCTGGACCAGGGTTCCATGCTCCAGGGGGAGTTTATAAGGAACCCACCTGTGCTCTTGGACCCTGTTCTGCGCTGCTTGGAAAAGGACATGGGGTCTCCCAGGTGCTCCTCACAAGGGAATCTCAGCCCTGGGTTCCAGTCCTCAAGAGGAAACTTCTCCAAGGCCCTATCTGGGTCTGAACCTGGACAATCAACTCTGCTTCTTTATCTTTTGGAATCTAAGACCTTTATACCCTTGAAACATTGACCCTCTGTCTCCAGCAGGAACTAAGGCAGGATGGCGGTCTTCAAGGCCACCCATGCCAGTCCTGATGCTCTCACAGGCCCTCCAGACCTCCTCAACCGTCTTAGAGCTGACACATCTTTCACCACAGAGCCTTGGGATTGCCGGCTTCCTCTGCCAGGAGCGGCTTACCCAGGAAGCCTCACGCTTACCTCCTCAGGTCTTCCTGTTTCTACAAGATGTCTGGAGATGCAGCCATTTTTGGAGCCTTCTCCTCCCCCTCCCCCTCCCCCTCCCCCTCTCCTCCCCCCTCCTCCTCCTCCCTGGCTTCCTGGATCTTCATTCCGCTTGCCACTTTCCATGTATTCTATACACACGTGTTAGCTCTCATTTGCTGCGCCCTGAGTGGGCGTGTGAGGTCTCCCAGCAATAAGTGTGTTTAATCTCTCCCTGTATTATGGTCACAGTTTCAACACCAGCCACCAGGCTGATGCATTGTGGGATGCCCAGGATTTGTTGAGAGAATTCAGAAATGATTTATACCTAATAACAGCAACATATCTCTTATGTAGTAAGCATATCCTAAACCACTTGTGTCCACGAGGGGTACAGAGGGGACTCCGCCCTCTCCCGCTCTCCCTTCTCAGAACGAGACTTCCCATCTTCCCGTCGGCACTTCCAGCAGGGCCATAGTTTTTATCATTGTGATGTTGCGTTCGACCGTGGTCCTGTCAGCTCAGGATGGTGACATGGCTGCCCTCCGCTGTCTTAATTAGGCTTACTATTGCTGTGGTGAAACTTCGTGGCCAGAAGCAAGTTGGGGAGGAAAGGGTTCATTCAGCTTACACTTCCACATCCCTGTTCATCATTGAAGGAAGCCAGGGTAGGAATTCAAACAGGACAGGAACCTGGAGCGGAAGCTGTGGCCTTGGAATGGGAACTGTTTATTGACTTTGCTCACCAAGGCTGCTTTCTTCTAGAATCCAGCACCATGGGCCCAGGGGTGGCCCCACACAATGGGTTGGGCCCTCCCACATGAATCGCTAATTAAGAAAATGTCTTATAGGCTGGCCCACAGCCCCATCTTAAGGAGGCTGCTTCTCACTGAGGCTCCTTCTTCTTAGATGACCTTAGTTAGTGTCAAGTTGACATAAAACCATACGGCTCGCCCACCCTGACCAGTCCTAGAGGAGCAGATGCTGCTTCTGTCCCACTGTGGAGGTCACACAGGTGACGCTGTGGAGAGGCAGCTTCCTCAGGAGGCTCAGAACCCCAAATCTGCCCTTATCTTCAAAACAACTGTCTTCCCTAGGGCCTTGGTGGCTGCAGGAGCCACAAGTCTGGAGGCAGGACTTTCAGTTTCTCTTTAACCAAGTTCAAGCACCTGCCCTTGGGGGTGGGAGAAGGAGATAAGTGTGGCAGCCCATGGGTATACACACCCACTGGTACCAGACCTATGCTCCTGGGATGGCCTCTGGCGAGCCGTGTGACCTTGGGAAAGCACCCAGTCTCTTTTGTTTGGTAAAATCTGCACAATTCAGAAGGCTGGGGTGTTGTGCTTTCGTAGGATGCTTCCTTCACGCTTGAGAACAGACGTCAGGACAGACAGCTGGAGGCCCTGGGGGGACTACACTTGCTCCACCAGACCCTCTGGCTATCACCCTTTGTTCTCTTGGGCTCAGGCCATCACTCTAGTATGTGTCCCCTCCTTTCCCTCAACTCTGGGTGCTCCTGTCTTTTGCAATGATAACAGCTGTTTGACCAAGGGCCCACTCTGCTCCAGTATAACCTCACTTTAAGCTGTTACTTGGGCTAAGACGTTATTCCCAACCAAGCCACACTGTGGACTTCCAAATGGACGTGTGTGTGTGTGTGTGTGTGTGTGTGTGTGTGTGTGTGTGTGTGTTTCCGGGAGATGCAGTGTGACCCCTTACACCAACTTTACCTCACTTAATTGTCACGACACCTGGATCCTTATTTTGTAGAGGAAGACGCCCAAGCAGGAAGCTCACTTCCTCCAGTCATGAAGTGGGTAAGCTGAGGCTGAGCCAGGAGCCCAGCCCCACTGTGGGACAGCCTTTGCCTTGCGGGTACCGCCCTCTACAGCTTTTCCTAAGGCCCCTTCGCAGAGTCACATGCTGGAGATGTTCTTACTTAGAGAATTGACTTTCCGTGTTACAGAAAGAGACCCTGAGGCCAAAGCTAGAGGAGTAGAGTTGAGTCGCTAGCCCGAGCCACTCGGGAATGTCTCCCGCAAGTGTCACATGTCCGTGGAAAGCAAGTGAGAGAAGCCAGACACCATCAGTATTCATGCATGAGTGTGCCAGCGTGAAATGCCGGAGGGGCAGAGGGAGAGACAGCGATGAGTAGCCACCGGAGCAGAGCAGTGGGATGGGAGGAATCTGAGGCGACAGCTAATGTGTTGGGGATTTTACTTTGGGATGATGAGGACATTCTGGAATTAAAGCGTGACGATGGTTGTGCAACTCTGTGAATCACTAAAAGCTGAAACGGGGGATGTGTGGGGCATGTGGATTGCATCTTAACACAGTTTATATTCGTGTGTCAGTGCGTGTGTCAGCGTAAGGTCACATGGTTCTCCACTCATGGTGGGGCTTCATCCCAATAAATCCATCATAACTCGAAGGCCGTATGAACGGGAAATCTGTGTTAGATTTCTATGTCTCTGAACGTCTCACTTGAGCAGCACAGCTTGTGGGGTGTTGTTTCCCCTCTGACTGTTACTCCGAGAGCTGCCCCAGAACTGCGGTGTCTCTGCCCACTGCAGAGACAGACTCAGGCATATCACTAGCCCGGGAAAAGAATCTGGATGGTCAAGGCCTGGTGCCATCCATCATAAAGTTGAAAATGTCTAGGTAGGACCATTGTAAATGGAGAACCTCTGTACTCATGGGGGCCCAAAGACACTGTTTATTGTGGTGTAAACAACAGGCCAGACTCTGGTATAGAAGCAATTTATGGGAGGTCCTCTCTGTCTGTGGTAGATTGCAAGTTTGTTGGCTAAGCCAGGGGTTAGGGGACATTATTCCAAGCACTTTATATCTGCTGATGCAAGCAGGGGATACAAGCGTGTGCACGTGTGTGAGGCCAACCTCAGACGTCATTCCTTAGAATGTTTTTGAAACAGGGCCTCCCCTTAGCCTGGAGCTTGTCCATCACGTTATACTGGCTGGCCCGTGTGTGAGTCTTGAGCCGTTTACCTGTTTCCACCTTCCTAATGCTGGGACTGTAAGGACACACCACCAAGTCCAGACGTCTTCACACCTCAAAACTCAGATCCCAGCAAGTACTTTTCTCAACTAAGCCGTCTCCCCAGCCCTCCGAGCATTCCCACTTGCAACAATGGGGAAGGGGAAACACCGCCATCACATTTCATAGATGAAGGACGTCACTGTGCAGGAGGAAGATGGAGGGAGATGGCTCCCGGCAGGTCTCACAGACGGACCCACAGCTGGCAGAGTCACTGGGGCTCCCTAACACCCCCTTTAAGAACTATGGACCCCGATAAGTTCCCAACCTTGCCGGTCTCCATGGAAAGGGGTGAGGTCTGGTGTGGTTCTTAGTTCCATGGGCCTGGTTGACCTAGACCTGGTCTCAGCCGAAACCGAAAGATGTAAGCTTTCAGCCACTGTTCTTGCCAACTCCTGACCTTGGTTGCTCGTCCGGGACCCCCACATTCACTTTGGACCTAGATGAGGGATCGGGGCTGTGTGAGGCTTGGCAGTGAGATTAGCAAAGACACAGAGCTGCACTGCTGAATTGTGTGAAGTTCTACCTTCTGAGCCGCAGAGACTGTGCTTGCTTAGTGTGTCCCTCAGTCAGTGAACTCTCCTCATGGCCTCACATGAGCTCCTATGGGAGCCCCTGGCCTGAGGGAGATAGCTCTACATTTGGCCTTGACTGCCCTGGCTAGAGCAGAATTCCTGCTCTTGACTGGTTTTCTAAGACCTCCCAGGAGCTCTCCTCACGGGTCTGACTTCCTGGAGCCCAGGGAAGGGCCTGTGTGGTAGGGTTAGGGTGGACAGTCCCGCATCCAGATCTGACTCCAGTGATTCCAGCCCCAGCCCATGGCTCCTCTCAGAATCCTACCCGTACTGTCCCCTAAATAAATGGTTTGTCATGCCCACATCTCTATCCCCTGGAGCTGGAATCTCCTTCGGGCACTTCAGACGTGGGGTACTGAGTGTGGGGTGGAGGCTGACAGGAGGAGGGGTACCTGAGGAGAAGTGGAATGTCTCCTGAGACCTGCCCCAGCATTTTGAGCCCACTGTAGCTGGAGGGAAGAGAAGGAGTGGAGTAGAAGGGGGTGGAGCCAGCAGGGTGGGCGGGGTTAGATCACTGGAGGCCTTGCAAGCCATGTATGAATGTGTAGCTTTATTACAAAAGGTTTCCTTGTGAAGAGTGTCCTCATTGACATTCCCGTCCCCACCATATTCACCACCCTGGTCAACAGCTTCTGCACCAACCATCAGCATCATTTCTGCTATCACTACCACTGCCACCATTGTCACCATTATTAACATCATCACCATCACAGACGACATTCACCATCATGGGTGACATACACCATCACAAGTGACATACACTACTATCACAGATAACATGACATATAATATCATGGATGACATACAATATCACGGATGACATTCACCATCATGGATGACATACACCATCACAGATGACATACAATATCACAGATGGCATTCACCATCACGGATGACATACACCATCACAGATGACATACAATATCACAGATGGCATTCACCATCATGGGTGACATACACCATCACAGATGACATACAATATCACAGATGGCATTCACCATCATGGGTGACATACACCATCACAGATGACATACACTATCACGGATGATATTCACTATCATGGGTGACATACACCATCACAGATGACATACACCATCACAGATGACATACACTACTATCACAAATGACACAACATACAATATCATGGATGACATACAATATCACAGATGACATACACTACTATCACAGATGACATGACATACAATATCATGGATGACATACAATATCACGGATGACATTCACCATCATGGATGACATACACCATCACAGATGACATTCACCATCGTGGAAGACACTCACCATTACAGATACGTATCTCACAGACTGGTTTCAAGTCTGTACCAGACACCGTCCTAAAAAGTCTCCTACATGAACCCTGTTGCCAGTTTTCTGATTTGATTGCTGCCATTGCTGACCCCATTAAAAGTTGACATAACACGGATAAGAGTCGAATGGGAGCCCGGGTTGAACCAGAATGGGACTCCACGTCACCCTGACCCTGAAACCTGAGAGCTGTTCCCCATGATCACAGCCTTCTGGGACTGTAGTCTTGAAAACTGCTGTTGCCGAGGGCAAAGAACGAGAGGGTGGAGATATCTAGCAGTGGAGTGAGAAGCAGTTAGCCAGGACGGTCGGTCATAAAGACCCAGGAAACATAAGGGGCAGAATCTGAAAGGGATGCTTCTCCACCCAGGGGTGAACAAGACGGGGTTCAGGGAACACTGAGCTCCAGGTTTCTGGAATGGACAGATGGGTATATGACTAGGCAATGCTGTTTGTGGAGTCACAGAATGAGGTCTTGTTTGATGGATGAACAGAAACATGGAGAGTGGATGTGGAACCGGAATGTGAAGTACAGAGATTCCCATCTCTGGGAAGACACAAACACTGGTCTTTCGTCTCCATATAATGCAGGATGCTCTTGGTTCAAGGTGAAGGTCAAATGGAAGTGTTTGGCAGACATGAGCGACTGGGCTTGGCCGTCTCTGACATCTGAACATCTGAAAGAGGCTTGGTCATCAGGTGTCATGGAGTAAAGCAGCGTGGGAGGAAATACCCAAAATGCATTTCTGAGAAAGTCCTAACGCTATTTGTTAAATATATTCACGCATATTTCAATGCATATTAGTCAGTATGCAAATTGTGGTGTGTGTTGCCCGCTCAGCCCCAGTCCCACCACCTGCCGCTCAATTTCGAAAGCTTGGAGACCAATGATCATTTCCATGGGAACGGAATGCATCCCTCATCTCCCAAGGCTTTTGACTACCAAAGGCAGTGTCCCCGAGTCAGAGCTCAGAGGTTCAGGAAGTTTGACACAGGGAAACACCATGCAAAATTCATCTGTTTATTCCAGCGCACAGAGGAGGTGTGTTCTTACACAGAGTGCTCCTCCCTTGTCGGCCACTTCCTCTGCACGGTACAGAGCTTTCTCCGTCCTTCAATGGACATGGTTTCTCATCAGGGTGTTGACGCAAGGCACAAGGGGGCTTCCCTCCTGCAGACCTAGTTGCAGACCCTGCAGTGACCCAGTTTCAGACCCTTCAGCCACCCTGAGGGACCCAGGCCGCGTCCCTCACGCCCGTAGCCCACCAACTTCTCCTCTGAGGGTGGGGCCCTGCTTCGCCTTCACAGTATGGGTGTGGCTGAGTCCATTCTCAGCGTATGCCATCTGTTTCCTTCTTTTGGCTACAAGTGGAGGATGGGGTGGAAAAAAGAATTTCCTGGGGTCTTCTCTCTTAGGAAATTCAGAGTCAGATTGGTGGGGATTCACGGGCCTTTTGCCATGTAGGCTCTCCCTTGGCTCCAGCCTGGCCAGAAACACCAGTGAACTCTGCCCATTTCCTGAGTCTCCGTAGCCCCCGGCTATCGAGCGGTCAGCTCCTGCGTGGCTTGGTGTTGGAGGTTGTTTGATATGTCCCTCAGATGTCCCCAGGGGCTTGACAGAGTGTTAGCCTCAGAAGCCAGCCAATTGGCAGTGAAATTGTTATAGTTGAGTCTGAAAGGCACCTCCCTTCATTCCTGACTGCTGGTCCTATTTTGAAAGGCGATGGAAGCTTTAAGATGTAGGACCTAGTAGGTGAAAGGTCACTAGGGGCAGACATTTGAAGGTCATATGCCGCCCTGGTTCCAGCCGTGTCTCCATTTACTGCTCTGTTTACCATACAGACCCCGGCTACACTGGACCATAGCCTTTTTTTTTGACACTGAGAGACAAAGTAACCCTTCTCTTTCCCTTAAGTGGCCCCTGTCGTTAAGTTTATCACAGGATACGGACACGTGGAAAAATAAACTCCCATGGAAGATTCTGGAACTATGAGTATGGTGTCTGTCACCCGAGTCTATGGCGTTGCTGGGGCAACTGTCTCCACTGACACTGAGCTCACCCAAGGCCCCTGGAATAGGTTCTAATGGGGAACCCACTGGCCCTGAAACCATCCGGAAGGCTATCCTATCTCTGGTGGAAGACCTGCTCAATATGCAGATGTGTTGTTCCCCTTTCCCCCAAGGTGGGGGTGGTTCTCCTGTCAGAGTTCCCCAGGGCCCAGGCAGCCCTACCCACCCCTGACATCACTCACGAGGCACCCTGCAGCCATGTAGGGAGCTGGGCCTGGAATTGACGCCCTCAGTTAAGTAACCTTGGATGATGGGTCAGCTCTTTGGTAGCATCCCTGCTTTGTGAGTCACTCTCAGATAAACCACTAATTGGCATCCCTTGGTCACTGAACCAGGAGCCCTGGGAAGCAGCTTAGACTCCCCCAGTCAGCTACCAATTTGCAGCCATGCTGTGAGGTGTGGATTCTCCGGGCAGGTCCCACCAGAAATCTTTTTCTTTGTCTCATTGCAAAACAAACACTTGCTTTCTCCCGCCCTTCCCAAGTACCAAACGCTTTGTTGTGTGTGCATAGGGGTGGGATACTAGGAGGGAAAGGTAGGAGGGAGTGAGGGCCTCTTGTACCTGCAGGCAGAGTAAGCCTGAGTGGCTTTCTCTGTGCCAAGTGTCTCCGTGTGAGTGTGTCTTGATCTAGTGATGTGCGTTCTGCTGCATCTGCACGGGATGTGTGTCCTGACCCAGTGATGTGCGTTCTGGTGCATCTCCATGTGATGTGTGTTCTGATGCGTCTGCATGTGACGTGTGTCCAGACCCAGTGATGTGTGTTCTGACGCCTCACAGCCATATAGCACCCCACTTTTCAAAGCACAGGACACCCTCACATTACAGCAGAAGAAGCAGAGGCAGGGATCAGGCTACCGTGTTCAGGGTTACCGGTCCCCCTAGGCCCTGTGCTCTCCCCTCTCCCACAGTTCCTTGCTTTGGCACGCCATCAGCAGCCTTCTGGAGACTGCAAGTCCTTGGCTTTCTCCACTAACGTCAGGGCTCCTTTAAGACATTACACTATGTGTGTCTTCCCTCCTGCCCACAGTGTTCAATGCTGTGTACTCTGCAAGTGCTCCATAAATGCTTTGGGGTTCTTCTTTTGTACCGTCCACCTTGTCTAGGGGTGAGAGGAACCACAGAATCCCAGTCTCTGGGCTCTTACCAGAGACTCCTTAGAATTCAGCCTTCAGAAGACCAATAAATCTTAAACTCTTGAAACTGGGAAATGAGGCAGCCATGCCAACTGTGCATGTAGCCACAGGGCCAAAACCGGCAGGAGATCTGTCCTTCCCCCAAAGGGAAGGAAGCTTTGTCACTCCCATCCCTACCCCATGACCCCCTCCACTCATGGGGATTTTAGAGCACCAGCCAGTAATAACAACCCCTCTATGCTCCAGGGTCCCCATCCCCCACAGCACGCTTATGCCGTGAGACAAGACTGGAATCACCTGCCTGATTCCCTAGGATGCTTCAAGCTCCTTCCTGAACCCAGGCTGAGAAGCTCAGGTCCCAGCAGTTCTCACACGCTCGGCAGTTGTCCTGCCGGATGGCTTGTGTTCACTGCTTGTTCCCCGCCCAATCCTGCAGCTTGTGGATCTGCCGGTCCACCGAGATAGAGGTCCTCAGAGTCCCCATGGAGTTCTCCATCTGGACGGACTCTCCCATGCAGCCTCCCTTCCGGCATATTGCCTGGTACACCTCTCGGGACTTCTTTCGGAAGCGCTTGCCCACAATCACGTACACCAGCGGGTTGAGGCAGCTGTTGCTGTAGGCCACGTAGGAACTGATCTGGGTGACAATATCCACAGCACGCTCGTTCCAGCATCCCGACAGCACGCCAAGCCGCAGCAGTGTGTCCAGGAAGGTGCTGATCTGGAAAGGAAACCAACACAGCACAAAGAGCCCCAGGACAGCCAGCACCAGCACAGTGGCCTTCCTCTCCGTCTGGACCTCCTTGAACTTCTTCATCTCGTTGTTCCTCAGCACCTGCATGATTCGCACCGTGCAGAAGGTGATGATACTCAGGGGTAGGAGGAAACCCACCAGGTTCAGCAGCATGTTGGTGAACACCTCCCAGGAGCGGGATGGGTAGACAATGACGCAGGCCGTGACGTTGTGGCCCTCTTCCCTGTAGTCCTTCATGGTCCTGAACACCAACATGGGTGAACTCAGAAGCAGCGTACAGCTCCAGATCACCAGGCTGTACAGTTTGGCCCAGCGTACCCCGCGCATCCGGCCCATGGACATGGTCTTCACCAGCGCCAGGTATCGGTCGATACTCACAAGCATCAGGAAGCAGATGCTGCTGTAGAGGTTCATGTAGATCATGGTATTCACCACGCGGCACAGCACCTCTCCGAACAGCCAGTCGAAGTTATTGGCGATGGTGATGGCCCAGAAGGGTAATCCGCAGGCCAGGATGAGGTCCGCGGCTGCCAGGTTGCCCAGGTAGATCTCAGCCACAGTGCAGTTGGTTTTGTGCAGACAGAACACGCTGAGGACAAAGATGTTCTCCAGTGCGGCCAGCAGGAAGAGGACCCAGAGGAAGGGGGCCTGGATGGCATTGAGCCAGCTCCACCACTCAGTGTCTGGGCAGTTGACCTCTGAAAAGGTCCCGTTATGAGCAGACCCCAGGGCTTGCGTGGTGATGTTGAACATTTCAATGCTGAAAGCAAGTAGAGAAAGAGACAGTTGTATCCTCGGGCCACAAGGAAGGGGAGGGGAGAAGACGGGATAGGGGAAGGAGGAAAGGCAGGGAGGAGCTCAGAAGGAGAGGTGGACCAGAGATTCTATTGCTCAGATGACGGCTCCTCAGGGCAGTGGGGGTGTGGGAGGTGGTGGAGCTCCAGTCTCTCTGGGCACAGCACTAGGGGACATTGGATTCTCCAGCCCTTTGAGAGGTTCTCTGCTCGTAGGACCAAAGGGACCGTGGTCTGAGCTCTGTTAAGAATCCTTCCCTAGGGGCTGGAGAGATGGCTCAGTGGTTAAGAGCACTGACTGCTCTTCCAGAGGTCCTGAGTTCAATTCCCAGCAACCACATGGTGGCTCACAACCATCTGTAATGGGAACCGATTCCCTTTCTGGTGTGTCTGAAGACAGCGACAGTGTACTCACATACATAAAATAGATAAATAATTAAAAAAAATAAAAGAGCGGGCTTGGGGATTTAGCTCAGTGGTAGAGCGCTTGCCTAGGAAACGCAAGGCCCTGGGTTCGGTCCCCAGCTCCGAAAAAAAAGAAAAAAAAAAATAAAAGAATCCTTCCTGGCTTCCCTGGCGACTCTAATGACCACGAATGCTACACCCAGACTCCCTTGAAGCCGCCACTATGAGAAGATGTGCTCGATGCCTTCTCACGCCTCTTCCCCTCCTCAGAGCGGGGTCACGGGTGAGCTGTGAGTTAGATCAGATCATTGATGTCATACCAGGTGGAGAGATGGCAGCCTGGTCCCCAGAACACAGCCACGACAGCCTGTGTCTTCGGGCAGAGGGAGGACCTTGTGTCCATGCAGCAGAGCACAGGAGGTGAGCAGAGGGTGCACGGGAGGAGGCACAGCGAGGCTTTGGACCAGTCCTCCTGGGGTCAAGTCCTGGTCACCGTATGGCCTTGGACAGTTGCTTAGTGTTTCTGGACCCCTAACCAGCAGAGTGGGAATAATGTCAAAGCATGATTATGAAGATGCATTAAAAAGCCTACAGCACACCCAGGGCACGTGTGATTAGTCACCGTGGAGTGGGGGATGGGAGGGCCCTTCACTGTGGGGCAGGTGAGGGGAGGCAGTAGGCAGTGAGAAGGCTCTGCCCAGCATCCTGGCGTTTCTCAGGAAGAACCCCAGAGTGTCTTCTGGGCTGGTGTTACCCGAGAGCCAGCCTGTGACTCATGAGTGACTCGGTTTGTATCCTGAGGTATCTGGAGCCCCTGTAGCTCCCTTGTGGATAAGGAGCTTGTTTTGCTCCTAAAAGCCATAGACACCTCTGTGATGAGTCCTGGGTAGGCAGTGACATTATCCCACCATCACCATCACCATCATCACCACCACCACCACCACCACCATTAGGAATCCTGGAGCCGGGCCCAATTGGGATTTTAAAAAGCCTCCGATGGGGGAGAATGCAGGCAAGGCTGGAGCAGTGACAGATCTCAAGTCCATTTCGGGGTCAGGAAGTGAGATTCAAGTTTGGCAGGGATGTGTGTGGAGGGAGAGATGAGACTGAACAAGGGAAGAAGGGAGGGTCCCCATGGTGGCCCTGAGGATGTTACTTACAGAGGGGCCAAGGGGTAAGACATATGCTCTGGGAAGATGCCTGGCTACACACACACACACACACACACACACACACAGTCTCTGATACAATTCCTTCGGGTCTAATTCTTGTTCCTATGGACGTAGTTGGACTTAGTGAACTGCTGCTGACCCGTAGTGGTGATAGGGACATGTGACTTCCGAGGTGGGGGTCTTTAAATGCATTGCAGGGCCTTCCTGGCCTCACAGAGTGGGCTATGGGAAGCCAGACACCCTAGGGTGTTAGAGGAGTCACCAACCCCAGTGCAGCCTGTGCTGTTTCTGCTCCCGCGGCAGTCTCTTCCAACTGAGCCTGGTCACCACGCAGCAGAGACGGGTCACCTGCAGACTGTCCTACACCATGACCTATGGAAAAGGCTCTTCTTCTGGAACTTTCCATATGTCCTCATTCTGGCCCTCGGCCCTACTTCTGCGGACCTGGAGAGCCCATGTTAGCAGCTTGGGGTTCGCTATTTGCTCACTGGAGCCTCATGCATACCATCAGAGCCATTTGGTGTCCATTGTGAGGACCAGCGTGCTGGAAAACCCCAGGAATCCAGGAGGCTGTCTGGCCAGTGAGTGAGCATGGAGAGCTTTTGGGACATCTCTGCTGCCACAGGATGTTGGTGATCGGTTAGGACCCTCTGCTGTGCCGCCAGCATTGGTTCCTCAGGATGGAGGCCCTGTCTCCTGGCTCTACTCTGACTCAGTTTCCCCAAGCGTTCCCTTAGTCTTCAGTCTTCCAGCAGATGTCAATTCCACAGTGACCCTGTCTTCACAATGACTTGGACACCTCCCTTGCAATGAAGTGTCCTCGTGCCTTCCCCTAGTCCCACAAAAGCCCACTCCCGCTGCTCCTGATAGGACCGTGGGGACTAAGGTTAAAGCTTTGGTCTTTGGGCCTAACACAAAATGCCCCCTCAACCATGATCCAAAACAGGATGCTGCCTGTCCTGGAGTCCTAGAGTGAGCGATAATGAGGCGAAGAACCCTTGACTCACCCCAGAGAGGCTGTGGTGGGCATGGGCTCATGCACGGACAGGAGCACGGGTCGCTTCCAAGAACAGTGCATTTGTACTCAGGACAAAGACGAGTGAGGATCGTCCTGGGGAAGCAGAGAAGAAAATGTCATTAGCTGTGACGGTCAAAACACACATATCTGGGCTGGAGAGATGACTCAAGTCATTATGAGCACTGGATGCTCTTACAAAGAACCTGGGTTCAAATCCCAGCACCCAGATGGGAGCTCACAAGTGCCTATAACTCCAGTTCCAGGGGATCTGACATTCCCATCTTGTCTCCAAGACACCAGACACACACAGTTCATAGATAGACACATTAAAAAATAAGTAATTGAGAAAAAAACCCCATCCTCCATGAGTATGAAAGATGGGGTCTTGGGCCTTCTCTAGACATACAAATGCTTAACCCATGTGGAATGTGGGCACGCACAGTGAATGCAGCTTCACTGTCTATGTCCAGGATGCTTGCAGGCTGCAGGGAAGGGGGAGGTGCCATTCAAATAGTCACTAAGGCTTGCCCAACTGATGTCAAATACTAGGCCGATGGCTTGGCTGTGTCCCTGGGGGCATCGTGTAAGAGCCTGGTTCTTATAAAAGGTGATATCACACATTCAGTCTGAACTGTCCTCCACTGGCTCATGTCTTGGTCCCAAGGGGGCAGAACTATTTTGGGATGCCGTGAACCTCTAGGGGGCAGGCATTATCCAGCAGAAGTGGGTCACTAGGGAAGACCTCTTGAGGGTCATACGCACCCCTGGTTCTGAGTGACTCTCTGCTTCCTGTCTCCTACAATGAGAGGCTCCTTGTCACATGCTCTCACTGCATGGCCTCTGCCAAGCCTTCCCCAGACAGACCGAACCCGCTGAAACTGAGTCTGTCCAAACTCGCCTCTGCTCAGGCGTTTCTGTCAGGTGTTTTAGCCTATCTGGTCTTCACACTTTGTCCAGGACTCCGTGTAACATGACAGTCCTGCCTGGGAGGTGTTTAGGAAACCGGGTTACGTGTATTTGTGGGTGTGCGTGCATGCGTGTGGGTCGCTACCGATGTCTCGCTCAGCAGCCAGTCACTCCTAAGCTAGAAGATTCTGGACACAGCAAAAGCACCTAGCTTTAGAAGCCAGGCTCTCCCAGTTCAGTGCGTGCACACGTGTATGTGTGTGGTACCCAGATGACACTGGAGCTTTTACGGGAACTTTCCAAAGCCAAGGCCAGGACTAGGAACTCAGAAGAGTCTTTCTCCACCAAGGGAAGATTGGGAAAGAGAATACTCTACATCTAGGCTTTCAAAGATCCTTCCATACTCTAGGGGGAAAGCCACTGGGTAACTAGGACTCTGCATTCGAGGCACTGGGTGTAGCACATGTTAAGATTCACGTGGGTGGGGTCTGTTAGTCGCATGCCAGTTATCCAGAAGGGCAGAGATGCCTCTTATTTTCTGGGACTGACTAGCGTGTGGCTAGACAGTGACAGTTCCTGGAGACCTTGGGTCCTTGATCTTGGTGGCCCTGAAAAGGTAGCCAATAGTCCTAGTGACCGGTATGGCCCAGCCAGCTCCTGCTTTCAAAATAAAAGCAAAATGTGTGTTCGCTCTTGCCCAACACACGGACAGCAGGTGCTTTACTGCCCAGAGTACTTGGCAACCACAGGCTACCCCTCTGCTCCTGTATCTCTGGGAACTGCCTGGCTCCAGTGTGGGTTCTCCTGGGCCCTGCTCCAAACCCCCCGTTCTCCACTGCCTTGGGTTTCGCAGGCCCCTTGGGGTCACTCCTGGGATTCTGCCATTTGGCTTCCCAGTACATTTGGCCAGTACAGGGGTACAGTGGGGGATATTGGCACCCCAGCTCCCTGTCTTGAGGGCCCTTAGGGTCCAGAGTTTCTAGTTTTCACCAAGAGCCCTCTGTCTAAAAGGGAAGAGCAGGGGGTGTAGGCCATGCCATCTCAGGGCAACCAGGTGCCCTTTTCCCATCTGACAACACATGTTCTCTATACTCCGACGCGACCGGTCTGCCAACCTCTTATGCCACCCGGCCCAAATGCTCCCTCTGGCTCCCACTGGGGTCCTGACAAATACGTTTGGGAGAGCAAGTTCAGGCACAAGAAGAATGTTTCAAGAGAACGAGGAGGAAAACTCGGTGCTCATGACAGTGGTATGTTGGGCTGTATGTGTTGGGGGGAGAAGGGGGCTCTACAGATGCTGATTCTCAGGGATGGGACGGGTCTGAGTTGACTCCTGTAGATGCTGGGAGCTGGTGGAGAGCATGGGGCATCTAACATTCCAATTCTCTTGCATGCTCAGTGTGGGCAGCATCTTGGGATGTGGGGTCAGGAGATGGAAGAAGAAAGCTTTGCTTTTTGCCTGCTCACGCCCTCCATTCTCGTTGGCAAGTTCATCTACTCTGTTGCTGCTGCAGGCTGTCACTGATGACGCTACCCATCTTTTTTGGGGTGTCTGACATGGACTGACAGCCAGGGGCTCTTTAGGAATTCTCCAGGCCTCTAGCAACAGATTGGGACTGCTGGGGAACCCACCTTGGGGTTCTCAGCCCCTTCAGAATGAAGAAACAGGAGTCGCTGGACTACCAAGACCGTATTTCATAAGCACTCTATTCTGTTGCTGCTGCAGGCTCCTTTTAATATACATTCATTCTGTCTGTTCTGTTCCTCTTATGACTCTTGACCAACAGATAAAATCCTCCCCGGGGCTATTATCATCAAAGTCAGCAGGGCAGCCTTTCCCTGTGCTATCACTCGGCTAGTAATCTGCTCTGCTGCACCACCAGGGGGCGCCCTGCTTCAGCCACAGGAATAGGATGGGTCAGGATTGAGGGAGGGGCCCTTCCACTCAGCCTGCGCTCCAGTTCACAGCTCATGTTTGACTCTGATTTCCTATCCGGGTGGACACTGACTTCACAGGGGTTGAAGGAGACGGGCAGCCTGATGATCCCGGGCAACCACTGAGACTCTGTTCTGTGTTCTGAGGGGTGGCTCTCCTACACTTCAGCATCTCAGCAAAAAACGTATGTGCACACGTGTGTGCATGTGTACCTGTGTGCATCTCTCAGTATATGCAAAGTGTACATGTGTGCCCACCCCATGCCACACACTCTTCTCATGGGAGGCCCCGTCTCCCTATCTCCCACTCTCTGCCCAGCACACCTCAGCCCCTTGATTAACAACAGCGAATCAGTAATCAAACCTCTTCACACTAGCAGGCCAGAGCCAGAAAGGGTTAGGTTTCCTAAATCCCTTCCCTGAATCCTCCCAGAATATAATTTTCCCCCAAAGTCAGCTTCCAGCCAAGGCACAGATGGGGCTGTTGTAGGGGAAGGGGACCTCATAACCTGCAGCAGCCCCTGCAGCAAAGTGCAGCCCTGAGCATGGGTTTCCAGGGAGCCCCGGGCTCTTAAAGGAGGACGGTCAGAGCTGCCTGCAGGGTTAGGGGTTAGGGGTGAACAGCAGGATCTCCACTCTCAGAACTCCTAAAGAGCCAGATCAAAAAAACCAGATCCAAACTAGACATGTGTGTGTGTGGGCCCTCCCAGCATCTGGACACTTTCTGGTTTTGGAATGTTCTTGAAATATTACTAAAGGACAGAGGGAGACTTAAGAGGTGGAACCCCTTCTCCCATCATGCTCTCTGCAGGGGAGGCAGGAAGCAGCTGAGATTGCCGGATGAGGGATGACGGCTCACCTCTGACCCTGGGAGGGAGGCTGACTTAATTCTTTGTTTCTTCTTGTTCATCATGGCTAGCTGATCCTGTTTAGAATGTTACTTTACTTCTCCACACTGCACTTCACAATTTTGATTTATTTGTAATGTAATCTTACCCTTGAAGTAAAACCGCTCCTTGAAGTATAATTCCTGTCTACACCATTAGCCCTCTCATGGGACTGTGGGCCTGAGCTGTTCACTGGCGTCATAATGACCTGAAACAAACAGTGCTTTTAAAGCCATTCCTTTGTTTCAGTGCCCTTTTGTTGAACGTGTTCTGTATGCTCCAGACTCTTAATTCAGTCCTGGCTTCCCCAGACATTTTCTATACTTCCAGCTCTGCCTGAAGCCTCACACCTCGACCAACAGTCCACACTCCTGTCTGCTCCCTCCTAGCCACACCCCTCAGCCTGCTGCCCAGATGCTATCCCTACCTCCCACCATCTTCTTCAAAGTGCTTTGCCATGGTCATCCATGTGTGACAGCCTAACTAGGCTAGTGTTCCCTATTATGTCCCCGGTCCCCTAACGATGGCCTATGTATTACGGTGGCGGTTTTAAGTAAAATCTATAGCCTCTGACTTTCTACAAGGAAGACATCCATTAGTGCATTTGTTGATGACAGCGATGTGTCGCAGTGTTGAAGGATAGGCCTGTGCCTGAGGTCACTGACTGGACTTGGTCTCCCAGGAGGAGGACATTTGGAGCAGACCCCAGTTTCACAGATGAAGAAACACTCCATACAACTGGCAGCTGCAGTCCGAGTCCAACACAGGGTTGACCCTTCCCTAAAGACCTTCCCCAGGTTTCAGGGAACCCAGACACTCTCCCCAGGCCCATCAGTCAATTCTTGGCAATAAACCCTATGATCTGAATCTCCAGCCGGCTCCATTTCTCAAGCCAAGCTCCTGCCTGAGAGTGTTAAGATTTCCCGCTGCTTGGGTAGTGAGGTCTGTCCCTTCTGTCCCTACATTTACTGCAATGCCTATGTGGCTCCTTTTGCTTCTCTGGCCAAGTGCCTGGCCGACTGCAAGTACTGTCCTCTGGGCTAGCTGACAGTCAGCGGGGAGGAGATGTTTACTTCTCTTTTGCTCCCGAAGCAGGAATCTTTGCAGATAGAGGCAAAAGGTAACAATATTGCACTTCCACTACATCCTCACACCCTTGGAGGCTGAAACACCCCAGACAAAAAACTCAGAGGCTTTGAAGTGGCCCCATGTGGTTCAAGCCCACCAATCAGAGGCGGGTCTCAAACCCAGAGCTGCACAAGGCTGAATGCTAAATCATTCTCTGGCCCTGGAGAGGCTCCCATCCATCTCGTGCAGGATGCATCCCAAGGAGAAGCTGAGGTAGGTGAGCTCACAGACTAACTGCTTATGAGGGAGGCTGTACCTTGCTTCTCCTCAGGGAGGATACGCTGTACAGGTGACTGCCCAGGGCCTCTCTGACCCTCTCTCTGCTCAGACTCAGGCTCTGATGGGCACTAGAGGATCTTCATGGAAGGAAAGAAGAACAGAAGCCTCTAGCCTGGCCCCGGTGGTATCTGACCACTGTGATGATTGGATATTATGGGGTTCGCACCACAGGAAGACCCTTGCCTCTGTTTTGCCAGCTATTTTGAAAACGGGGCTTGAACAGAGTTTGACAAGGAAGCTAAGGAGAATGGCTGCTGTGTGTGTGCCTCTGTGCTTTATACACGTGCACAGTGTGCCTAGGAATGGTGCGTGTAGTATGTGTACATAGTATGTGTTTGTGTATGTATACATAGTTGTGTATGTGTACATAGTGTATGAATGTGTGTGCACATGTACATGTATGTGTGCGTGTGTATTCGTGCATGTGTGCCTATGCTCCAGTGACTGGATGTGTTCTGGGAGAATGCCCAGTGTTTTCTGAGCCTCTCAGTTACTATTATGTGTGCTCAGGAACATAACAAAACAGGGCCGGGTACCTGACCTGTCCCGGGATTTTATCACTGAGACCCGCAGCTAATCCAAAGGCCAGCTCCACCATTCAATAGCTGTAGATAGTGTGGCCTGAGTTTAGCTGCTGTGAGTCTAGATACTATTGATATCCCCCCTGGGGAGGTTCCAATGCTAACAATTGCAAGGCACACACACATAGCTTGCCCAGGCATACCATATACCCCCCACCCCTATACCCTTCCCGTTAACAGCAGGCTTCAGCAAACAGTTTTATAAGAGGCAAGAATCCTGGTGTCCAAAGGCAAAATGCCCAGCCTTCCCTTTTCCCTGTCTTTTTGCAGAGGAGGAAAACAGAGCCCCCTTCACTTTCCCCACTAACCTGGACATGTCAGCCTGGAGCTGGAATCCAAAACTGGAACAGCCAGAGGGGCTCTGGGACTGGGCCAGGGTGGAACCCCTCTGGGAACATCCCTTCAGGTGACATGGGAATTTAAGGCTCTAACTTCATGAAGTCCTGAAGTGTTTGAGTGGGACAGGCTCCCAGGTGGCATATGAGAAGAGAACTTGAGGCCCATAGCGGGTATGTATGCCCCGAGGCCACTCCTGGTTAGCAGAACTTCACCTTGAATCTAGGACCTCCAATCCTAACCCCAGCTCCTCATCCTTTTGTCTCATGGCTGCCTCATTCTCGGGTGGAAGGCCGAGACATGCTTGTCCAGCATCAGAGACCGGCACACCCTTACTGTGGACACGCACGGGATGTTAGAGCACATGCCTTTTGTGAAGGTAAAGGGTAAAGACTCAGTCTTCCCACGCCTCTGACGGCCCTGGGTTTCCTGTCACGAGCACTGAAATAATCACCGGTCGCAGGAGGCGATAGGAATCTTTTCCACAGAACAAAACCAGCAAAACTACATCAGAGAGGAAGGCTTCTGTGTGTGCAGACAGGAACACGTGCTCTCGAGAGCGATTCCCCATGGCAGTGAGGGAGCCAGTGGCCCTCTGGGATAACTGGGCCTCTGCAGCCTCCTGGGCTTCATTGAGGGCTTATGACACTACCTGTTGTCTGGGACATTGCAGCTGAAAAATGGAGGAGGCTGGCCTGGAGTTGAGCCCTGGGGACCGGGTGTGTCTTTGGGTAAATGTGTGGTGTTCCTAAACTTTCTGTTTCCTCATCTGGAGAATGGGTTATAGATGACTCTGGGAAAGCAGTGAGCTCCCTGTCCAGAGAAGCACGCAAGCAGAGATCATGGGATCTGCTCACTGAGTTTTCAGAGGCACCCAAAGGTGGGCTGACTCCGTCTTGGCCAGCTCCCTTCACTAGCCATGGCAGAGAGGACATGGCTCCCTGCCTCGCTCCCCTCAGCCTCTGAGGATACTGGGCTGGTTCTGTCTAAGCAGGCCTGCCAAAGATGGAGCATCTCCTGGGTCACATGACCTCTGTCTGATGAAAGGGGAGCCCCTCAAAAGAAAGGGAGTAGCCATGCAGAATTCCAGCACCCTGGGCTCTGCCAGAATTTCCTGGAAGGCGTGGGAGGGAAGCAGGTTTCTGAGTGCTGAGTTGCAAAGCACGAGGCCCAGAGAGTCACAGAACATAAAAAAGGCTGAGTCTGGCTGCTGTTTCACCTCCAGCCCAGATTCGGGTGACATGGGATTTTGTCTGTACTCACTAGAAAACCTGGGGCAAATAATTCCCCCTTTTTGGTGAAATGGGATGATTTCTCTGAACAGGGTTTTGGGAGAGCTGGTGACAATGTAACCTGAGGGCCATACATGGCTATGCATCTTCTTTCCATGACAGATCAACCCCTGCACGTAGACATGCTTGCTTTCGGCCCATTTTACAGATAGGTAAACTGAGGCACAGCTAGCAGGTAAAAGTTAGGGTTTAAACTCAGGCTGACTGGGCTGGAACCCCATGTTGTGGAGACTTCAAACTGGTACCTGATAGACATACCAGCTTCATAAGACACACTGTGATTGTCCCTAAGCTTTAAGGGCTTTCCAATTCACAGCCAGTCCGGCTTCTATACATCATGGAGCCCCGCCCCTCCTGTAGTATGCAAATCCTGAGCATCTGTCATTCTCTGTGTTACTGTCTCCATCCCAACCAGCTCCTGATCTGTCTGACTCTGCAAATACAAGGAAATAGATCTTTTATCTTTTTTAGTTAAAATTTCCTTAATGTTTTTCTTCCTGGTGTCACTATCATGTTTTACAGGGCAATACACCTGATGTAATGAAAAGGAAAGGAAAAAGCTACAGCAGATGAAGGGCTTCAGGAACGAACATCTAATTGACGCTTCGGTGCAAGGATCACAGCCGCGCTTTTGCAAACGGTGTGGCTATGCCAGTCCTGAGCAAGAAGGATTTCCTGCTTGAGCTGCTGGAACTTTTCTGACTGTAGATGACTTCTCCTCCTGTGGCAAATTATTCACAGTTCCTCTGGATTTGGGACAACTGTCTCAGAGTCAGCTGCACCTTTCCTGACAACTTCCCAAGCTCTCCTGCTAAGACCCGGAGCCATTTTCTGCCTTTTTTTTTAAACCTTCTGCTGTCACATCTGTCCCTTAGCCCTGCCAGATCCATAGCCACCACCAGGGAACACCCGAGCTCCTTCCACCAAAACTGTCACCTTTCACAGGTCCATAGTTTGATTGTTGTTGGTCACTACAATTTCCATATCCTCACAGTCCCTCCCCACCATAGTTACCTCCACCAAAGCCTCCTCCTTTACTGTAACCATATCCCCCTCCTCCACCACATTCACCTCCTTGGCTTCCACATTCTGGTCCAGCTCCACCATCCCTTCCTCTGCTACTATAATCGCAACCACCACAGCTGTCACTGTCACTGTCCCCTCCAAATTCATTATATCTACCGTCACTACCTCCACAGCTACCTCCACCGGCGCCACACCCACCACCATAGCCTCCTCTTCATCTAAAGTTGCCTCTGCCACCTCCGAAGTTCCCTCCATGGCTCACAGAGTTACCAGATCCGCCCTCTGCAACCTCCCTGCGACCCAGCAGACTGCGCCTCTTGCTAAGAAAGGGCCCTTCTCCAGGGACTAAGCCACTACCTAAAGACTATACATGGACTGACCCTGGACTCTGACCTCATAGGTAGCAATGAATAGCCTAGTAAGAGCACCAGTGGAAGGGGAAGCCCTGGGTCCTGCTAAGACTGAACCCCCAGTGAACTAGTCTATGGGGGGAGGGCGGCAATGGGGGGAGGGTTGGGAGGGGAACACCCATAAGGTAGGGGAGGGGGGAGGGGGATGTTTGCCCAGAAACCGGGAAAGGGAACAACATTCGAAATGTAAATAAGAAATACTCAAGTTAATAAAAAAAATAATAAATTAAAAAAAAGAAAGACCAAAAAAAAAAAAAAAAAAAAAAAAAAAAAAGAAAGGGACATTCCCACTGCACACGTATGCCCATTAATAGTGAGCTATCTCTGAATAACAGTCTTATCAACCATGATGCGCCATGACCATCAATAGTTACGAAAGCAAGGCCTCTCTTCTCTCCTCGCTGTCTCCTCTAACGTCTATGGTTTCAGTCTCGCCATCCTTCCCACAGTAGCCCCTCGGAGTACGTCTCTCTGTATCTTCCTCCATTCCACTGCGATGGTGATTCTCGGTTCTTACTTGATTACATCAGGAATGAACGGCAAATCCAAAAGTGGAGGGTGCACCAGGGAGGGATTTCTGCTTAATCTGAAGTAGGAGGATCTTGAGCGAGAAGACATACCTTGGAATCTGGGCCATGCCTTCTGCTGGAAGCATATATATGTGTATGTGTATGTGCATGTGCGTGTGTATGTGCATTGTGTGTGCATGTGCATGCACATATATTATATAAGGACACGGAAGAAGGGAGCTTTCGCTCTTTGCCTGTTTTGCTCCTGCTTTGCCTGTTATTAAGTGTTACAGCATCCATCTTGGTACCCATAAGCCCTTTGTCTCTGACTCCAGTCCCTGAAAGATAAGTTTCCAGTAACCCTGACTCAGTGACCACCCCCCACACTCAAAAAGGTACAACTGTGACTAACTACTTGTCATGACATGACAGCTTTTTTTGCTTCTGTCACCTGCTTACACAGATACCCAGAGATTGTTCTGAGTTGCCTTAAGGACTTAACCTGGCAGAACAGAACAGCTTTTGCCTGCTTGCACAGATTTGGAAGGTTTCCGTGTGGTTCCCCCCTTTAAAATCCTTCCCCACACCCGTCCTGCATGGCAATCTCAAGTTTGGCTCAGAGATTGTCATGCTAGCCACTAACCAATAAATCTTTTAATTATACTTAAATCGAGTCTATGGCTTTTTTCCTTAGGGGTCACAAACTCCATAATACAAATCCATTCCTTCATTGACATTAGAGCCCACTTTAGGATTTTAGCGTCTACTGAAGACCAGCTGAGACGCCTAGCCTCATGGACTAAGTAGCTACAGGATTCCTGGACTTTCTGTTCACAGGCAGCCATTGCTGGATTAGCTGGACACAGCCTGCAAGTCATTCTAATAAATTCCCTTTCTATATATAGAGATGTTTCTTCTTTAAGTTCTATACTCTAGAGAACCCTGACCAATATAGCCACCAACAAAAATCTTCTTCACTGTTAAGTGTTCACCAGACTTTACAAGACTCCGCCACACCCCCATCAACCTCATGTGGTTGAGCACACAATGCAACGTCCACCTCTTCAACCCAAGAGCAGCTCACAATCCCAAAGCCCCTAGAACGTTTTACTTAGGGATCCTTCATCACTTCACAGTCCATAGGTGTGCCCCACTTCTCAGAAGGGTTGCTTAAGCTGTCATCTGTAGTTTCGAATCTCAGATAACCAACAAACAGCTTCCTCAACTGTTCTGGTTCCTTCGGATGGTGGCGGCCCTCCATTTTGAGACCAGACTAGCCACTTCCAAGTTCAATAGAAGGAAGCGTATCTTAACTCTATGAGCCATTCTAGAAAGTTCTCGAATCTGAGGGAAGGGCTGTGGGAACCTTTATTAACAGCCGCCTCATAAAAAGCATGGATCACAAAAAAAAAAAAAAAAAAAAAAAAAGCATGGATCACAACCTGGGGCCTTGGAGCAGCATCTCAGATGGGGACAGTCTTGTGGTAGGTGCCATGTCCTTAGCCTGTGAGGCTTGGCTCATCTCTGGCCAGCTGACATAATTGTCTCCTGGGTCAACAGGTCAACAGAAGTACGCTGGGCAGGTGAGATGGCTTAGTGTAGTGGTTCTCAACCTTCCTAGTGCTGTGACTCCTTAGTATGACTCCTCATGTTGTGGTGACCCCCGACCATAAAATTATTTTTGTTGTTGCTTCATAACTGTAATTTTGCTACTATTATGAACTGTAGTGTAAATATCTGTGTTTTCCAATGGTCTTTCTTACACCACTCTGTGAAAGGGTCATTTAACCCTCAAAGGAGTTAGACCTGTAGGTTGAGAACCATTGCCTCAGTGGGTAAAGTCACTTACTGCTAAGCCTGACAACTTGAGTCCAATTCCTAGGATTCACATGGTGGGAGGAATGAACCGACTCCCACAAGTTTACCTCTGACCTTCACGTGCATGTGGACATGCACATGTGAACACATGTATGCAGAGTAATAAATAAATAAATAAATAAGTGTGATAACTTATTTAGGGATGGAGTGGGCAATAGTGTGTCAGGAGAGCCAAGGGCAGCTCAACCTTTCCAGCAACACTGTAGGAGGGACCATCCTGGGTATAAAACCAGCCGGCTCTGAAGATGAGAAACGTCTGTCAGAGGGGGTGTTTGCACCCTGAGGGATGGCCAGCTATGGAGTACCAAGGTGTGTTTAAAAATTAATTTAAAGAACTCCTAATGTAAAACACCCACCATGCCGAGAAAGACAGAGGAGAGGAGACGCCACACCTGAGAAGGTACACGACAGAGAGCATAGTCACTGTGTAGGAGCCTGGGAAGAGTGACCCCAAGAGGGTCCTGCGTGACTGGGTCCAGGGCAGCACAGATAAAATATGGATTTTAATAAATAATGACTTGGGAATATTGGAGGGAGGTGGGTCAGCCGTGTATAGGTTAAGGAGTGGCCCAGTCATTGGGCTGTTTAAGGCATATTAGAACATAAGGGTGAGTGTGCGTCTCTCTCATTTGGGAAGCCAGAACTCTGGGGTGGGTATCGAGGAATGGCGAGGCCGGCCAGGGTGACACCAGATCAATTTGCATATTACTTGGGTACTGCTACAAGGAAGGACCCCTGTATCTGTACATAAAGTAGGTGCTTGTATCCTAAAGGATGCCCAGCTGGGAGGTGACAGGGTGGTCCCCTGTATCTGTACATATTCTGCTCTTATAGATTCAAGTATTCTCTCTCGCCCTCCCTCTCTCCCTGCCCCCTTCTGTATGTGTGTGAGTAACCAGATGACAGCTTGTGTGTGTGTGTGCCAGATGACAGCTTCAGCTGTCCTCCTTCAATGCTGCCTACCTTCTCTTCTGAGATTGTCTCCACTGATCTCTAATCCATAGTCCAGTCTAGCCAGTTAGCCCCAGGAATCCACCTGTCCCCGTCTCTGCCTCTCCAGGGCTGGGTGATAAGCACCCACCACTACACCTTGATATTTCTTTCTTTTTTTTTTTTTTTTTTTTTTTTCGGAGCTGGGGACTGAACCCAGGGCCTTGCGCTTCCTAGGTAAGCGCTCTACCACTGAGCTAAATCCCCAGCCCCGATATTTCTTTTTCGATTTATGTATGCCTGCCTGTTTGTATGTACGCCTGGATGGTTTGCTTCCATGTACGGCTGTAAACCACCATGAGCATGCAGTGCCTGCGGAGGCCTGAAGAGGGCATCAGATCTCTGGAACTGGCATTACAAACAGTCTCCATGGGGGTGCTGGGAACTGAACCTGGGTCCTTTGGAAGAGCAGGCAGGCTTGTGATCATTGAACCACTTCTCTAGCGGACACCGGATTTTACTAAAGCGCCTCTAGGGATTGAACTCAGGTCCTCATGCCTGACCAACTGAGCCCGTTACCGGCGAGCCCCGTCCCCATCAGACCACCTTCTTCTTTGACACCATTATCTGTTACATAAACACCCCACCCTCAGCCTACCTCAGGAGAGCCTAGTTTATAGCTCAGCTGACGGGAGGGGACTTGGAGGGAATGTATGACCTGTCCAGGGCTGGGAGGCCGCAGCCAGGACCGGAACGCGCATGAGTGTCAACATGGGCGGAAAATCACCACGTCCGAGCTGGGACTGAGCAGAGCTCTGACATGCGCAGGCCTGCAGACTTCCCCAGCACTCCACATTCTGGAGCGAGATAAACCCGCCCAAATTCCCGGCCCAGCTCACTGCAGCCTTGACCTGCTGGAACCCGTCCCAATCCAGAGCCTGCCCAGGGGAAGCTGGGAGGCTTCTGTTTCTCCATTAATGGTGAGTTCTAAGTACTTTAAACCTTAGGGGCTCCTGGGCTGCGCGGCTAGTAGGTGCTCAATCAATTTTAGGGTTGGTATTAATGAGAATAGAATTAAACTACCAGAGCATCAGCTTGCCCGTCTGCAAGGATCCACTCTCAATTGCCCGTCCCTACAGGGACCTTCAGAGCCAAGACGATGTAAACATGGCCTGGTCTGCATGTGGTAGGTTTGGTGCGGAAGGGAGAGGGGGTAGAACGGCTTCCAATCCTGCCTCCAGAGAATTAGATTTTGGTATAATTTAGTAAATTGCATCCTCTTTTTTTTTTTTTAAAGGGGCCGTTACCTTTTTGGGTGCTGTTTCTGAGAGGAATGAAAGGACAGGAAGTGCTTCATGCAGGGACACGCTCATCCTCAGGGGGCACCGGCCAGATGCTATTCTATGCCCACGCAATGACTGGTATAGGAGTCTTCTCAGAGCTTCCCCAAACGAGAGTCTATTCGTGAAATCTTGTCAACCTTATAAACTCAGGCCGTTAAACCATTGACACAGCCTAGAATCCACCTTCCCGGGTGTGCTGCTGGAAGACGCGCCAGCGTCTTTAGCCATAGGATCCTGGGGAAGGGCAGAGAAAGGCAGCTCCTGGGGGCCCGCTGGCCGCTCAGTCTAGCTGAAAGTTGGGCTACAAGTCTGGTAAGAGAGCCTGTCTCAAAAAATAAGGCCAAGAGCGGTAAAGACACCAATATTGCCTTCTGATGGAATTCCACACAAGCATGCACAGGCCGGCACACTCATGCTGACCCATGGTACTTTTACAATAACAAGCTTTGCATTTTCTCCTTTCCAAAACAAAATAGAGAGTGAGTTATGGTTAGTTTGTGTAAGGAAGACAACTGGCCAGGACTTGCTTACGTAGGAACTGCCAACAAACATTGTTTTTGTTTAACATGAAATGTTAAACTGTCTCTCCCATGATTCTCTGGTCACCTAACTACCACAGGTGAGCCAGAGGGTTTCTGGTGACCTGGGAAGAACCAGGTCATCTGGAAAGACCTCAGAGATGGGATTCTGGGGCCGTCCATGATGCAAAGCCCTCCAGGGACTGTGAAATCCAATCTACCTCCTTGATTTGGCCACGGTAGCCCAAGGAAAGCCCAGGAGGTGGGCAGAAGTGGGTCCCTTCACAGTGCTATTGTGGGTCAGGTCACCCTTGAGTGGCATTTTCAGGATGGTGGTCCTTTAAGCACCTCCCGCACAAGCAACTCTGTTATCTTTGTTCATGTTCCTCACCTGCTGTGCTCATCTGATTCTCTGTCTGTCAAGGTTCCAGTGTTGGAGACTTGGTCACCAAGGTGGCAGTGCTGGGAGGAACTTTTAAGAGGTAGGGCCAATCAGGGAAACTTTTAAGTCATTGGAGGCGTGGCCTCAGAAGGGATATATTTCTGTACCTGTCATTCACTTTAACATTGACAGACAAGGGGAAGGATTTCAAGTTTAGCAAAACAAACTGTGAGTTAATTAAGCTCTTTTCTTTTTTCTCTCCTCCTCCTGCTCCCATCGCTCCCTCTTTCCTGCCTCAACCTCCCTAGTGCTGGGATTCCAGATGTGTCCTACCACACCTGGCGGGAAACCCCCTTTAGTTACAAAGTTATCTGCCTCAGGTACTTTGTAACAGTGCTGGGGATCACAGCCCATTTTTCTCCTGTGTTAGGACTCTGTTCTGTTGGAGTCTGGTGTGTTCACTCCCCTTCTCGCAGCTTAAGAACCTCTGCAAAGAATAGAGAAAGCCCAAGGCAGCTAGTGGGGCCCTACGCCCAGCTTCCTATTTTTTTTCTCTTTGCAATGCAAAAATGCATTCAGAGTCGAGTATCATGGGGGATTCTGTCCTCTAAACTATTCTCACAGCTTGGGGTGGTGGTGGTGGTGGTGGTGGTGGTGGTGGTGGTGGTGGTGGTGGTGTCTGGCTCTATTTTTTTCTCAGCTGCTGGGGCTTACGGGAGCCGGAACTCACTGCACTCCAGGTTTGAGGGTATTTTCCCTCACCCTCTCCCTAAGCTGCCCAAACTCTGGTGCACCAGGCACACATTCTGAGAACAAACTGACAGGGTGGAGGCATGCTGATTGGCATTCAAATCCCAGCCCTGTCATTTGCCTATGCTGTGACCAGCTTTCTGAGCCCAAGTCCCCACCTGCAGGCTAAGGAGCTTTGGTGTGAGGGCGCCGAGGAGACCTGGCATGCTCACCCCTGTCATTCATCAACACCCTTGCCTGACTCGGGCCTCAGGGTTACAGGTATCACAGCTGCTTTCTCTTTCCCCCTAATTTAAGGATGATTCCAGGCAGTCAGGAGCCCAGATGTCTTCTCCATTTCCATTCTCTTAGTCACAGGCACCAAAAGGATTCTGGGAAAGAATTTCGTAGGCCACTTGTGAGGGAAGCCTCTTGACTGTTAATGCTTATCATCAAACTGAACACGTGTCCATTGCTGGGAAGTCCTAGGCTGCAGAGAGAGAGATCAGCAAGCCACACCAGGTCTAGGTGGCTCCTGACTTCCTGAACCAGCCTATGCTCCTCCCCCTGAGCCCCAGTAGCTGACTGGTTGTCTGTCTGGGGAGGTCAGCAGACACAAGAGCCAGGTCAGGTTCAAATACTCCTTTAGTCACTATGTCACCTTTCCAGGTTGTCTGTCAGCGTCAGGTGGGGACACATCACCTAGAGAGCAGGTTTATCTGAATGAGTAGCAGTGGAGATGGTCCCTGGAGCCAGGATAGGACTCAAACATACTTCCATACATGCTGTGTGGTGAACCTGCCTTTTTCCAGCCCACACCATGCTCTTTCCCCTATTTAAGCTTACTTTCTGCTTCACAGGGTATGGGACTTGAACTTGAAATCTATGCAATCTCCCATTAGACTCTGGCTCTTTTGGGCAGAGGTCTCTGATCCGGGGATTCCTGAGCAGGCTCAACTAGTGGCTTAAGGCTTATTGTGTCTTGCTTGGTCCTGTTAGGTACATATCCCCAGGAGGCCCGCTCCTTTTTTTTTTTTTTTTTTAAAGGGGAACAAAAGAGGGGTTTATCTAGGGGAAGGAGACAGAAGGCTGTAAAGTTAAAAGAGAAGAGAGGAGGATAGATAGATAGATAGATAGATAGATAGATAGATAGATAGATAGATAGATAGGCAGGCAGGCAGGCAGGCAGGCAGATAGAGAGATTAAGGAATAAACCAATTTCTCAAATCCTGGGCACAGAGCAGGCGGCCCTGTTCTGTCAACCTGACAATGGTCCTCCTGCATTGGATCCATACAAATGAGAAAGCAGAATCCCATAGACGCCGGTGTCCACATTGGCAGAGCTAGCTTAACCCCAGACTGTGGGACAAGACCAATTGGTCCTAATTTCTAAACGCTGGGCCATTATTTTAATACCAGGGGTCAAATAATCAGCCCAGCTGTGAGCCTAGAGAAACTCCAGCAGAAAAGTGAGCTGGAGACAGGGCGTTCAGGCTCTGTAGTGAGGGGGGCACTTTGTCCCCTCAGCGTGCCTTTCCGGAGGAGCCTTCTGTCCAGGCAGTGATCTCGGGGGAGCCTGATGGGAAGAGATCTTTCTGGGATGGGGGAAGACCCCGATCTGAGCAGCGTCTACATCTCAAACTCGTAAAGGCTGGGGCACGGCTGACCCCAACTTCTCCTACAGACTACTCCTGACCACCCAGCAACTGACCTGACTCCTCGGGCCAGCCACACCCACATTTCCCTTCTCCAGCCCTCTTCAGAGGGAGGATAAGAGAAGGGACTGACAGGAATGTGAACAGGCTCATGGCACACGCGTTTGCACGAGGATTCTGTAATCAAACCCTTGCACAGACGTAACGCACCCCATGAAGAAGGAGCAGATCCTGGGTCCTTAAATAGCTCGTTTGTTCACTTTTTGCCTTTTATCTCTGTGTAGCCCTGGCTGTCCCGGAAGTCATTCTATAGATCAGGCTGGCCTCGAACTCAGACCTTCCCGCCTCTGCCTCCCAAACGCTGGGATGAAAGGTGTGCGCCACCACCAGCAGCAAGCTTTTCAATGCCTGTATTTTTCTTCTTTCCAGTTAGTCCTCCTGTGTGTGTGTGTGTGTGTGTGTGTGTGTGTGTGTGTGTGCGCGCGCGCTGTTATTTCCCACCATTCTTTCTGGCTATTATTCATTATCTAATTTTGTTTTCTGGTGCTGGGGTTTGAACCCATGGCTTTGAGCATGCTAGGCAAGCACTGCCCGGCAAAGCTACAGTTCCAGTCAATTTTTATTGAGGTAGGATTGCCTTACTACACTGCCCAGACTGTCTTAGGCTTGTAATCCACCCACTTCAGTCTCCTGGGCGTCTGGGACCACAAACCTGTGCTACCAAGGCTAGCTTAGCTGTAGACAGATATTCTAAGTGGATTTGGATGGACTCATGTCTGTAGCCCTCGTGGTTTCCTAACTGACATTTCTGAAGGAATGACTTGTCCTCTGGTGCAGCCTTGGCTGTGTCCCCTCGGTTTAGTAAGTAGTGCTTTCATAGAGTCGATCATTTCCCAGATTATCTGCAATTTCACCACAACGCTTTGAGGAATAAGTTTTAGGAACAGCTTCTAGAATTTTCAAGATTTTATATCAGATATTAACTTCCATAGTACACCCTATCAGAGCTATCAATATAACACGAGGCATCCATCAATATTAATCTCTACCTGCTGAGATTTTCTGACAGGCCTAGAGCACACAATTGATTTCTGCAACTGTGGTAGCCATGTCACGGATGACATTCCTACTAACCCTACTAACAGTTATCTTCCTGATGGACATGGGAATCCATATCTGCTGATTAACGCCAAGCGTAGAGAGATATTCCTTTCCCAGATACGATAAAAACTGTGGCTGCAGAGATGGCGTAACAGTTAAGTGCTTGTCACACAACCATGAAGACCTGAGCTCAGATCCTTAACACCCAGGAAAGCCAGGCACAAAGGCACACGTGTATAATCTCAGAGGGATATATATGTGTAGGCCACTGGCCGCTGAAATGGGGAAACCTCAGATTCAGTCAGACCCTGTCTTTTTTTTTTTAATTTATTTATAGTTTTTTTTTTTTTTTTGAGCTGGGGACCGAACCCAGGACCTTGCGCTTCCTAGGCAAGCGCTCTACCACTGAGCTAAATCCCCAACCCCAGACCCTGTCTTAAATGCTAAGGTGAAGCTATAGAGTTGTTGACCTTTGGCCTTTACACACACACACACACACACACACACACACACACACACACACACACACACCCCTGTGCACGCATACATACAAACTGGGTACGTCATTGTAATCTGTATACAGAGGAGGTAGAGACAGGCGTTCAGGGAGAGACTCTGAAAAAAAAAATCAGGAGTAACACAGAAAGACACCCAAGGTTTGACCTCTGGTCTCACGGGGGCTTGAATGTTGAGGGCACACGAACACACTCATGCACACGTGTGTGGGTGCACACACAGCCCACACTTGAAAAGAACAAGGTGGAAAGCCTAGCACACTCTCATTTCCTTCCTCCCTCCTTCTCCCATTTTCCCCTTGGGTGAAATTATATGAGATTTTAGTCCTGGGTAGTTAGAAAGTATTTATCTTTTCTGAGGAACCATTCCAGACATTTATTATTAAGCATCGCTGTCAGGTTCCCGCCAGCTTTAGGGCCACTGCTTAGACTTTAAATGGAAGGCATCACTAATCATCATCATCTTTTCTATAATGTTGACTCTGTTTAGTAGATTATTTAGCATGATGAATTTTATATTTGGCTGGAATATTTAATCAAGAAGTTTTTTCCCTTCTCTTCCCTCCCTACCCCCAAAAAGACAAATCCCTCCCCGGAATCCGAGTTTGTATAAGCAGAGGTGGTTTCAAGGAACCCCATACATCTGAGTCTATTTAACAGAGGTGGTTTAAAAAAAAAAAGCCCTCTCCAGCTCCGGGGTTCAACACAGTAGGTGCTCAGTGATTCCATTTTCATACACAGCTCCAGCAAGACTGAAGATCCAAGGACGGTTTGTTCTGCCACCCTCAAACCTTACCCCTGACTTCACCCCAACCTCACTGCTGCCCTGCTGGGCTGGCTCTCCTGGGTGTGTGATTTCCCCACTCCACCTTTTCAGACCTTGGATCTACCAAGATACAGGTAAACCCAGGCTTCTGGTATAGAATTCAGAAGCTCACCCAGGCAGGTCTCATACTTGAGGCAATCCTCCTGCCTCAGCTTTCTGGGTTTTGGGATTCCAGGTGTGAGGCCCAGCCCGACTTGTCTTCTTATTTCTATCCCCGTTTGCTTGGCTTCTTAGGTTTCATTTAAGTTTCCGCAAAGGGACCTGCAGGCTCACAACAGTTTCAAACAGTACGGAAGGAAGCACAGTGACCCTAAGCCTCCCTCCTGGTGTGATCCAGACCTGTCACCCCCTCCCTGAAGGCCACCAGACTGTCTCTTGTCATCCCACCCCCTCCCTTTTCAGACGCCTCCTGGTTTTCACAGGCAGATGCCCATGACCAAGCGTGAGGACACGCACAGACACTTTCAGTTACTCTGTCCTTACCTCTAGGCATCCACTGAGCAGCCCTCTGTCTCAGCTCTCTATTGCTCTGAGAAAGATCCCGACCAAAAGCAGCCTGGGGAGGGAAGGGTTTACTTGGCTTACAAATCCTGGAGGCCGGCCCATGGCAGGAAGCCAAGGTAAGACCTGTCAGCCAGGACTGAAGCAGAGGCCATGGAGGCGTGCTGCTCACTGCCTGGCTCCTCTTGGCTTGCTCACCTTGCTTTCTGATACAACCCAAGACCACTGACCGCAGCGGGCTGGGTCCTTCCACATCAATTATTAATTAGTTAATTAATGCCCTCTCAGATAATTCTACCTTGTGTCAAATTGAAAAATCACCAACCGCCACACCACCTCATTTTCTGAGGTGCTAGGGAGAAAAACCAGGGCTTTACTCATGCTGGCTAAGTTCTCTGTGGGATAGCCCTGGCTCTAATTAAAAACAAACAAACAAACAAACAAACAACCCCACAAAACCTTGACAATGAGTGTTTCTTTACAGAATACTTCCGCAGGGACTGATCCATAGTCAAGTCAAAGCAATGGGTGTGCATCTCTCAAGCTAACGTCGTGGGATGTCAGGATCCCGTGATCCACTGGTATCTCCACTGTGGGTGCTGCAGAAGCCAGAAGTCCTTGGCCCACTGGCTGTTCTCCAGGGATGTAACCGCGGCACCTTCCCCTCCTTTACCTTCTTTGTGACTGTGGCCTCCCAGAGGCACTGCTGTGGGAGACTAGTGCTTCCCTGAGTGCTCCAGACTCTCAGGGGGGTTTCCAATTTGAATTTTTAGGTAGTTTCTGGCTCAGTTACTATTTATAGCTGAGGGAACCAAGGCTCAGAGAGCTAAATGGCTTGCTTGCCCTAGGCTACGTGGTAGGGGGAGGAGGGATTCAATTCTAGCCTAGCTTCAGAAGAGCAGAGGAGAGGAAAGGCAAGGAAAAGAGGGGAGGAGAAAAGAGGGGAGAGAAGCCAATGGTTTACCCTGGGCTACGGGGTGGGGGGAAGGAGGGATTCAATTCTAGATTAGCTTCAGAAGAAGAAGGAAAGAAGAGAGGACCGGAAAAGAGGGGAGGGGAAGGGAAGGCAGGGGAAGGAAGGGAAGGGAAGAAGAGGAGAGAGGAGGGAAGAACAGAGGAGGGGAGAGGAGGGAGGGAGGGAGGGAGAGAACTGGTCTCATTCTCCGGGGTGTTCCCTCTAGTCTGTGCTCTAAGGGGCATTGCAGGGCTCCTCTGAAGTAGGGACAATTGTCCCTATCAAGGGCAAGGAAGCAGAGACTGAGAGTTTCCCGATCTGTAAGTGGCACCATTAAGGTTGGGACCCAATGCCCTGCTTGTCCCTCCTCACTTTGACCTCTGGCAAAGTGGCAGGGGGCCATAGAGTGCCAGTTTTTTTGGCCTCCAGAGTCTCAGAGACCCCCACCTTGGTGACAGAATCAGAGAGAGAAGAGAGAGAGCGAGAGCGAGAGCGAGAGCGATTGAGAGAGAGCGAGAGCGAGAGAGAGATTCTTCAGTTTGTTCTGGAATGCAGCCCCGGGTGCGTGTCTTGGGTGCAGGCTCCCCAGGAAACCAGGAAAGGTTGTCCTGTAGCGCCTCTCACAGAGGGCAGGTGAAGGACACTCCAGCCAAGGAGAGCTCACTTGTGTGGGTCGTAAAGTCCGTAAACGGGCTGCAGCTCTGGGGAAGAGGGTCACCTCCACCCGAGGAGGGCATTGCTGGCCTTAGAACCCTCCTGAGACGGACCAGGCCCTGGGCATCAGCCAGCTTCCTGACCACACTGCTCCCTTCCCAGCATGCACAGTGGGATAGTTCTTCATAGCTTGGGGATTCCTGGGCCAAGGAATGCATGTTGGAAGTGGTCGCTTGGGTCTCTGGTGTCAATGGGTTGTTATCCCTTAACTGATGACCTTTGACTTCTTAAAGCAAAACACGGACCCACCTGATCCACGAGCTCTCCCCCCGTCCCCCGCCCCAAACTGAGAGACCGGCTATAGGTTCACAGAAAACTTAAGGGGAAAGTTCAAAGGGTTCTCACCTAACCCTCGCCCTGTCCATCCTGACCCTATATTTATTACCATATACATGATTAGCTTTCTCCAGAATGTCACAGGCTGCTCACAATGTCACCTTCCCAAACTAGCTGCTTTAACTTAGCACCAAGCAAGTTGTGTGTTTCTCGGTGCTTTCTGTGTGACCGCTGTGGTCGTCCATTCAGCAAACCCTTCATTTTATTCATTAAATAGTGACCATTGGGCTCAGTTGTAAAGCAGTCAACTATTTATCCCACAAGCCGATACAGAGGTGTGGGTCCCACCCTCATTCTGGAAGCCCAGACCCCCTGGCAATCTGTACAAATTCTCCCTTGGCCCATGTGGTTGGTCCCTTCCAGGCCACACATGAACAGCAGAGAGGGTAACCCTCATGTTACTCTTAAACACCCTGAAATTCTTGTCCAGCCAGTCACTGTGTCAGCAGAGGTCACATGGTCCGATTATTCTGGGCTCGATCTCCATCTGATGGATCCCCTGTAGATCAGCGCCCTTACATAGGCTCGGTCAATCCATCTTTTCCTGTTTTAAAGGTGATAGAGCCTGCGTCCCGTGAATTTATGGGAGTCCCTTGGCAATGTAGGAAGGACGTCTGTGCTGGGGGCCTTGCAGGGTGTGATTACAGGGGATTTTTTTTTTTTCTTAAACACATGGAGCTGCAGTGCGAAAGTCCAGAGTAGGGCTGTCATGGAGTTCTAGGGACCACTGCCCTGCAAGCACACGAGCTTTTCCATTTTTAATATTTTCCCCATCCCTCCTTCCCTGCCTGTCCCTGCCCCGATCTGAGCAGAGGAAAACAGCAAACTCTGCCCCTGACTCTCACAACTGTGGGGTGTTCCCATCACCCACGCTGCTGTTAGGGCGCTGAGGGGGATCAGAGCCTCTACAAACCCTTCTCTGGGCCAGGAGTTGTGACTGACATGGCACCACACCCACACCCAGCAGAGCTCCTGCTTCCTGTGGATGGTTGGAGAGAGCCACAGGCAGCCCGTGACTCAGGAAGGCGCATTCTAACCTGCCTCACCTCTAACCTGCCTCACCCGGGCGCATCACTGCTGCACCTAACACAGGCGCCGCCGAGCTACCAACCCAGTAACCCGGGTAACTCAAACTGCACACGTGGCCCGTCGTGGGGCGGCCACATTTCTGTCTGAATTAAAAGGAGCCACTTCTTTGTGCCGTTGGCCCCGATATATATATAAAACCTTCACCAATTATGTCACCCATGGGGTAAAAGCAGAGCTGGGACTTGAACCCAAGATCACACATAAAGCCCATTCATAACCACTGCCTTGATGGAGGACCAGGGCAGGAGGGACACAGAGCGTTTGTGGACTAAAACTGCCCCCATTGGCCCACATGAGGCACAAAGACAGTGGGGACAAAGTCTCCTTTCTGTCTTAATCTCCGCTCCAAGGAGCAGCCGAACATACCTTGCAGAGGGAGATAACTAGGTTCAGAGACATGACAGAGAATCTCCGGGAGTCACAAAAGACCATCAGTGGCCCAGTGAATAAAAAGCCAGACTCTGGACACCTGTCCGGCTGCCTGGCGCTCACTGCTTTAGCCCATGGTGTCCACATGGAGCCTATAAAACTCAAACCACAGGTCACTCACAGGAAAAAGCTGAGCTGGAACCGGCAAGGCAAACACCGTCTGTATTTGTGACCCTTCTTCCAGCTATTTCTCGGACCCAGGGGACGAAGTAATCTTCCTCCAGTTCCCCGGGACCGGGACCGTAGAACCCCTGGGAGCCTAGGACTCAGTCTCAGATGCTGGCCAGGCCCTCTCTGTACTGGGGCACTTGCGCTCTCAGTGAGCTACCTCTGGCCGAACACTCACCTTTTCTCTAGAGAGCCGGTTCTGTGTTGTAGGGAGTCCCTCGGTCCAGGGCTAGCGACTGCCTGCCACGCCGTCCCCAACAGTACTACTCACTCTCCTGAGGAGCGGAGCTGGAGTGGCACAGGGAACGGCTCATCTTTCAAGGGCTGGCCGGTGATGTCATCACTCTCCTGGGCACCTCCCCCCTCCACTTCCAGCCCAGATCAGCTCCGGGCTCCGGGATCAGCAGCAGCTTCTGGCTGGGGTGCTTTTGGACCTCCTAGCTGCAGAGGCCAAGTTGCGAGGGCCACAGCCACAGGTAGTCCTCCATTGGTGCAGACTGAGGTCTGGCCGGGGAGCCTTGGGTGGCAAATGATTCCCCCTGCAGCTCCGACAGCCAGAGGGACCACATGAATGCCTGTGTTTAACATAACATTGTTTACCACTACTGGGTCTCCTGAAGTGATTGTTTTGCTCCAGAGTTTTAGGTGCAAACAGTGAGCACTTACATAGAGGATGTAAACAGAAGGCAGCCGGTTGGGCTGGGAAGTTTCAAAGTGTTTTTGTATTTTGCTTTCGCCATGCACACATCCCAAGGGTGCTGTAGCAGAAACTAGGATACATCTCAGAGAGGGACACACTGCTGGCCAAGTCCTTGGGTGAGCTGTGTGTGGGCCCCTGCCAGACACGGAATTCCTTCGGGGGATTTAGAAGCAGTTTCTTCCTCTCCTTCCAAGCTCTGGATCTTTTCATTTTCTCTGAAGATCTTCTAATGATCTACTGCACTTTCCTCTCCTGATGAGAGAGGTGTGGAGGGTGCAGGGAAGACCAGGCAAGAGTGAAGTCTAAGGGTCCAGGAATGCACACAGACAGAACTCCAATTGCTGTCCCCCTGACCGTGACACAGGAATGGGAGGAGGCGGCAGCCAAGGCTTTGAATCCAAGGAAAGCCATGGATGCACCGAGATCTAACTGAAGTGAGTCAAGGCTCTTGTGACCTGAGTGTCCCATGGCCCCATCTGCACCTCTGGCCTGTCTGACCACAGGGAACTTCCGAGGCCTAGGACCTCAGGTCCACTTGGGTGAGTGAGCCTGTGATCTGACTAAGGCTGAATGTGGATGTCCTGTGCCTACCCACTCCTGCAGGGGAAACCACAACCTACACCAGAGCACTAAGGGGAGGTCACAAGGGAAGGGTCCCTCACGAACCTCGAGGAGCAGACAGAGAAGCTGGGCGGTGATCCACAGACACCGAGGCTGCAGGCTCTAGAGTCAGAGGTCTGCCTGGCTCCCCAGACTCAAAACGAAGGACAAAAGCCCAAAGCCCCACTGTCCTGTCCCCATTGTGTGTCTCGACTGAGTGCTGGTTGGCCTGGAGTGGCAGGCTCCACTCACATTCGGAACACACGATTCCCTTACTCCTACTCCGTTTCCTGATGGGAAGCAACCGACTCTTCACCCTGAGGCCAGGTACTCAGAAGTTCTGAAGAGTCCTATACCATGAGAGCACTCAGAGTTGATAATCCCTAGGTTAGCCAGCCCCACCCACATGTCACCCCTACAGAAGCTGTCCCTACTGGTCTGGCTTGCTGACACGAATCCTAGTGTGGCACCAGGAGGAGGCTTCTCTTGCTGGATACAGTAAATCACCAAGACAGTGTCTCTATCTAGCAACCTGGAGTTACGTTGTGTCCAGCTGTCAGACGAATCTGAAATCTTATAGACACCCACACGCGTTTATTGACACCAATAACAAGCCGTTCTTCCATCTAGCCACCTATGCCTTTGTACCTCTCCCTGGCTCTTTCCTTTCTTCCTCTTTCTCTCCTTCCTCCATCCCCCTTCTCTCTCCTTTCTTCTCCCTCACTTGTCACCCTCTCCTTTCTCCCTTATGCCCACTGGTTCATCCAGCCACCTGGTTCATCTCAGACATTCATAGGCAGCAGACATGAAGGGATGGGTGCAGGTCAGGCCAGTCCCTCAGGGCAGAACAGGCTGTGCAGCCGTTTCAAAGCACTCTTTACAAACTGGTTACCGGTCCTCTCTGGCTCTGCCTGATTTTCACACCCTGCTTTTGCTCTGAGCAAATCTGACTCAACTTTCTGAAAGTTCTCTGAGGTGGCTGCCTCTTATGTCCTTAGCACTATGTGTGCTTGTGCGAAGGCTGCAGAGGGAAGCTCAACCTGGGGGGCAGGACTCCAGCCTTCAGCCCTCTGCTGTATTCAGAGAGCGCAATGGAGGAGGTCAGATGTCCCTATGAAGCTCCCATAGCCTCCCCACCCAGCCAGGACCTTCACACCACAGGCAGAGGTTCCCCTGTGCCCCACTCTTCTCTCTAGTACAGCTCCAAGCCCCCTCAGTCCTCTGTGCCTTAGCCCCAGGATGTCCTCTCACCCCACAAGTATGTCAGGACCACGTTCAACTTTGGGCCTTTGCACTGGCTGTGATGGCAGTCCCTGTTTTCTGGAAGGCTGTTTGGGGACACCCGATATGCTTGTCTAGTACCGTATCCCACATGTGCTCACCAACTCCTGCATGTTCTGCACCAGTCATGGATTTTTTTTTCTTAGTGGGCTAAGAACCCTCAAGCAGGGAACCCCATGAAGAAGGGAAGAGTCCCCCCTACCCAACCTGAGTGAAGGAGAGACCAAGTAATACAGGACAGCCTGGAACAGAATACCAACACATTCATGAGCATCCACCACTCTGCTGCAACATTCCAGAACATTCTCTACGTGTTGGTGGGTGAGAAAGACATCCCCAAAGCTTCAAGAACTGGCTGGTGCTTTTGTCCAGAGATCCATGGTTTTGAACAGAAAGCTACCAGTGGATATCTATGTAGTACTATCTATCTATCTATCTATCTATCTATCTATCTATCTATCTATCTTTCTTTCTTTCTTTCTTTCTTTCTTTCTTTCTTTTTCTTTCTTTCTTTCTTCCTTCCTATCTATCTTTCTTTCTTCCTTCCTATCTATCTTTCTTTCTTCCTTCCTATCTATCTATCTATCTATCTATCTATCTATCTATCTATCTATCTATCTATCATCTATCTATACCTAGCTGTCTGTCTACATATATACATGTGTCGAAAGAATTTATCAAATTAGCTTATATTGAAATAGTAACACCAGCTCTCTCTCTCACACACCTGAGAGTCTGAGAACCCAGCAGTTGTTTGGTCCTTAAGACTGGGTATGTTAGCAGTTCCAATCTGGTACTGAAACCCAGACGTTCTTGAAGAGCCTCTGGACTCAGTCTACTATGGAAGCCTGGAAATTCTGGGTCTGATGTCATTGAAGGAATCAGCAGCAACAGGGTAAATTGGCCCAGAGGCAAGAGGGAGGCCAACCAAGAAGAGGGTCTTTCTCCACCCATGTCTTCGCACACTCCTCTTTTAATCTGGGCTGCTCCAGTAGTGGCTACCTATTTGGGGGGCATTTCTTCTCACATTAACTAAGGCAATTGTGACAACTCTCTCCTGAGACTCCCTACCCTGGTGATTCTAATTTGTGGCAAGTTGCATCGGACCCAAGCAACTCCGTGTTGGAATGCAAAGGTCCATCCTGACTCTAGTTCTTAGGTTTCAAGCTATCGACTTGTCTGACTGTCACCCTGTAGGACACTCAGCGCCTCTACAGGTGGTTTATCTGGGCCTGGGGTCCAGATACCCAACAGGGATCTCCTACCCAGCCCTGCTGGGACATTATGGGACACAGATTTGGCCCTTGTTCATGGGTATGGGCATTCTCTGGACCATGCTGTCTTTAAGCAGGTGGTTATGTGATTCCCCTGACTTTGCACAACAATGAAGGAAGCTGGATGAGGTAATGGAGACTGAGAGAGGCTCCTTATCCTCTATGAGTCTTCACATGTGAATAGCCCAGCTGTGCTCCGAGGCCCAGTCAGACTCCCCAGTCTCTCCCTGTGTCTCCAGGTTCAGGTACAGCTGAGAAAACCTGATAACAGACAGGGTCTGGGAGATGGCTCAGTGGGCAAAGCACTTACTCCACAAGCATAAGGACCAGAGTTTGATTACCCAGGATGCACCAGAAAAAGATGGATGCTGTTGTCGAGGCCTGTGTTTTACTCCCTGTGCTGGGGAGAAGGAGAAAGGTGGGTCCCTGAGGCTCTAAGACCAGCCAGTCTACTTGGTGAGTTCCAGGCTAGTGAGAAAGCTTGCCTCAAAAAAAAACAAAAGGTGGGGGTTGGGGATTTAGCTCAGTGGTAGAGCGCTTGCCTAGCAAGCGCAAGGCCCTGGGTTCGGTCCCCAGCTCCGAAAAAAAGAAAAAACAAACAAACAAACAAAACAAAAAAACCCAAAAGGTGTACTGTGCCTTTCAGAAAATAATGATGATTGACCCTCTGGCCTACCTGCATGCTCACCTACACGCTCAAAACCTGAGAGTAAACATAATGTGTGTAGTTCTCTATTGTTTGAGCTCTACCACAAGATAAAAAGTGAAACACCCTGTGGCTTAGTTAGGGTTTCCATTGCCGTGAAGAGACACCATGGCCATGGAAACTTTTATAAAGCAAAAACATTTAATTAGGGCTGGCTTATAGTTTCAGAGGTTCAGTCCATTATCATCATGTGGGGAAGCACAGCAGCGTGCAGACGGACATGGTGCTGGAAAGGCCAAGAGTTCTACATCTTGATCTGAAGGCACCAGAAGGGGACAGGATTTGTTCCATGCTTGGCATAGCTTAAACATTTAAGACCTCAAAGCCCCACCTCCACAGCGGCACACTTTCCCTGACAAAGCCACGCCTCCTCAGATAAGGCCACACCTCCTAACAGTGCCACTCCCTATGACCAAGCATTCAGACACACAAAACTATGTGTGTGTGTGTGTGTGTGTGTGTGTGTGTGTGTTGGTGGGGGGTTGGATAGTGTGTTTGTGAGTCTGTGTATACATGTGCATGTGTGCATGCATGTGTGTGTTATATAACCGTTTTCTTATGCAACACACATATATGTTCATCATGTTATACGTGCTGTCTTACGTGGTGAATTCCTCCTGCTTCTGCTGACTTTAGTGCTGATTTAGTGGAATTCTGTGAAGAGGCTGGAATCCGGATCTTGTTTGGCGAGCTCTGTCCTAGCAGCTCACCAGCTCTCTCTCTGCCGTTGCTTAGTCCTTCTCTTCCTTCCTTTCTTGGAGATTGGCCCCCAAGTCCTTAGGCAGCTTGGCAAAGGTTCTACCACCCACTGAGCTACAGCCTTCAACCCTTTGCTGCTTTCCTTACCGTGACATGCCCCCCTCCGTCAGCCATGCTTTTCTGAGCAAGGAACCCTGATACCTAAGTGACATGGAGGTCAAGTTCACCTGTCTTCCCCTTCTCGGCCTGGAACATCCCACCAGCTCTGTGCTGTGTTCAGCCCAGGAAGAAAAGACACTCTGGAGCGGATCTTCCCTCCTTTATCCCTGAGCATGAGTGGGTGACCAGTGCTGGACAGGCACCAGAGCAGGAGGCCTGTGACAGGGTCTCTGGCCATTGATGTTACAGGAGGCACATCTTCTCTCAGAGTCTAAAGCAGGGCCTGTGAGGATGGGAACCATAGGCCAGGTTAGGGCACCCCGACCTCAGACTCACCTTGAACCCCTTGAGACAGGCACCCCCACTTCTATTTGAGATCTGGAAGAATCCTCCAGGAAGGTAAGTTATACTTACACCCCATGTGCTGATGGGTGGCACCAGGGAGAAGGGGTGAAATTGCCCAGGCTTAGAAGGTACAGCTCGTTTCTGACATTTATTCCTTTTGTACTTAAAGACCGAGATGTGTACACAAGGCTGTTCTTGCCCCTGCTGCATGAGCCTCATGATTAGGGATTCTCTGTACCAAACAGAAATACTGAACCTCTTGCCTTAGCACTGAGGAGATACGCTGGGCCCCTTGCCCAGGCTTATGAATGGATTGTAAATGAATAAGCTGAAAACAAGTGAGGTTCTAGCAATTTCCAGTGCAGGGGTAAGGTGGGACAGGTGTTGAAGACCTATCTGCCCTCTGTCTACCTCTCCTCCTTCCCTGGGAGGAGGATGCAGCCATGTCCTTCTGATGATGGTAGAGCCATCAACAGCAGTCAATACCAGTCAATACCAGTCAGCTGCTGTACTTCGACTGGCTTGTGCTGCTGCTGGTAGGCAGGGAGAGGCAGTTACTCACTTCCTGAGGCCAGTGCACTGGCTGGGGCCTTTCCAAGCTGGGAATTGCTATGCAGGGGTGGCCTTTCCAAGCTGGGAATTGCTATGCAGGGGTATACAGAGCCGGTTCCCAGCATCCCTCTGACCCTTCCCCTAAGCCTGCTGTGTTTGGGAATACCAGGGAGCTGATCTGCCTGGGCCCTCATACCATCTCTCTCCTCATACCTGGGATCCTCGCCCAGCTGTCTGACCACCTTCTCAAGAGTCTCCCCCAGTCCCTCTCAGTCTCCCATCCTCTTTATCTGAGATCGGGGCTCAGGAAGAGGAGCCTCTCAACTTAGTAGTGGAGCACAACTTAGAAGGAACCTTCTGGGGACTTCTCAAATGACTCGGGGGACCTAGAACAGAGGAGGCAGGGCCAGTTGGCTCGAATGCTTGAGGTGTGGGTATCTGAAGGAACTTAGACGCTTCTATTTTCCCTCCTGTCCCAAGTTCAGACTTTATTCTCCTACTACCAGTGCCAGTGTGCAGTCAGGAGCCCTCCATGATCTATCCACGCCCACTGGTCCTGCCTGTCTGCCAGCTGACTTCTGCCTTGTCCAGGTGTCCAGGGCTCTAAAACCTACTTCTCTTGCTCCCTGCACTTACTATCCCCCCCACCCCAACCTCATTTACTTCTTACCTAACCCGTTCTGTCCCAACACAATGTCCCACCATCCCTGGGCTGTGCCTCTGCCTGTCTGTGCCCTCTCTGATAACAGAACTTGTCATGGGTCTGGGTCCTCCTACCCTCAGGTGACTTGTCATTGGTGATTTAGTATACAGAACTCTGGGAGCCTGTCCTTTCATAGTGTGATAATCTTCTGCGCAGGCTGTGAGATTAGATAAGGGAGTTGATAGGAGGCCACCAGCAGAGTGGCAGGTATGTGGCTGGGGGTAAACAATACCAACACAGGCCTTGACCTCAGTCCAGCATGGCCATTGAAAACCCGACAGGGACTGGGGACCCCAAGTCCCCGTGGGAGCGCTGAGAATAGGAACACACCCATCACGGGCTGCTGGGACAGCCAGGAGGCAGGAAGCCAGCCTCAGTGCATCGAATCTCAATCTTGGCAGGAGCTCAGAGCACTCTCGGTTGCCTCCACTGAGAAAAGAGAAGTTCATGAGACACCAAACTGTCTTTCTGTCGAATTCAGTGGCATTTGCAGCGTTGGGCACCTTCACGTCTGACTAGCTTCCAAACACTCCACCAGCCACAAAGGAGACTGTGCTCACTACCCTCTAGTCACCCCACTTTTCTGCCCATCACCCAACTTCTGTCTCTACAGGGTCACCTATTCTGCGTGTTCTGTGTGTATGAAACCATTGATCATGGGAGCCTTCACGCCTAGTTTCACCTACTTGATGGAATGGATGCGGAGCTCACACACATCTTAGTATCCATGAGGTTCCAACCCTTTCAAGCCTGAAGAGCATTCTATGGTGGGGTCGAACCACTCTGAGGCTGCTCGCCCCTGCTGACCTTGGTGAACTATGCTCTGTGAGCATCTGCCTGGCTGGCTTTGCTCAATCTCGCTTCAGTCCTTTGGGGTTATACGCCGGCAGGTCCTGGGTTATAGGTCAGCTCTGTGCTTAACGTTGGGAGGAGCTGCCAGCCTGTTTCCCGTAGGGCAGCACCGTTTTGGTCCCACCAGCAACATTCCCTCTTTTAGTTGGCATTCACAGGTAGGTAAACAGCCTGCTGACTCTGGAAAGAGGCTTTGACCGAGCTGAGGCAGTGTTCCCTCTCCATCAACATCCTTACGTAAGAACTTTGTGGTCATCCGAAGTGGCTCCCACAGGAGACGCAATGACCCTATTCCTAGTCAGAGAGGGTGAATAATTTGTCCAAGGTGGCCCAGTTCACTGGTGGTTGAGGTGGAGCAGGACTCCGGCCCTGCTGGTCTCGTGCTCTGCCTGCCTCTCAGAGTGTTTCTCTGTCCTCAGATGTGGTGGGACTTCCAGGGCTACCTGTCTCCCCTCTTCCTGCCAGTTCAGGCAGACCCTGATTTAGCCCCAGCTGGAGGCCTGGTCCGCCCTGGGAGAGAAGCACTCTAAATGCACAACATTCTGGCCGCATTCCTCTGTCAGGAAGGGGCCCATAGGCCAGAAAGAGCTCAGGTAGCCAGGTGCCCTTCATGGCTGAGTAATTTCCCACACTTCACCTTCAAAGGCTTTTCAAGTGTGTCTACAGCAGCTCCCTGGATGGGTAGCTCAGCCTGAGGCAGCCACAGGAGCCCCGCCCCACCCCGTCCCCGGACAATGCACCCTCACTGTACAGTTCTAAGTGGGGGAGCAGTTTGGCTCAGCCAGGTCCAGGTCCTGCCAGGTTGTAGGTGTTACCTCCAAGGGAGCAGCCCTTGGGTGGGAACTGTCATGCCTGTCCCACTGAGGAAGCTGAGGCTCACAGTGGTCACCGACCTGCGACCTGCCCTGCATTCATCTCTCCACAACCACCAAGTGCCAGGGGCTCAGCTGCCCTTGCCTGAGGTGTCCTCCCAAACCTAGCTTGTTTCTCCTGGCTCCTTTGTCACCTCCTCTCCCCTCCATATTACTGCTGAAGTTCAAGGTTTTCCTTGACTATGTAGGAAGTTCAAGACCAGCCTGGGCTACCTGAGACCCTGTCTCAGAAAAAACAAAACAAGACAAAACAAAAAAACAAGACAAAACAAAACAAAACAATCACTTCAGCAGCTATGTGGAAGAGAAGAGGTAGAGGAGGTGGAGAAGATATGGAGCCTCCCTGGGCCCTTGTATGGGCACAGGGGGTCTGGGAGAGTCCCTGAAAGAGGGTAGGGTGTGGGAAGGCACCCCAAAAAAGGAAACCCTGGTTGCCAAGAGGAGAACCTGGGGTTCTGGAATACTGCTCAAGGCCACCCATCCTGTCCTCCTGGCTGGGTCAGTGCCAGTGTTTATCAGTGGGTCATGAAGGTAGAAATTCTGAGAGGGTGGGGGAGGGGCACCCGGGCTCCCCAAGTTAGGGTAACACTGTGAACGCACAGCCTGTGGGTCCTGCTCCATAAATAGACACTATCTTCCTAAAGGTCTTGTCAAAAGCCAAGGGGGGCTGAGGTGGGAACAGATCCAAGGCTATCTGAGGCCAGAAATAGCCAGGGCCCCCCAAGCGGGCCAGACGGGTGGGTGGTAACATCCACTTCCGGGCTCCAGGCTAGGCACTCTTCCCAGACCGGAATGACTCAGAGAAAGAGAAGGTGACCTCCTCCTTCCCTCAGGGTCACCTTTTCATTCTGGGGTTTATTGAGGGACATTCTGAGCACCAGAATAGAAGCGAGAGTGGGTGACGTCATAGCGAATGACGTCATGCTATGGAACCTGTCAGAGGGAAGTGTTGGATGGCTGTTCTGATTGAATCACCAGCCAGTCCCTTTCATTCGGAGCCTGCAGAATGCTGGGAGGCACCGGTGTGTCTCCGGGGTTTTCACAGTGATCCCGTGTTCACGGGAGGGTGGAGTTGGGTGACCCAGAGGGGTGTCCTCGAAGCTCGGCTTGCAGCCTATGCTGCTGTAAACATTACTGAGAACCACCTGAGATCTGCTCCCATGCAGTCATGCCTGTTTCCTCCAAGTGCTGAGGAGCCCAGGTGTGACACGGGTACCACATTGCCCCTAAAGCGTGACATCAGGGTCCACTTGGTGTCACCGTTTGAGGGGGGTGTCCTGGGTTCTCTCTCTCCCTCTCTCTCTCTCTCTCTCTCTCTCTCTCTCTCTCTCTCTCTCTCTCTCTCTTTCTTTCTTTTTTTCAGAGCTGGGGACTGAACCCAGGGCCCTGCGGTTGCTAGGCAAGCGCTCTACCACTGAGCTAAATCCCCAACCCCTCTATCTCTCTTAATGACTTACAGTTCCCTCTCAACTGGGAAATTCTAGTCACCCATGTACACGCTAAATGTGAAAGAGGCTAGGAGAATATTACCACCCTTCAAGACTTGGGTGCAAAATCTGAACGCAGGAAGCTTAGGCAAGGAAATGAAGAAGGCCACACAAAATGCCCCCACCATCCTTGCAGACACCCCATGCTCAGGGCTGTGACTTCCTCTCACAGTGGTATAGGAGCTCTTTGCTTCTTATAATTATTAGTGTGTGTGTGTGTGTGTGTGTGTGTGTGTATGGGAGTGTGTATATTTGTATGTCAGAGTACTAATGTATGTGTGTTTGTATGTGTGTTGTATGTATGTGTATACATATATGTGTACATGAGTGTGTGAGTGTTTGTGTATGTGTGTATGTGTGTGAATATATGTGAATGTATATGTGTGCATATATGTGTACATGAGCGTGTGTGAGTGTATGTGTATGTGAGTGTATGTCTGTGAATATATGTGAATGTATGTGTGCATATATGTGTACATGAGTGTGCGAGTATGTCATGTGAGTGTGTGTATGTGTGTGTAGTGTATGTGTATGTGAATATGTTGTGCATATATATGTGCACATGAGTGTGTGTGAGTGTATGTGTATGAGTATATGTGTGAGTGTATGTATATGTGTGAGTGTGTATCTGTGTGTGCATGTATGTATGTGTATGTGAGAATGTGTGTGTGTGCGCATGTATGTATGTGTATGTGAGAGTGTGTCTGAGTGGCATCTATTTAAATCATTGTCCCATTTTTTAATTGGGTTACTTGTTTCCACGTGAGTGAGAGTCCTTTACAGAGACCTGCAGGCCCTTCGTGGCATGACAGTCATATGAAGGTCAAAGGACAGCTTGGGGAAGCTGATTCTCTTCTGCCACAGGGTCGTGGCTTGGAAGCAAGTGCCAGACCTGGACATGTTTGGTGGTGAGAGCTGTTTATGGTTCATTTTCACAAACACTTCTTTTCGTATAGTGGGCCTAGTATTTTATTCTCGGAAGCATTTTCTTAATCAGTGATTGATGGGGGAGGGCCCAGCCATTGTGGGTGGCGCCATCCCGGGGCTGGTGGTCCTGGGTTCTATAAGAGAGCAGGCTGAGTGAGCCAGGGGAAGCAAGCCAGTAAGCAGCGCCCTCCATGACCTCTGCATCAGCTCCTGCCTCCAGGTTCCTGCCCTGTGTGAGTTCCCATCCTGACTTCCTTCAGGGATCGACTGTCACCTAGGATGAAGCAAGTCCTTTCTTTTCCAAGTTTCTTTTCGTCGTGGTGCTCATCGCAGCAGTAGAAACCCTGACTAAGACATTAACTTATACAAAGGAATCTCACTTTCTGAAATTATTTATAGGAGTCAGCTCTCTGTTACAAGCACTGGGTATTGAACTCGGGTCATCAAGCTTTTGAGGCAAGCTCCTTTGCCTGCTGAGCCATGTCCCTGCCCCTTTAGTAACGTTCAAAAGGAGTTTGGGGAACAGTGGGAAACCAAGAAGGGGCAAATCAGTTGTTTTCAGCCGATTTGCACTTCCTGCTCTGATGGCCAATGACTCACTGCTCCTGTGACCTCTCTCTCCCCCCTTTCTGAGGCCCAAACGCCCCTCTCTACCTGTCTGTGTCCCTCGTTGCATTTTTCTATTCCTTACTAGACCAGGCATCATGATCTATCATTTTGACATTTCTTGGGCACTGCCGAGGAGAGTTACACAGCTCAGCGCCTTAGCGTCACTGTCCCCTGGGAACAGACAGCCCCAGCTGGGCTTTCACTGCCTAGAAGAGCCTCCCAGGGGTCCCCATCTCCGTGCCCTAATTTCCCTCAGACTTTTTGGCTCCCCTCTCCCCCACCACCCAAATTGGCAGCTTCGCTTACTACCTCACAGAGGAAACAGCAGTCCCCCGGGAGGCGCCTGGTTGTTCCTTGCCCCAGGACTGTTCCGCCACTGTCTCTGTCTACACCAGACACCTGCTTCTCAGGATGTGACCTCATGGTCCCCAGCCAGCAGTCCAGGATCCCATCCAGGAGTCCCAGTCGGCATTGGCACACAGCACTCGGATCCCACTGGCTTCTTATTTTCAGAATACAGGCTCCTGGCTCCAATTCACCCGTCTTAAAGCCTCACCCTGCTGCTTTATACATTGGCTGTCTTCAGGGGCGATGCTTGTGGTATCTACTGATGGCTACGCAATAGAGTAGCACCCCCAAGAGCCTAGGAACTCCACTTTAATGTTCAGATCACAGATGTATACGACAGTGCTGGGCTGACTGAACTAAGTGCCAAGAACACAGGAACGTAAGTTACACCGTCCTGGGAGCCAGATGTGCATCACCTCTGTGTGGCAGGGCCCTAGACCCCAGAAGATTCTAGATGGCTCTTGTTCAGGTCTTCTGGTGTCTGGCACCTTCTTGGATTGTGGCAGCAGGACTCTATTCTGCATATGGTGCTTAACGTGTGCCTGTCTGTGCCCCAGTGTCCCCAATTTTAAGGACACGGTCACGGCGGGTTTTTATTTTTAACTTGATCTTTTCCACAAAAGGCTTTCCTCAAAGGATATATTCCCACGTTTAGGGAATTAGTGTGGAGGTGACCACTTGCTGGAGTAGTCTCCTGGGAGTGTGTCCACTTATCAAACCACATGAGACAACATTAGGGTATTCTATTTATATGTTTTATGTGGCTGGACAGATTGGCTGTTCTCCCAGAGGACCTGGGTTCAATTGCTAGCACCCCCAGGGCAGTTCACAATTGTCTGCAACTCCAGTTTTAGGTTATCTGACACCTTTGCACAGACATACATGCAGGCAAAATACCAATGCACATAAAAAAAGAATATTTTTATTTATTCTTGGAGATTCCATACAAGTATAGATACAATGTATCTTGATTGTATCCAACTCAAATCCCCTCTCACTCCCCCATACTTCCCCGATATCTATAAGTCCTCCTTTATTCTCTGCTTTCATTTTTTTCACTGAGTCCAAAGAGTGCTTCCTGCATGCGCAAGTATGTGGGTATCCCCCAGAGCATGGGCACCCTACCAACAGCCACATCCCTGAAGAAGAAGGACTTCCCCCTCTGCACCTGTCCTTCCCCCTCTGCAGCTGTCTTCCCCCCTCTGCACCTGTCCTTCCCTCTGCATCTGTCCTTCCCCCTTTGTACCTGTCCTCCCCGCTCTGCAGCTGTCCTCCTCCCTCTGCAGCTGTCCTCCCCACTCTCCAGCTGTCTTCTCCCCTCTGCACCTGTCCTCCCCCTCTGCACCTGTCTTCCCCCTCTGCATCTGTCTTCCCCCTCTGCACCTGTCCTCCCCCTCTGCACCTGTCATCCCACTCTGCACCTGTCCTCTCCCCTCTGCACCTGTCCTCCCCACTTTGCACCTGTCCTCCCCACTCTGCACCTGTCCTTCCCCCTCTGCACCTGTCCTCCCCCCTCTGCGCCTGTCCTCTCCCCTCTGCACCTGTCCTCTTCCCTCTGCATCTGTCCTCCCTCTCTGTACCTGTACTCTTCCCTCCGCACCCTGCTGTCTTCTCTCAAGCCAGCTACTCTTCTTCCATGAGAATCCTCTTGAACTTGCTTACACATGGCTCTCTGTTCCCAGCTATCCGATTCTTGCTGGTCTTGTTCTGCTGGTCCTAAAGGCTATGACTGGCACACAACAGATCCTGTGGCAATGACTGGTATATAGCAGGTGGTGGCTACGGCTGGGGGATCCCCTAGGGCCTGGATCCTCTGCCTGCAAGCAGATTTGAGGAATGAGTGTAGGATCTAGGCCCTCTGCCCATCTAGTATATCTATTTATATTCTCTCACAGAGGGCAAGAGATCCCTCCCCCATTTAGAAATAAAACTTTAACATGGCTAATGGAGTCTTAGAGAGGTCAAGAGACTTGGCTTTTTTGAATCTCTCACAGATACGGAGTGAGTACTTTGGAGATAAGGAGAAATGCCTCTCCATCTAGGCTTGAGGCTGCTAATCCAGGGTGTCACCTACATGACCCCCATAACAGCAGCTGTGTCTGCCCTGACAGCTCTCTGGAGTCCTCCTCACTTTATCCTCTGCCCCTCCCCCATAGCCTAGGGTGTTGGTACCCAACACTCCTGCACAGTGGGCAGTCTCCTGGGCTTTGAGGGCTCACCTGGTCCAAATCTGCCTGGGATGTGAGTCTCCAGAAACCTTTTATTTCCTCTTCTGGAAATGCAGACTCCAAGAAGGTCTGGTTCAGGCTGTGCCCAGGCCGAGGAGTTAACTGTGCAGTGTTCCCACAATGCTCTAAGCGCCTGCTATCCCGGGTCTCCATGGCATGTCCCATGTCTGTGCCAGTGGAAACTTCTGGAATGGACTTCCTGTGTTCACAGCACCCTGAGTCAGTGCTCCAGAGACCAGGGATGGAGCCAGCTAGGCCATGCAGAGGGCAGATCTTCCCAGCGGCTGACCCTGCTCTTTCCCGGTCCCCACTCTCAAGGTCATCCTGTGGTCTCACGGCAGTTGCCCATTACAGTGCTCATTTAATTAACTTATTCTCTAGGGCAACATCAGACCAAGGCCTTTCACTTTCTGTGGTTAGAGGGTGGGAGGCTTGTGTAGATCCCTAAGGGCTTGGACACCTGCATGCTGGGAAAACCACCAAGCGGGCCCATTTCCGCAGCCAAGGATGGCACAGGATTCTGGTCTTTTGTTTGTTTGTTTGTTTTTTGTTCCCCACCCCCACCCCCGGAGCTGAGGACCAAACCCAGGGCCTTGCACTTGCTAGGCAAGTGCCCTCCTGCTGAACTAAATCCCCAACCCCTCGGCACAGGATTCTAAGTTGCTATTTAGTCAGCAGCTCCTATCTTGTAGAATTTAGCATAAGGCTTCCGACAACTGTCACTGAGCACTCAGAACATCTCTGTGAAATAGACCCTACGAGTCCCACTTTACATGTGGGAAACGGGCTCCGAGGGGAGCAGAAGGTCACCTCAGGTCACAAGAGTGCAGAGCAGAGAGGCCATCGTCCTTGGGTCCTACAATGCACCCACTGGGGCTCCTATTTCCTCTCCTTTGCTCAGCAGGACCAGGCCCCCATTTCTTAGCCCTGAGCAGATGCTGTGGCAAGGCAGCGCTGGTGACAGGCTCAGTGGGCATGTGGTCCAGTGGTGTGTGCAAAGGACTGTATGTGGGGACTGAGAGTGCCTGTGCTTCTCTGAGACTAGGGTTGCTGAGTCTGCAGCTTGGGGTTGGGGACAGCTTCTCGAGTGGTATCCAGACCTTCTGGGTGGCCCTGAGTTCTTGGAATGAGGTTGACAGTGAAGGCCAAGAGGCAGGAGCAGCGTATTTTTCAGAGTTAAGGTAGCAGAGGTATGGGTTAGGTGTCTCCCAACTGCTCTGACTGTCTGTGTCTCTGTCTGTCATCTCGCTTCCTCCCACTCCCTCCTACTTCCTCCCTCCCTCCCTTCTTCTCCTCTTCTCTTTCTGAGTATGTGTGTGAATGTGTGTGAGTGTGTGAGTGTGAAGGTGAGAGTGAGTATGTGTGAGTGTGTGTGAGAGTGAGTGTATGAGTGTGTGTGAGTGTGTGTATGTGTGAGTGTGTGTGAGTGTTCAAGTGTGCATTGTGTGTGAGTGTGAGTGTGCGAGTGTATGAGTGTGTGTGAGTGTGAATGTGTGAGTGAGTATGTGTGAGTGTGTGTGAGTGTTCAAGTGTGCATGTGTGTGTATGTGAGTGTGAGTGTGTGTGAGTGTGAGTGTGGGTGGGTGGGGGGAAGTGGGTACTCGTGCACAATAGGTGTATGCAGGTGTACATAGAGAGGCCAGAAGAGGGCATTAGTTCCTCTGGGGCGGCAGTTACAGGTGATTGTGAGCCACTCAATGTGGGTTCTGCAACTCAAACCCAGGTCCTCCATGAGAACAGCAAGTGCTCTTGACCACTTCTCCAGCCCCACGGGGTACTTTGCTCCTACAATACCCAAGCGATACAGCTCAGGGGAGGAGTGGACTTATTTTAGTTCATGGTTTCATCATGGCGGAGAGGACAGAGCTGAGCCAAGCAGCTCTCATCCTCCTAGACAGGAAGCAAAGTGGGCCAAGGCATAGTACAGCCTTCTAGGACACACTCCCAGTGACACTTCCTCCAATAGTCCCTGTCTCCCACAGTTCCGCCTCCTTGTGACAGTACAACAGGTTTTGTATCCATTAATGGGTTGGCTCATTGAGTAACTCAGAGCCCTAAGGATCTCATTGTCTCTGGAAACACTGTCAGTGCTCAGATATGCCTCGAGGCTTGCCTTGCCAACGTCCTGAACATCTCTAATCAAGGCAACAATCCGGATCAACCATCATGAAGTGGGTCAGATCCCAGAACGCATGACTCTGAGACACAGAAACTCCCAAATGCGATCTTTCACGGGTCTGTCTGCCTCCTGTGAGATGCATTCAGGCCACTCCTCTGAGGTGATCAACAGCTACACACCGCCACTAACTGCTCTGGGCTCCACAGCTGGAAGCTCTTTCACAGAAGGGACACTGACCGAATCACCAACAGGAGAGAACTTGTACTAGGCTGTGCTCTTTCCAAAGCAGAGAGAGGTAGGGTTTGTGTGCAGAACACCTACTTAGGTGAACCCGTGGAAAAGGGAGGGGGGGTGGAGAGATGCCAGGAAGGAGAAGGATGTGTAAAACTTGGTATGAATTAGCAATGGCCGGAGGTGCCAAGAGCTGCCTATGAGCGGCATCTAAGCAGGAAGGAAGTTATAGTGTCTCCGTGGAGCCTTGATCGCCACGGGGATTCTTTGCTGCACACTGTGAGGGCCCTCGGGACTATGAGCTTCAGCTGCTGGGACACTCAAGCAGGAATCAAGGGTCAACACAGCACACTCCAAGCCTGAGCAGAGCAGAACCCTGCCATGTCAGTGTGGCTGCTGCCAGCAGGTGAGGCTGAGGACCCGGGCAGAGTCCCTTTCAGGTTCTTGTCACCATCCCATGCTTTTGTTTCCTGGTGGCCTCTTTCTGAAACTCAAGTCCAAATTCTCCAGTCCACTTTCCAAAAAGGAGGAGTGGTGCCCTCAGCTGTCTGGAGCATTACTGACTTACCTGATTGGACAAACCTACGGATCTGACTCTGGGAAGGCTCAAGATGCTCTTTTTGAGCCTCAGCAAACTTGATCGAGAGAGAGAGAGAGAGAGAGAGAGAGAGAGAGAGAGAGAGAGAGAGAGAGAGAGAGAGAGAGAGGGGCAGGGAGAGGAGGGAAAGGGAGAGAGAGGAGAGGGGGAACTGAGGAAGAGGAGGGGGGGAGGGAGGAGGAGAGGTGCCTAGAGGGCAACCCTTGGGGATCACTAGACCTTAGCAGGGCCTTGCTCCTGAACCTGATTTCTCCACTGAAGAGAGGCCAGGGTGAGGGGACTCTGTCTCTGACTCAGGCATGATGATTCCCACGTGGCTAGGAGCTGGAAAAACACTGGTATCCTTAGACCAGATGAGTTTCATCCCGGTGATAGAACTCAGACCCAAGGAAACTGATAGACACAAAGGCTTTGATATTCTCCAACCCCTCCCTTTCTCCGTCCCTCCATCCCTCCTGCCTCTCTCTGTTTCTCTGCCTCTCTCTTCCTCTGTCCTCATTGTTGTTTCAAGGCCAAGATGCAGAAGAAGAAAGTGGATGTGGACATCACACAGTCAGGATTCCTGACATCCTTTGCCCAGCCGCCCACTTCCCAGGGGAAGGAACCAGGGCCACACAGAGGTTACACAAGGAATTATGGGTGAGCTCACTCACCTCTGCCAATAGAAAGCAAACAGGGAGTCTGGGATGAGACCTGTCAGCTTTGGGAATGAGGTGGGTGGGAAAAAGCAAAATCTGGGAGGAGGATATGAGGGTAAAAGGTCACGGGTGGGGTTGCTGCCTCCGACAGTGTGCTTTAAGTCATCACTCAAGTTGAGCAATGTGGAGAAATTGGTCTCGGTGTTAGCCACGCAATCAAACTGTGTGGTCTAAGAGGGCAGAGGCCTCCCTCTGGACTCAATTAGAGGTACCCACGGGAATGACAAAAGACCCCATTTGCTCAGTCTTTAAGATCACACCCAGCCTGTTGTGTGCCCCAGGCCCAGTTCCTGGCTCTTTTACAGGAGACATACAGTTTTGAGAGGGGCAGGCTTTAAATGTGCACAATCACAAATGACGGTTTAGTCACTCCTGGGATAAGTGTGGCGAGAGATCATGAGAGGAAGTGACATTCAGTTGCTGCCATTAGAGCAAGGTTTATTGGGGAAGCAGATGGGATAGATTTCGAGGTGATGGAGTGCTGTGTGAGGCTCTGAGACTTAGACATTGCAGCTCATGGGTGGATGAAAATCGTAGCTTAGTAGCTTGTCTATGAGAGCCAGAAGTTTAAAACAAGATGTGTGGGATCCAAGGGTGTGTTATGAACAAATCTGGGCATTCAAGTAAGGGGAAAGTGTCAAAAAACCATGGAAAGGGATTTGGACTTGGTCCTAAGGGTCTGGCAGTTCTGACCGTCCAAAGGGTGATGTGTGTATGCAGGGTTGTCTGTGTGCTGTATGCATATGTGTGTGTGTGTGTGTGTGTGTGAGAGAGAGAGAGAGAGAGAGACAGAGAGACAGAGAGACAGAGACAGAGACAGAGACAGAGACAGAGAGAGACAGAGAGAGAGACAGAGAGAGAGACAGAGAGACACAGAGAGAGACAGAGACAGGCAGAGACAGAGACAGTGGGTTCGTGTGTGCGTGAGAGAGACAGACAGACAAACAGAAAGACAGAGAGAGACTGTGTGTGTGTGTATGAGAGAGAGACAGAGACAGAGGCAAAAATAGAGACAGTGTGTATGTGAGAGAGAGAGAGAGACAGACAGAGAGAGACAGAGACAGAGAGAGGCAAAAATAGAGACAGTGTGTGTGTGTGTGTGAGAGAGAGAGAGAGACAGAGACAGAGACAGAGAGAGGCAGAAATAGAGACAGTGTGTGTGTGTGTGTGTGTGTGTGTGTGTGTGTGACAGAGACAGAGACAGGGACAGAGAGAGACAGAGTGTGTGTGTCAGGTCTCTGTATAGAAACAGAACCAGTAAGATATGCATACATACATACATACGTACATACTACATACATGTATATGTGGATGCTTACTGAAACGAATTGGCTCATATGACTGGGAAGGCCAACAAGTGAAATCTGTAGAGGAGGTCACCAGGCTGGACCTGTGAAATTCAAAAGCTTCTGCGACAGCATTCTGTCTCGCCCAGGGACCCTGGAGTTTTGTTCTATTGGGGCCATCGACTGATTAGACAAGTCACACCCACATCACAGAGGACAATGCCCTATTCAGAGCCTGCAGATTCCCAAGCCACTCTTTCTTCTTCAGGATACCCTCACAGACACGTCTGGGGTGATATCACACCACATAGCTGGATGCCAAAGCGGTGGAATGTGTCACATGATCCGAACTGGGTTTCCTGGGACCTCATGGCGAATGGTGGGAAGAATACATTGGTACAGGGCCATGTGGAGAATGGACAAAGAAGTGGCCCTAGGAGGGGTGGGGTGTCTGGAGGGATAGAGGAAACCTTGTCTGACTGCCTCTAACTGAAGCACTTGCTAAAGAAGTAGGAGCAGAGTGAGGATGCTAGGGTACCAAGGATGCTAGGGTACCAAGGATGCTAGGGTACCCAGGATGCTAGGGTACCAGGGATGCTAGGGTACCAAGGATGCTAGGGTACCCAGGATGCTAGGGTACCAGGGATGCTAGGGTACCCAGGGTGCTAAGATATACAGGGTGCTAGAGTACCCAGGATGGCAGGGTACCAGGGATGCTAGGGTACCTGGGATGCTAGAGTACCCAAGGTGCTAAGATGCTAGGGTACCCAGGGACCCTCCATTTTGTGGATGAAGGGATAGATGCATGCAAGATTGAGTGAGGAGTCCAGATTCCCAGTGGCACAAGAAAGCTACCGCTGCTGGTAACTAAGCACATTACTCCATCAGTGCGTGGGCTCTGTCCCATTTCCATAAAGACAGATGATCCCTACTGTGCTTCCTGTCTCTTGAGTGGCTGGTGCGTTGGTTGGATGAATCATTACCTCCTGGTTTCTCTCCAGGACTCAGAACCACACCCATCCTGGCAGATTCCACGGAGCACCTCCTTTACTAACACTGTCCCCAGTGACTTCTCTCTTCCCCCAAATCCCACAGTGTTTATTATCTAATTCAACAAATGGCTTGTTCATTCCTTGATTGTGCTTTAATTTTTAAAGGCTCACATTGAAGTGCTCTTTATGGGCAATTGATTTCACATATTTTATTTAAAAGGTACAGCTTGCCCGGAGCGGTCTGACTCAGCCTGGATGCAGGAATAGGAAAGTCTGCTTTTAGGCAGCAAAGGTTTATCTCTTGTTCAAATCACAGCGGTGTCCTTCCTCAAGCTCCCGGCTGGAGCCCCAGGTCTGTCCCCCCTTCAGCTCTCCATCTTGCCTTGGTTCCCTTGGTCTTCACGCGGGCCTAGGAAGAGAGAAAGAGGACTCTTTGCCAAAGACTTCAGAAGTAGACACCGGGAAGCCGGGGTCTCTTTCTCCGACATCTGATTGGCTGGAATATGGTCATGTGGTCTTGTCGAGTTGAAAAGGAGGGTGGGAAATAGATTTCATGGCCTATCTGTGAAGAGGAAGAAATGGGTATTGGTGAATCCCAGTTGCCTGAGAGACTGTGGTGGTTTTTTTTTTTTTTTTTTTTTTGCCAGTGAGTGTGTGGGGCCTCAGTAAGAAGAAATGAATGGTCCAAGATCACAGGGCTACAAAGAGGGTGGGGTGAAATGTGAGCTTAGATTGCAACATAGAGCAAAGTGTTCACATTAAACTGTAAACGGAGAACAGGAGGAAGAACAGTACTCTGTTCATTCCCAGTTGCATTGGTTACATGTTTCTAAGCACACACCCATATAGGTGAATCCATATGTGCGTGCACACACACACTCACACGCACACTCACACACACTCACATACACACTCACACACATTCACAATACTCTCATACACATTCCCAATAATACACTCTTTCTCACACACACTCACGCACACATACACTCACACTCACACACACAACACTTGTCTCTCTCTCACACACACTCACACACACACTCACACACACACTCTCTCTCAAACACACACTCACACACATACACCCACCCACACATGCACACACTCTTTCTCACACACATTCACACACACTCTCACA